>NC_133167.1:107992115-108313653 GCF_040802235.1 Manis javanica
GAGACTAACCTTTCCTCTCTGGCCGTGTTGCAAATACTTTTTCTAATTCGCCGTTTCTCTTCACCTTCAGTTGTTTTTAGCCATGCAGAGACTACTTATTTTTGTAGTTAGATTTGTCAGTCTTTGATGACATCTGAATTATAGGCCTTACTCAGAAGTGACTTCTCTCAGGGTATATATAAAAAATTATTTCTCCCTTTTAGTCCTTCTTACCTCATTTCTCTAGTTTAAAAATCTGTCCCAGCTGACATTTTTTTCATGTCAGTAGGAGAAGCATATTACTTTCTCCACCAATGTCTATCTAGTTAATATCATTATTGAGATTTTCCCCACTGATCTGAAAGTTCATTTTTATTTACTAAAATTCTCTATGTATATCTATCTTTGCATTTCTGTCTGGTTTCATTGATCTATATGCCCAATCGGCAGTGCTAATTGTTCATTTTGGACACTATTTTACTATCTGGTAAGCAGTAGATTCTATTTGTGTTTTATAGGCTTTCTAGATTATTTGCATAGTTATTATTTTCATTATATTTCACATTTCTCTTCCCTTTAAGAGGTATAAGATTTCTTCTGTTCCCACTGACTTTGGAATTGGCCAGGTGACTTGCTTAGCCCAGAGAATGTGAGTGGACTGAGATGTGCCTTGTCCAACCAGTGTTTTGGGAGGCCTCCCAATCTCTGAGCTGTCCGACTTCCTTACCATGCGAGGGACATTCCTCAGTTAGGGACAAAGATTTTGAAGATTCCTGCCTGCCAGAAAGCATGCTATAACACAGTGTAGTTCATCCTCATAACTTTTCAATAATTTGACAGCCCCTTTTTGCTTATTTCTGTGGATTCTTTTTCTCTAAACATAATTCTCTTTTGTAATATGCTTGTAAATTATATAGCTTACTTTTAAACTGTATTTTTCCCCCACACATTTTCATTGTGTACCTGTATCCCACATCATTCTCAGCTATGCCAATCTTTGATTATAAATTTTTATCTTCAAGGGTTCAAAATAACTGATTTATAGACTCTAGTTTTTAAAAGAGGCTAACGTAAGTAGACACACCTCAGGATTCCTTCCGTCCTGTCCACACCGGCTGCCTTGCACATGGATATCGAGCCCACCGGACAGGTGTGAGGGGGAGGGTGGTGGAGGTGCTGGTGCAAAGCAGAGGAGGGAGCAAATAGCCTGACTCCCTGGAGTGCAAGCCCACCCCTGACTGCACCCCTATAAAGAAAAAGTGTCGGGGCATCAAAGGCATAATGCAACCCCTTATTTTCTCTTAGTGAAATTCATGTTTCCTTGTTTACAATAGGTAGGCGGTGACATTAACGTCACGAAATAGTTACAGAGCTATGCCTCTGGTTTCCAACCCCACCCCCAAAACTCCACCCAGCTCCAGTCAGTCCTGGCTCCCCCGGCTGATGCTCCCCAGGAGCTGGCAGAAGCTGTCTCCCTGGGCGGAGCAGGACTTACGGCCACCCCGGCTTCCCTCCTCCCCTGCTCTGGCCCCCACATTGGCACCTCCTGGCGCTGGTGACTCTCTGATAAGTCCTTGGGCTGATTTTCTGTTTTGAGTGCAGCACGACCCCTCCCAGCTTGGGACACACAGTCACTGCTGGGAGCACTGGCTCCTTCACTGACTCAGTGCCTCTCCGTTACTTAGCCTTTGATTCACTGCTGTTGTGGTCCATTCTCAACTCACTGCTGAGGGGGGAGGGGAGCAGGTGCTCGGGCTGTTTTCATAGTTGCTGTCCACTTCAGACATCTCCGCCGAGGTCTCTGGCCTGAGGCCATGGGGTCTGACCTGGGGACAGCCGGGTGACAGCCCCACTGTGGCCCTGAACAAACCCCTCCACTCGGCACTGAACCCTCTTCAGTATCCAGCTACTTCTCTCCACCCACGGTGTGAGGTCTCTGCCCACCTGTCTTCCAGCCATGCCAGGCTTGTATGGCCCCTGTGGAGCACGGCAGTTCTATCTTGACTTTGCTGCAGCAAAAACATAACTATTTTTGAAATTGATGGATATGACATAAAACAAGGTAGGAATGCTGTCTTACTAGAAACAAATTTGAGCATTAGTAAAGTTTCAGAAAGAATTATTTTTTGATGAGTGTGAATGATCTTGGATCCATCAGCTATTCCTAATATTATTAATTTCAGGCATCTTTTTCCCATATCAGATGATAAACTTGTAAAAGAAAGCAAAGGCCTACGTTTTCTGTCGGCCAAGGCTAAGGCACTGACAAAGCAATCTGTAACTTACATCATCGATACAACAGTCTCCGACAGCACAGTCCTCCGCCTTACATATCCAGTGTTGGAATGGCATTTTGTTAATACTTTCTAGCTGTGAAGGTTTCAAATATGTGTGATGTTTAGAAGCTACGCAAGAAGCCAGTGCTGCTACCAGCTAGCACCTGAGCCAGGGGTGACACATTTGGGAAGGGAACAGTGGGCTTAACTGCAGTTGTACAGAGGGGATGGACGTGCCACGCCGTGCAGAGTGCAAACACCTCATGTGGCGTGTGGGCCTGTGTGTGTGTGGTGCATAACTCCTATCACAGACTTACTGAAGAGGTTATACAGACTCTTACAAACTGTGCTAAGAAAAATCTTCCTTCTTTAAAAAATGCACGTTTGTTGCGTATTTTCTGGTCCGTCCTTTGCCTTCTGTGCTGTTCTTGCCTTGTGCCCGTCTCTTGTGGGAGTGTCTACTTTTTATAAGGGTTTCATTACCTCCTCTGAAAACTTTCCCGGGTTTGCATGCGCATGTGTTCAAGGGCTACATTTTCTGTACCGTCTTCATCGGTGCTAATTAGAGGAGGTTTCCATCAAGGAGCGCTGTGAACTTGCTTGCAAGTAGTGTTTTAGAAACACATCTTCTAGCTGTGAGGGGCTGTAGCTTGGCTGCGAGTCTGCATTTCTGCTCAGAGGTCTCTGCGCCCTTGGGTGTTTACTTTTTGAAAGCGTTGAAAAAAGTTTTCAAGTCCCCAGCTTTTCAGTGGGAGGATAATTTCAGACTGAATTAAAGCAGAGGTTGGCAGAATAACGGCCTCTACATTATGTCCATAGTAACACCCCGAGCATCTCGAGCTGCGGTGGCCTGGAGTTTCGCAAGGTGGTGATTTTGTATCTGCTCATGATTTCCTTGTCAATAGAGGCTGATGTTTGAGGCATGTGGCTGTGGCTGGGTCTCAGGCACTAATTTATTTTTGTACCACTTTATACTTGGGACCTTACTTAACGGCCCTGCACCATAGGTCGGCCCAGTGCCCTCCCTGTCATCAGTGAGGATTATCTGCAATATCCCACCCCAAAGGCCTTCACAGGGGTGTTTTTCTGTGACGAAATTGGCCATCATGTAAAGTAGGTTGCATCAGTCCATGCTGGCTGCTCTTGCAAAGTACCACAGACCAGTGGCTTGAACAACAGACATTTATTTCTTAACAGAGGCCTGGCAGATTCGGTGTCTGGTGAGGGCCGCCTCCTCCACAGAGGTCTTCTGGCTGTCCCTCACATGGCGGGGGAACCCTCTGGGCCTCTCCCATGGGGGGCACTCAACCCAGGGCCCTCCTCACCTATCCAAGGCCCCACCCCCAACAGCATTACACCTGGGCTTGCCGTGTACCATGTGATTGGGGGGCACACAGACCGTCAGTCTATAGCACAAGGTTTTCACGCGCAACTAAAGTTGATGGACTAACAGCAGTAAAAACACTAAACCCCAGCACCCCCTTCAGTACAACATCTAAGTGCTCTGCTGAGGAAGTAACTGAGAACCGTAAAGGGCCTGCAGGTCCCGGGTGGAGGGTCGCGTACTGGAAATACGTGGTGCTGGGTGTGCACGTTCTCCATCAGCCTTGTGCATGGTTGCTGCGGCACGAGAGGACCTGACGGCAGTACTGGCCTGTCCTGCTTCTGTCACAGCCTGAAGCAGGTGGGGGGTGGCAGGCTGTCCTGCAGGTGGCTTCTCAGAGAGCCAGGTGCCCTTTGTGGGTGATGTTCCTGCTTGAACAAAAGGCCCCCCACGTCATGGTAGATGGGGATGATCAGGTATATGTGACGGCTTGGCCTGAGGCAGAGCCACCACTCCCACCTGTCGCCTGTTGGGGCAGAGCCCAGTCCTGTGTCCCAGCCTGGGAGCCGTGAAGGAAGTGGGCAGAGGGATTGGTAACTGCTCAGGCGTCCCTGCTGCAGTCCTGTTAGGGGCTGAGTTGTGTCCCCCACAAATCTGAACCCCGAGTAACTCCCGATGTGGCTGATTTGGAGATGGGGCATGTAACGAGGTGATGGAGATAGAATGAGGTTGCCAGGGTGGGCTGTGATCCCGTGGAGTGGTGTCCTTACAAAAAGAGTAAGTGTGGAGACACCAGAGAGAAACCAGCGCGCACGCCGAGGACAGAGGCCTCAGGAGAAACCAGACCCCCACACCCTGGCTCGGGCTTCCGGCCTCCAGAACCGTGAGGAAGTTCATTTCTGGTGTGTGAACCGCCCAGTGCATGGTATTTTGCTATCATGGCTCTGCCAAACTAATCCGGTTCTCTAGCGGTGATCGCATAAAGTTTGTAAATTAATTTGGAAGGAATTGAACATTCTATCATCCTGATTTCTTGCCCTGTAGGGATTCTCCGTTTACTTAAACCATCTTTTAGGGCATTCTGCATGGTTCTGTAGTTTTCTTCATAGAGCATGCACATATTTTAAAGTTTATTTTCTTGGCAACATTTTTCAGTTTCTTTTAGTGAATAAGGTATGTTTCAATATGTTTTCCCAATTATAGTTTCTGGTACAAATGGGAAGCTATTGATTTTTGTATATTGTGACCCATACATCCTGCTGAGCATTCTTATTAGTTCAGATACATTTTCATTTGTTTTTCTTGAATGTTGCAAATAAATAATCATTCCATTTGTATGGTACATAATCTAATAAAATGCATGCAGTATAGGTTTTCTGTATTTTGCTTGCAAATGCAGGAGAATGAAAAAGAGTGTGATGTTTCCCTTTATGCCTAACAATTTCTCCTTTTTTAAAAAAATAAGTATTTGCAGTATATATTTCTATAGCATATATTTTTGAGGGAAATGTGTTCCCGTTCTGGCTTCATGGTAGGTTATGCCTGCTCATTTGGAGCTTCTTCTTTAGTTTGACTTTGACTTCTGTCTTGTTATAATTAACACACTGGTCTTCCTTGAGTTACCATGGCTTGCCAGAGCTTAGGTATATTTTATTTGACCTTTTGTAAGTTGTATTGTTTTGGTGGTGGGTCATAACTTATTTTGGAAAATAAATAATTCAATCTAAGAATTTTCTCCTGAAAGAGAAGCTTTTCCCATTTTGTCCATAGTCTTCACTGATGATCCGTCTCACTTGCGTCATCTTTCTGCGACTTGTTACGCTCTCCATATCTCCTTCTATCACATCACTTTTCATTTCCCCTGCCTGGAACAGGTTTGCGTCCTCCACCCCATACACTTGCTGAAGCTTTAACCCCCATGTGGTTTCATTTGGAGTACGATTCCATGAAGTCATAACGGCGGAGCCCTGATCTGAAAGGATTGGGGTCCTTATAAGAAGAGGCACCCGGCGGCCTGCTCCTTCTCTCTGCGTTTGCACTGAGTAAAGGCCTTGTGAAGGCACAGTAGGAACACAGCTCTCTGCAAGCCAGGAGAAGTCCCCTCACCAGGAAGCGGACCCGCTGGAGCCTTGAACTTCCAGCCTCCAGAACTATGAGAAGATCAATTTCTGTTTAAGCCAGTCAGTCTATGGCATTTTGTTATGGCAGCCTGAATAGACTGATCCATTGTCTTTCTATAACCTTCAGTTCTTTTTACCAGTTTTAAAGATGTTTTTGAAGATATATTTTGTAATGATTAATGTCAGAAATAAAAAGCAAAGTCCGTAGACATCCTTATGAAATACAGGCTTTATTACATTTGTTTTAAACTCATACTAGCTTTTATTATTCTGAAAGTTTACGTGAAGTTTCTTATTTTAGAGCATGTGTGTTATCTATCAATGTACGTTAGAGATATTTAAAGATACTTCCATTCTGATTTATAACTATTATAAAAATTTTTCAGAAAGAAATGTAAGTTTAAATAATACTTTGCATTCCCCATCAGTCCTTCTGAGAGGCAAAGCTTAGTGGGTGCCATGGATGACTGTGTCTGTGAGTTTAGGCCATGATTATCAGGTGCTTTGTCTAGGATTTGTAGAGGGCACAGCAGAAGCACATTCTTACTGAGATGCAGCACCGCCAATGACAGAGTGAAAGTTCATAAGCAACAGAGAAAGGGCGGGAAAGGAAGGTTGGCTCTCTGAGGTCACAACCTCTACCTGATGACGAGGAAGAATAGATTTGTGCCTGGTTGGTTATTCTCTAGTTACAGCACTCTCACAGCTTCTCTTCCTTGAAGTTCCTTGGTGTGATTGTCTCTTGGTGGGCTGTGATGCTTACCATAAATGCCACCCCACAAAGGGATTGTAGGAGGCTCACTTCCTGTGGCCTCCAAACACAAATGAGCTTATTGGGAATAGCCACCCTGGTGCCATGTTTCATACAAAATTGGTTCTTAATAAATACTTGTTGAATGAATATCTGAATGTAGAATTTTGAGTCAGACTTTTCCTAATTCTGAAAGGTTATCTGATGTTGGGAAGAGGAAATCTGACTTCAATCTGATTTTCCTTTGATGTGTTTATCTAATATCTTAAATTTACTGTCTATAAGATCCCTTCCTTTCCCTTTAAGTCTAAAACTTCCACCTGATGGGTTCTAGGTGTTTAATTCTTCCTTAAAAATAATTCTGTGGAGATTCAGGCTTTCAGTCCCAGCAACTTTTTTTTTCTCGTAGGTATTTAGTGTTGCGTCTATTTCTGTTACTCGTCTTGGTGGGACACAAACGGTATGCCGTTTCATGCCCGTTAAGCCTGTGCCTTCTCTGTTGCTGTGCTCGAACCCTCTCTCCTATTAGATACAGACCACTCTTCATTCCATCTGACTCACCTGTAATCTGTGCTTGTCTCCTGGCCGTGCTTCTGTCAGTGTCTCTCTGTGGTCTAGCAGTCTGTTCTCTCACACATTGTTTTTTAACCAAAGTCTTTATCTTCTCCTGGAACTGTAAGGCATCCCCTTCCGGAATGTCTTTCTGTGAAAACCTTTTCCTCCCCTTTCTTGGGGTATATACTCTCCTTCCCTTCTGCCTTTTGTTTCAGAATCTCTTATTAGAACTTTATTTCCCATTTATCCATCTTTAAGCCATGTCAGTTTTGCCCTGGCCTGGTACTCACCCATCAAGGAATAGATCAGTTCTTGCGGCATCTCCTTCCTTACTGGCCTGTTCTTAGGGACCTAATCTTTGACCTCAAAGAGGTGAATTTCCAGGAGAAGAAATTCAGTCCACTCCAGGGCTTTCAGGGTACCTTGAGCCCCTAGGTGTCTACAGGGGCCGAAAGCAGATGAGCTGTCTGTTGCCCTTTCGTGATCAGGGGAGTAAGTGATACATAATCTTTGCATCATTAAATTAAAATGCAATTATGAAAAATGCTTGGTTTCTCTTATTGAATACCTGATTAGACTAATTGGTCCAAAAAAGGGCTATGTGACCTCAGGCTGTGCAGAAGGCAAATGTATGTGGAAGAAATTGCCCTGAAAATATTCAGGGTCACTCTTCACTGTGAATGTTAACACAGTGGGGTAACCTTTTTGATAAATAATTATAATACTGTTTCCCTGAATACAGACACAAGTCAAGCAATTATGGTCTTGGCTTAAACTGAGTAACATTTTGGTATCATTATTCTTTTTTATTTATCAGGAAGAAAGGATGTCTGGGAATATTATGATTTTATGACATAGAAAAGGAAGAATTTGCACAGAATTTATATCTGTATCTCTATCTATATAAACGTCTAGATCTGTATTCAAAGACAGGCTGACATTGTGTCAACTTGGGGTTTTGTGACCTCTAATATCACCACTTTCTGTGACATCATATGGGTATTGCCAAATAAAAGAGAAAACCACCATTTAAATTTGTATTTAATATAAACAATGGATTTTTAAGAAATTATAAGTATGCCCCAAATATCACATGAGCCATACTTATAATAAAAAGATTTTTCATTTTTTATCTGAAATTCAGATTTAATTGTGTATATTTTTTCTTGCCAAGTATAACAACCTTATATTAGAGTTACTTTTTAAAAGCATCTATTTAATGTACAGCTTATAAACTATTGTATTTAAACATTTTATTATTATGGAATTAGAACAGTGAGATTTTATTTTTCCAAATCTCATTTTGAAAGAAGAAAATAGGATTTCTAATGGAGAAAACCACGGACCTTTGAATTAGAACAAAATGTCATGAATGGTCAATATATAATGGCATTCTCATTGAGATGTGTTTTATAAGAGATAAAAATTATATTACCCAAATTTAATCTCCACCTATACCTACTTTCATTTCCTTTGAAATACTTATGTATTCTTGATGTATATTTTTGTTTCCATTATATATGTATATGATTCTAATATACATAGGCTAGTTTCTCTTTACTAACATTTCATGAGTTTACTGTGAAAAATATGGAGACAGAAGTTTGGTGGCACTTAAAACTTGTAGGAATGTATTAGGCAGCATTTACTGAGCCTTGGGGTGGAGGCTACTTTTTTGGCTTGGATCTAAAGGGAGCGACTGGTCCAGTGCACCACGTGAGACTAGGAAGCCGGCATGTTGTGTGGTGTGTGGACGGTGCCCAGTGGAGTGTGAAGAGCCTGGCCGGTACAGCTGCACATAATGGCCCTGATTTGCATGACACCATTCAGAATCATGAAAAGAGGTTTACACAAGGTGATAAATTCAGGTTTTGGACCCTGTAGCCTGTGTGTCACTCAATCAAACAAAGTATCCTTTTTTGGGACACCTCATTGTGCATGATGTCTGATGCTCTCCCAGACCTTGTTTGGAGCCCTGGGTGATTACGGATAAGTTTGGGCAGGAGGGTCACGGAGCATCTTTTGAAGTTTTTAAAACTTATTTTATTTTTAAGAGTAATTTTAGGTTCATAACAAAATTGAGGGGAAGGCACAGAAAGTTGCTGTATACCTGCCAGCCACCCACACATGCACCCCCCTCCCCAGCCTCCGCATCCCCCACAGAGGGGTGTGTTTGTCACAGCGGGTGGACCTGCGTTGACACATCACCATTGCCCAGAGTCCACAGTTCGCATCACTGTGGTACATTATGGAATCGTGCGCAGTGTGTTGTACATTGTGTGGGTTTGGACAAATGGATAATGACATGTATCCGCCATTTAGTACCACACAGTGTGGTTCCACTGCCCTAAAAATCGTCTGGGATCCCCCTGTCCATCCCTCTCATTCGTCTGACCCTGGGAACCACCGATCTCACTGTCTCTGTGGTTTCGCCCTTTCCGTAATACCACAGGGCGGGAATCCCACAGCACACAGCCTTTTCAGGCAACTTTAGGCATCTTTCTTTTTAGCTTCTCATTTTTTGGTGTGATGACCTCTAGTGTTCCTGAAGTCATTGACAAGGTTACCCAGTGAGGGTGCAGGGCCGGGGGCCTGGGGGTGGGTCGTGAAGACTGGAAGCTTCTCTGAGGAGGAGCCGCTGCGTGGTAGGTGGGAAGTGTTCTCAGCAATGTGGGAGTGCCACTGGGATTTGAGGCCACGAATTTTCAGTGACACCAGTTCACTCAGATCAGTGCTTTAGTCTCTAGAAACCTATCTTGGATCCTTTAAGCTAGAACAAATCTCTTCTTATCTCTACCCTTTTACTTTTTTTGGAATCTCTAGAGCGATTGGCTTAGTCTACTTCTGTCAGTGTAAGTTGTGTGCCTGTTTTACAACTGGACTATGAAGTCAGACTGTCTCTGGCTCCCTAGGTGCTTAGAAATTACAGCAGCCAAAGAAAGGAGGACAAGGAATAGACGCAGAGAGTGCTGGGTGTGCTGGCGTCTCAGGCCCACCAGTCAGTTACGAGTCGGGTGGCTGGAGGAAGGGTTATGTTATTCCTGTGCCTTGACTGTGTGTAAAATGGGGATGATAATGCACACAGGTGTATGAAGATCATAGAGGCATACACACGTACGTATGTACATATATATGTCAAGCACTTATAATTAGTAAGGTCTCAAAATGTTGAGTATTATCATATGGGTTTAATAAAATGGGTGACACTTGTCAATCTGATCTGGGACTTGAGATAGAAAAGGAAGTGAACATTAACTGTGAGGTTTCACAGCTGGGTGAAGTTGTGGTGTGTGGAGAGCTGTGCATGGACTAAGATGTCACCTACCTGCCACGTAGTGAGCTAGCCTTCCATGGTTTCGCTGGTGCTGGTGGGATGCCCAGTGCCCTGGGTCAGCAGGGAAGGGCAGGTTCGTCCTCACAGGAACAGCAGTACTTAGAGAAGCGTAAGGGTCATGCCTGTTCCCTGAGCCTAAATCCCCTCGGGGTGACGTAGGAGGGGCAGACGACACGATGGGCTGCGGCACATGTTACAGGGGGACCCGAGCTCAGGGCGCCAGCTCTTTCACAGTGGCAGGAGGCATGCCTGCTCCTAGCCCCAGGGGAGGGACTGTCCCTGTCCCCTCCCATACAAGCACCCCCAGGGGGTGGCCAGGAGCAAAGGGCTGTCTGCTCCTCACCTTACAGGACCTCATAGAAGTGCCTAAGGACTGGAAACAGGAAAAATACTGAACTGTCATTTTTCCCATAGGACATTATTGTATTTATAGAAGATCCAGAGGAATCCAGAAACAAAGCATTAGGATTGGTTAATGAGTTTAGCAAGGTTTCTGAATATGTTAATATTTTAAAAATCAATCATATTTCTACATAAAGGGAACTGGAAAATGAAATTTAAAAATGTCACCATTGCAATAGCATCTGAAAAATATCAGAAAACAGACATGTGATCTCTACACACATGTACAGAATATGTTTATATATGTAATAAAAGTGAGAAATAGTTAAGAAGATCTAAATAGAGGAATATACCATGTTTCTGTATTGGAACTTAATGTTGTAAAGATACTAGTTACCTCCAAATTGAATGATACATTCAAGACAATCTCAGGAAACGTCTAAATAGAATATTTATTTTTGGTAAATTGAAAAAGTGATTCTAAAATGTACATGAAAATGCAAAGACCAAAGAGCAGACAAGGTGATCTTAGAGAAACTCAAGGCTAGAGGGTTTACATTACCAAATACCAAAATTATTATAAAGCTATTATAGTTAAGACATGTGGTAATGACTCAAAGTGGGACAAAACCCAGCTAAGGAATAGAATAATTTAAACATTGGCCCTTGCATATACAGCCTTATATATGTTGACAACATTCTCAACGGAGTGTACCAGGGAAAGGGTAATCTTTTCAATAAATGGTCTGGAACAAATGAGTATAGAAAAGGAAAACATTAACTTTGACGCCTACCTCATGCTATATGAAAAATAATTTCCAGGGGATTTCTAGATCTAAATGTAACAAGTAAACTGATCTGGTAAATACCAAAATCTTCTTCATCAAAAGAAATCCTAAAATAGATAGAACTGCTGATACATCAGACAACATCAATTTGAGATTTTTCTCACTGAAAGACACCATTCTGAGAGTGAGAAGTCAAGTCCCATCTCTCCCCCCCTCCCCCTCACTTTGGGTCCGTTTGCATCATTTCTTCAGTTACTGAAAGAATTTGCTGGTTGAAGAGAAGGCTTGAAATTTTGGTTTTGAAAATATTCTTTGAAAAGCATTACATAACCTACCACATTTTTCTATTTCTTTTGTCTTAAATGGTATTTTTCATGGAATTTAGTTATTTCAAGTGACTTTTCAGAATTGTGTGAAGTTGTTTATTATGTAACTATTATGTTTTTTATTTTACTGTGTCTGTTACTTTTATGATACTCTCCCTTTTCATTCCTGATATTGTAATTTGTGTTTTCTTCACTTTTCCTTAAAAATCATTCCATGTTTACCAGTTTTATACGATCCCTCCCCACAAAGAACCAACTTCTGTCTTCGCCAACTGTCCGATTCTCTTGTGAGATGCTCCGAGCCTTCATCTTTGTTCTCTGTCACACATTCATTGCAGTTATTTTAAACCTTTGTCTTTGAAGTTTATTATCTGGCTGAAACACAGATCTATTTATATTATCATTTTTGTTTGGTTTCACACAGTCTTCTCTTGGCACACTTACTCATTTTTATTGAATGAGAAAGATTTTGTAACTAATGTGGAAGTTTGCATGGAGATCATTCTTGTCTGCCGGGGGCAAAGAGTGGATCAAAATCAGCTGGGCTGCCGACGGGGCGCACCGTTGTTTCGGGCGGAGGGTCTGCCTTGCTCACCTCCACTGCGTGTCCTCGGGGCGCGTCTCAGCCTAGAGCCAAGGGTCGCTGCGTCTGCGGACCCTCTCCGGAGGTCAGCGCTGTCCCACGCACCTGTGGAAACCCAAGCAACCCTTGTTTTCAGAGTGTATCTCCTTAGACCTTTAGGCTGCATCCCATGTGGCTTCGGAATATAAATGTGCCGGGGACAGTGCCCACGTTCTTCTAGTCCCTCAAGCATCCCTTGTGTTTTTCCAGCCCTGGAAGGTGCCCAGGAACTCAGCTGGCCTCTCACATCTGCACGGTGGCCCTGGGTCCTTATCCTTCTGCTTTGCACCTAAAACTGGCCAGTACCCAGGGGTGATGTGACTGCTGAACCTGCATTCGAACCTGAAGCCTACTCACTCTTATGTTGCAGCATCTCTTATGCCTTTAAAAAGAGATTTTTTGAGAGGGGACATTTTATTTGATTTTCCAGTAACCTTGGGTCTGCCACCATCTCCTCTGCCCAGGAGCAGGAATGCTTTAGGACGTCTCTTGATTTTATTGCTAATGTTTTGTTGAGGACATTTGCATTCATGTTCATGAGAAAAACCCAGCCTTGAATTTTCCTGTATCATATGCCCTCATCCAGTTTTAGTGATAAGCTCTTCTGGCCTCGCAGCAAATTGACAATTACAATTACTCTTTCTTTATTTTTAGTCTCTGTAAGTGTTTGGCTTTATTTCTTCCTTGAGGGTCTGGAAGAATTCATTCACAAAGCCCTTTTTAACATAGAGTTTTGTTCTTTGAGAAGTTTATAATTTTTTAATACATAAGAGAAAGATCTCATTAAAAAAGTTGAATAGTAGGTTTGGTTATTTGTGTTTATCTAAAGTCATGGTTTCCAGTTTCATCTACATGTTTTATTTATGGGCAAAGAGTTGTTCATAAATATTCTTGTGAAAGGTTATTATGTATGTAGGAGCTACAGTGGTATTTTTGGCAACTGTAATAACACCTTTTAAAAAAATACCCCTCATAAATTGTGTTTTAGAACCACACAAATCTATTGTAAGAGAAATGCCTAGAAAAAAATGGCATCGACTTGAGATTTTTCTTCTTCAGGCATTATTAGGTTGAACTGCAGTCCGGAATTGGATACAATAATTTGAGTGAATCACGTTGTTTCTTTCAGTGCCCACATGCCAAGCCATCCCTAGAAAAACAGAGAAATATTTCTACTGATATCTCGTTAATTTTTGTCTGTTTATCTCCTGTGGCTTAAGAATGACGGATCAGTTAAGTGTACACATTTTTCTGTTAAATATCCACGATATCCTCAATTTTAAAAGAATATGGAGGATGAATTTTATTTGCTCAAATAAAAAGATGTGAGGTGTATAGAAACAGGTGTTTACAATAGATTATAACTAACAATTTCAGTTAAGAGTTTTCGAATGTAAACATTCGTGAAATCAAGAGCCATTGCATCCTTCACAATAAATTTACATGTTTTTTTGGTATGCAAGAACATTTAAGCTCTACTCTCAGCAAATTCCAGTTATGTGATACGGTGTTTAAACTATAGTCATGACATTTCACATTAGACCCTCAGGCCTTATCCGTCTCATAGCTGAAAGTCTGTGCCTTTTTCTTGACCTCTCCTCATTTTCCCCAGCCCCTGGTGACCGCCTGTTTGCTCTCTGGTTTTATGAGTTTGACTTTTTAAGAAAAATCCCCCTTATATGGGATACAATGCAATATTTCACTTAGCATAAGGCCCTCAAAGTCATTATTGAAAGGCACAGAAATTTGCTGTGTGCCTGCCATGTGCCAGGCTTTATTGCTTTATTCTAGGCCCTGGAGATGCATGAATAAACAGCCATTATCACCACAGCAAGCTCTTCTCCTTGTATGACTTCATCTGAGTGCTGTGGGGAGTAGGATAAAACATCTCTATGACGGGGCAAGCTCCTCAAGGTCCCCCAAATCTCAAAATCTATTTAGTAAACATTAAAGTTCTGAAACAGATACACAGTTTAATGTGCACTATTCATTCTGGGGTTGAAGAGTTTGGCAGTAAATAGGTGAATTAGATTGTTTATGTGGAAATATGACCTATGAATTTAAAAACCTTTTGTGTGTATGTGACAAATAGGAACTCCAGGGTAAGACTGGTGTCTGAACTGCTCAGTACGAGGACACAGACGTCTTGTTCTAACATGCTGTGCTTTGCTCTGTGACTGAAGAGCGTAGCCAGGAGCGTTTGGCCTCTCTGCAGGGCTCACACTCACAGAGTTGGTTTTATGATCCTATCATAATATTTTTCCTTCTGTTATTGTTCAAGGATTGTCAGGTTCTCATGACCCTCAGAACTTCTAATTTCGGGATTTAATCTATTTCATCTTGGCAGATCAACAAATACAAATCCCATCACAAATAAATGTTGGGTAAAGTATCCTGCCCATAAAACATGGCATGCAGTTCTTGGCATCAGTACCCTTGTGTCAGTTTTGTGCCAGTTCCATGCTATTGGCATCATAGAGGGTTGTGTGTGTGTGTCTGAGTGAGGAGCAGGGTGGGAAAGAGGATTTCAGAGAAGATTAGAAGGGATGCTTTGTTCTAGTGGTGCCGTGGAAATAAACTTCCACAAGAGCATATAGAAGATGATTAGTATATATTTGGAGGGGCTAGCAGAACTTAGTGGCCTCTGCTAAAAATCAAAATTACTTTTTTCCTATGAATTCTCATTTTGAGGGATGAAATAGCATAATAAATTTTAATATTACATAGATAGTATTACATACTATTAAATTTTAATATTACTAGAGTGTAATAGTGCTATTTTCCTCTGGAGTCTCAAAATTCTGGTTCAATATTAAGAAGCAGTCTGTGTGTCTTGTGTAACATATCGGAAATACATCATGCATGAATCCCTTTGATCTCTTTAGAAGGAATTAGTTACATTCAAGATGCTTTTCTGACTTGTATTGCCTAGGGATTCTACTTGGTTAATAAAAAATTGTTGGGTGTTAGGAAGGGTTATAAAGAATGAACAAGATGGAAGAAACTGCTGTGGGTGTCTGCTGCATCTGCCCGGGGCCCCTGGGACAGAGTGACAGCAACGGTGAAAAATGCTGGACCCCTTCCAGAGAGTTCCGAATTGCACGGCACCACACTCCAGGGGACTTTAACTACCTAGACATCTGTTGGGTTACAAATACAGCTATCAGATGGTCCCTAAATTATGCTGAGGACAGCTTTATGAGGCAGCACCTCAGGATCTAGCCTGAGTGGAAGTCATTCTGACTCGTGAAGAGCAGGGGGTTTGCATCCAAGTAGCCGGTGTCCTTAGGGTGGCCGGAGGCAGGTCGGGGTCAGCAGGGGACGTGCAGGCAGATTCAGTGGCTGCAAAAAGGTGTAGCTCAAGCAAATAAATTCACAGAAAACACTTTTTTCACTGTTTATAAAAAGATATTTTACATCCCTGGGGAATCTTGATTAGTGACAGTGACAGTAACTTTTTCTCATGAGAGAAGATTGTGAATGTTAACAAATAAGTCAGTTTTTCAAGAAAATATATGAAGATTGAAAGAAGAGAATTGTTGGACTGTGTACAAGTGGAAGACTTGTCTCTTGTAGAGTATGTATTATTTATATTATTTCTGTGCTTGTATGTGTACATGAATCCTCATGTATTCGCGAGGAACTTCGGCAAAGGGGATATGAGGCTGGTGGTGTTAGAATGCATCATAAGGGAGAACAGGGAAGTCGTTTGTGTGTTAGTGACTGTGTGGCCACCCACCAGACTTGTTTTCCCCCTAGTCACACCGTTCCTGTCCGCGTCTGGACACCCTAGAGGGCTGTTCGTGTGCAGTGGCTGCTTGCCGCTGAAGGCTGGGTCTGGCACCCTAGAGAAGGCAGGGCCAGGACACAGGTGGAGCCTGGCCCTCTCATGCCCATGTGGACGGTACCCAACAGCCAGAAACACCCCTTTTAAATGTCCTGTGAGCAGGAAATAATCCTGTTGTGTTAAGCCTCTGAGATTTCGGAAGACTTACACATTGTAGCAGTGAGTGTGTTTCTAATTAATATGATACTTACATCAGAACTCTCGGTATGAAGGATAACTAATTATTAAAAATTATCTTTTAGTTCCAGGATACTATCAAATTTATTTTGCAACTAATTTTCTCTCTTCATCTTAACTGGCTTTCTGTATGGCTATTCAAGTCAGTAAAGGTTTCTTGAAGGCCTGTTCTCAGAAGGTGACCTCACTGGTGTTGGGTAAATGGCATCGGGGAGGCCATATAGCAAGAAATAAGAGCTGTGGTTGGGGAGGAAACGAGTGAATCAGTTGTCTCTGAGGCATGTCTTCTCTCCTCCATGACCCAGAGAGAGGGAAGCAGTTATATAAATGTGCCACCACCTCGTGTGGACTCCCTCCATGGATAATACATTTTTTTATATATAGTGTTTGTTTTATATGCACCACCTTTAAGCATGTCTTTGTGGTACTTTCTTTCCTGCTTTTTAAATAAGAAATCATGCTTACATCTAAAACCTGTACATATTTCATTCCATTGTCTAGGGCAGGCAACAGGACTCTCACAGAATGAGTAATATTTATAGATTTGTCAGAAGACCATGCTAGCAGAGGTGCCTTACTCCCAGATTACCCCCAACATGGGGTCACGTGTGCTAGACTCAAAATACCTCAAGATCTGAACGAGCTTCGCTGCGAGTGCAGTAACGAATGTCTATATTCGGGCTCTCTCAATTTAAGAAGTTATGGGAGTCATTTGTTAGGCTACTTCACAAATAATGAACAGTGGTAAGCATTCCAGGGAATACAGGATGAATCAGAAGGAAAAAATGTTTAAAGTTACCATCTAGTAGCTACAAATCTTGAATACAAGATTCAAGGTGATTAGTGTCATAATATAAATAAACAATTCTCTGGATATTTAAAAGAAAGATAGCTTAACTCCACCGCTGAGATGAGAAAGATCTGCTGAGATGCGAAGTAAGTATTCTCTGACCTCACTTCTGACAGACTTTCTGGGGTACAGCCTGCTCCCAGTCATTTAGATTTACTTTGTCAGGTGGATACCATCCTAAGCATATATATGTTCATCCTGAAGCTGTTTGAGAAACTCAGTCAGTCACCCTAAAAAGTGTCGCTCTGATCTCCTCAAGCAAGGCACTTGTCACTTCAGACTTTTCTTTTTATCTGGGACTTGCTGTCCTGCTGAGGCCAGAGTGCTGGACAGTCCCGGGCAGAACACAGCACCAGCATCAGCTTAGCTTGCTCTTAGGTGACTGAGCGTCCGTCTTAAACACCATCGTGGAAATTGCTTCCTAAGAGGCAGTTGGTGAAGGAAATCCATTGAGACTTGGGTCTCCTTAGACACTGCAGCTACTTGGCTGTGTTGAAGTTGGGAAGACTTGTAGAAATCAATTTCACACACTATTATAGAAGTAATCTCTATAGGAATTTCACCCCAAGTTGATTACTTACTAATTGGGGTGCTTGGAAGTCAGGAAGCAAACAAAATAGTTGATGCTAGCTGAGCTCCACCAGTGACATTGAAAAGTAGGAAGAAAACCAACAAGAAGCTCCCTGGAAATGAAGCATTTTGTCTGAAATTTCTCCATTTATTAACGAGATCAATGCTGCCTCACAAACTAGAAATTTCTCTGTTCTAAAACACTGAAGTTTTTTTTTTTTGTTATCAATCTACAATTACATGAAGAACATTATGTTTACTAGGCTCCCCCCTTCACCAAGTCCCCCCCCACACACCCCACTACAGTCACTGTCCATCAACATAGTAAGATGCTGTAGAATCACTACTTGTCTTCTCTGTGTTGCACAGCCCTCCCCGTGGCCCCCCCCACATTACACATGCTAATCGTAAGGCCCCCTTTCTTTTTCCCCACCCTTATCCCTCCCTTCCCACCCATCCTCCCCAGTCTCTTTCCCTTTGGTAACTGTTAGTCCATTCTTGGGTTCTGTGATTCTGCTGCTGTTTTAAAACACTGGAATAATATTGGGAGGCAGAGTGCTTATATCTTGCCAAAAAGGAGTAATTTTTTTCTAGAAGTATTAGAGCAAAATATCTCAAAAAATAGGAGTAAGGGTTTTGCATTTTAATTCAACTGAAATTTATATACCCTATCTTTTTTTAAAAAAAATGTTTCCTTAAGAATTAAAGTGTTCCTTGAATACTTTGCTCATTTAGCATCTATTTATTTTACCTACTCTTTCCACTTCTTCATCTGCTGTATTTAATAATTTTTTTGTTTTTTGATAAGTACAGTTATAACAGAAATTAAAGTGGGATTACTATGACCATTTACGCATCATCAATGTTCTTCCATGTGTATTTCAAGTAAATGTGACAAAAACCATCTACATGAAGCAATCATTCTTTTCATAAGTTTTCTTTTTTGTATCTTTTTTTATCAGTATACTTGTAAAATTTGTATTTGTTATTTAATTTTATCATAGTATCTGTCAACATTGCTTAATGATGCAAGGGGTCTTTGCTGATAAAAGCAAGTTAGTTTTTGTCAATTGGCTAATCTGTGGTGTTACTAATTTCTAAAAGAAAATTAAGCTGTGTGTACCTATTTACAAATATGCCTATGACTGACAACTATCTAATTCAAGCCACCAAGTCATCTGGCAGAAGTTTCCACAGATAAAATACCTGAAGCCCAGACTCCATAAGGAGCTGTAAGAACGTAGTAAATGTGAAGTCCTGAAAATCCTGCTTTTTAAAACATTGAAAATTCTCCAGAATGGGACACTTTTGCTTCTTATAAATAAGATTAGTGAAGTCTTCTCCTTTCATTTGAGCTAGCACTTATATTTCAGCACTTAAACTGAATCTCAGTTTGGGGCATCACCTTTTTTGTGGCTGGTGGCTATAAACATCACCACATTCAAACAATGGTAATTATAATTTCAATCTAATCTGTGATTTTTTTTCCCCTTGGCAAATGCAAAAGTTTCTTAATTGAAACAATTTTATTTTTTATTCTTGATTCAACCAATGTTAGGTTGAAGTGCTAGTAGACATGAATAAGGACAGTAAATGTTAATAAGAATATACCTACCATTCTATGTTTACATGGTATTCTTAGGATGAGTGATACATGAACTTCTCTGTATAATTTAAGCCATAGAGGTTGTGCATAGAGCCTGGAAGTTAATCTGGTGGCAAAGGGAAGGACAAGTGTAGAGCCTGCAACTCAAGGTAGAAAACTACAAAAATGAGGACACAGTGAGGGCTCCTGAAGGGTGTGCACAGGCATGCCAGAAGCCCAGTTTTGGGGTTGAAGATGATGGAATGAGCCAGGGCCACCCCAACTCTGAAGTTCTGGGAGATCTACACTTCCTCTGTTCCATCAGTGGTCCCAGCAGGGTGAGGCCCCATGTCATGATTACAAAACTACTTCATTGTGTGCCAAGTGAGAGTTTCTCAGTGGGATAGGGTAGAGGGCACAGCTTTGGACCATGGCTATGGGTGTTGTCAAGCAGGAAGACATGGCAGGTATTTCAGGGTAGAGTTGGGGGGTAGGGTGTGTTAGCGTTATCCAGAGACACAAGACCAGTAGGGGGTGTGTATGTGTGTGCGTGCGTGCATGTGTGCATGCACACATGCATGCCAATTCCTTGTCACATAGGATATGGTATATAATATGTGATAAGAAATTTGCTTATGTGATTCAGGAGGCTGAGAAATCCCTAGATCTTCAGTCCAAAAGCCAGAGACCCAGGAATGTCAATGACGTGAGTCCTACTCTGAGCTGGCAGTGTGGAGATGTTTCAGTTCTGGCCCTGAAGCAGGAAAAAAGTTGATGTCCCAGTTTGGAGGTAGTTTGGAGGCTATGAGGCAAGAGTCCTCTATTACTAACAGGAGGGCTGGCCTCTTTTGGTATTTAGGTCTTCAACTGATTGGATGAGGCCCACCCACTCAGGGAGAGCAATCTGCTCCATTCAGTATTCAGATCGAATGATAATATCATCCCAAATACCCCACAAAAACCACCCGAGTAATGTCTGGCCAAATGTCTGGTCACCCTGTGGGCCAACTGTTTTACACAGCAACTCTTTTCATGTTCCCGACCCAGTTCCAGTGCGTGTAGGTCTGTGGGGGGTGTCTTCCCACACACAACACCAAGCAATTCTTGAACACCAGCAGGGTGTCTGAGAACTCAGCTCCGTTCTGACACTATCTTCCTGGAGACAGCACCAGATTCCTCCATGTCAAGGGCTCCGTCCTACAAGACTGCCCTCCAGCCCCCACTCCAGGTGCCAGTTGCAAGCCCCAGACAGTTCCCTGTGCTTCTGACTTGATGGGCTACAGACTGGAGGTTCCCACAACCTCCCCCTTAGGTTTGATTAATGTGCTGGAGTGGCTCACAGAACTCAGGAAAATGCTTAATTTTTACTAGTTTAATAAAGTTTACCACAAGGGATACAGGTTAATATCCAGATGAAGAGATGCATAGGGCAAGGTCCCAAATAAAGGCACTTCTCTCCTCGTGGAGCTTGGGGCCTGGCTGGGCAGCATGTGGGAGCATTCTGGTTCCCTGTGCATGGAAGCTCTCTCTCTCTGGCAGAGAAACAGGATCCGAGAGAGCAATCAGCTCTTTGCATGGATTTTCCTGAGGGCTTCACTGCATGGTTGTGATTGACTAAATCACTGGCCATTGGTTTAACCTTCAGCCCTGCCCTTGGGTGGGGTCCAAAAGTCTCTCATAAACATGAAAAGACACCCATTTCACCTTTTAGGCTCTGAAGTGTTTTCAGGAACTGTAATGAAAACCAGACATGCCTGGGAAATACATATTTGGTCACTTGAATGACCAAATATGTATTTCTTATAGCTCATTATATTGTACCAGCCAACTTGATGCATGACATTAACTATCACAGAGGCTATGTAAAAAATAAAATACTTAGAGATCCAGTTGGGAAAAAGGTGTCTTGGAGGAGCTGAGAGTAAGAGGAGCTTTGGAGTGTACCAAAGCAGGGAAGGCAGTGCCACTGTGCCAGCAGTCGGGAGACCTTCGTGTTAGTACACAGCGGTCCCTAGCATGCTGGGTTCCCTCAAGTCAAGTAATAAACATTTTCTTGGTCTGTTTTTTTCTGTTGTTGTTTATAATATAAATGGTGATTTTGTTTGTATTTCTGTGTAAAAATTACCACAAACTTAAAATGATGCAAACTTACTCTGATTATAAATTCTAAGAGTTTGCTAGTCAAATAACTACAGAGGCTTTTGTGAAGAGTATGGTGATCTTTGACCCAAGTACCTGCCCCCTTCAAGGTTTAGGCAAGTGTAGTGCAAGCAAGGTGTTCAGACAGACACCAGCTAGAGTTTGACAGTGGGTGATATGCATGGAAATAAACCTAGATAGAAATGGATGATATAAAACTATGTAACCTAAATGTGCTACATCTCATGCTAAAGTTCAAGGAGAATGGCACTGAACTTGGCCAAAGGAGTGGGGTAGTCCCTTCCTATTAATCTTCTACTTGTGTTTTTCTAAAGTTAGAGTGAAATTATGCGTTTGAGTGGAACAAAAGTAAAGGCAATAAGTTGTTCCTAAATCAGCACCTATGTTCTTTTCACTTTTTTATTTGCTGTTATTTCCAAAGTCTCCCATTCCCTTCCTCACTTGCTGATTTTTAATTCATGTAGCTGTTGACATCACAAGAGATGTTGGTTTCATAATCCCCAGAATCTGGTCTGAGTTCTAATTACGATGAATATGAACATTTTCATGACTGAAAATGTACTCTTTATTTATAAGCGGGGACAGTGCTACCTACTTCATGAGGTAATTGTGAGGCTGCAGGGAGATAATAAACATAAAAATTACTTTTTAACTGTGGAGCACTCTGTAATATAAAGTGTTAATAGTAGCAAATAGTTCTCTAGTAATGCAGTGTCATCCCACAGATCTTTCTGGATTAGGCATATCAATGATTTAATATAGTTTAAATTCATCCTACATCTGGAGAAACACTCTCTGCTTCCCCAAATCTTCCTGGACCACAACTCTGCACATGTTATTTCTTTATTTAGAAACCTTCAGTGCATACTCAAAGTCTAAACCCTTATTCTGGCATTTCATTCCTTCTGATCCCTGATCTAATGTATTTCCCTGCCCTTTCCTCCTCCTCAACTCAAAATCTAGGTTCCAGTCACATAATCTGATGTGATTCAAGCAACTCCTACCTTGATGCTTTGCTCTACTGTCTCTACCCGTAATGATCTTACCTTGATTTGAGGTAAACCTCAGATAATTATCTCCTCTGTGAAGAATTCCTGGGTTTTTGACAGTTAACCTTTCACTCAGCTCTGCTTTTCATGTAGCACTTTGCATTCTAAAGCATTTATGATGTTTTTCCTGGGAGTAAGTTTATTGGTACATTGGCAAAAGGGAGGTGATCCTTTCACAGGCAGGAACCACATCTCAGTCCTGTTTCTTCATCGGCATGGTGCCATCTTCATGTAAGATACCTAAGAAACCTTTAATAAATTGCTTTCATGATCATGAAGTCCACAAAATACGGTCAAACCAATTCTTTTCAATTGAGGTCAAATTTATTTCTCAAACACATACAGCGAGCCCATTGACTTTATGGTGTAATGAAGCATCTGGGGATGGGAGCTGAATGACACGGCAAAGGAATCTCCTCTGCTTCTAAGGGAGGGAGTGGGGCGTACATTTTAAAATAAAACTTAACAAGTGTGAATCTTCTGACATGCACATTCTCAATTGCCCCAAAATATCAAAAGATAAAACAAAAAATTTTAAAGTTAAAGTAATTAAATAAGGTGGGACTCTTGTTATTTTTTCTTAGATCAGAGAACAGTAGCTTTAGAAATGAAATATTCTGTTCCTAGGAAGGTATGTGAAATGGTGCAATAATAAATTGTCTGTAGGAAATGATGACTTTTTTTTTTTTTGCAAACCGAGTGTGTATACAGATACTGAATCCCAGAAGAGTAAATAAACATGAAACACCCACCAGTTTAATCAAGTGGAAAAACACCAAAGGGAGGAGAGAAAAGCCCTCTTAGCAGAAAAGACAGTGATGTTACATTATCATTACAATTTAGGAAGGGTATTGTCATCTGTTCTGTATTTCTTATTAGCACCAGTAGCTAATTGTTTTATTTCTCTCAGCAGCATAAAAATGTGAGGGAATGAAAGCAGATTTCATTTTCTGTATCATTATTACTTTGGACTCATTTATTTGAATTGTCATTTTTCTTTCTTCTTCCAAATTTGATATGGACTTCTTTTTCCTGTTTTTCTGTGGCTGTGGATTTATTTAAATCATGATTAACACTGTATTTAACATGATTCATAGAAAGAGTCTCAAAATCTCTTCTTGAACGGTTTAAGGTGGGAAAAGCAAAGGGACAGTTTTGGCTGCTGTGTGGTCTTCCAGGCAAGTCTTGGTCTGAGGGGAAATGGCTGCGTTGGGTTCCTTAGTGAGGGACTTTCTGCTCTGAAGCACCGGATAGAGGAATTGGCAGCCAGTCTCCCAGAGCTTCTGGAGAAATCAGGAGGGGCGGGAGAGAGAGATGGAGAGACAGAGACACGTATGAAAGTTGCACATACATGAGAATAAATGGACAGTTGAATATATGAGTGACCGGATGGGCCAGTTACAGAAGGAATGACAGCCAGCCAGACAGCTTAAAAACCATGTAACTAAAGTAGTTTGAAGACACGAGCTTATGGACAGAAAGTGGCTCATGTTTTAATTGCTTTAAGACTCACAAGTGGAGAAAAAGTTAAGAGTCAGATGAACACAGCTATTAATTATTTATGGATGATAGCATTTATCTGAGGAAATTCCAATATTTACTCATATTTTGCTTCACTGTTTTCTTCAATGTGTCATTCATCTTTATTCATGTAACCATCAATATATATTAAGCACCAACTTTGTGCTGGCTGCTTAAACCCGTGACCAGTATAACGTGAGCACATCGGAATTGGGTGACTTAAAATCTGCTTTTTAATAATTATGTATTATCACCACACACGCTACTTCTTTGAACATAATACATTTAAAAAGAAGCCAAAATGTATGAAATTGTGAGCTTCCTCCCAACGTTCAGATACCGATACTTACCATGTGTGCTACTTAGGGTTCCTTGGCTGCCTGTAGAGTTTAACTCATGCCCAGGGCAGGTGATGGATCACTGGGGGAGCCTGCCTTTCACGCCAATGCTGTTTTCCCTGTTAATACATCTCTTAACCCCTTTGACGTCAAATCTTCCTGCCGTAGGCACTGTAAAGTCATTTCTCTTTTATCCAGGCTCTTCATATTTTTTAGGGACAGCCGAATATATTTTCACTTGTTGCCTGTAAAAAAAATCAGGATCTGTATCTGAGCCCCTGAAGGAGATGTGCTAATGAGTGAGAATGATCAAGACCGTCCTTGTAGGTCAAAGTGAATATCAACTCTAAAATATGCAGCTTGGGTACCAAGTAATTCCAAGCATGTCTCAGCCGCTTTCTTCCCCCAATTCATCACTTTCAGCGCGGAAGTCTAGAACAGGTCAGAGACGTGATCATTTATCAGCGCTTTCACTTATAGATGCATGTGAATGAGATGCACGCATCATGCCCATTTGTCTTGTGGAATTTCCCCGGGATATTTTCAGATAAATGTTGCAAGGCCCAATCTAATCTAACTTCCCTCCAAGGGTTTGGACGGCCTGGTAGACTCTGGGGTAGAAAGTGCACTGACTTGTTTAATTTTCTTATTTCTCTTTTTCCTCTTTCCCAGACTCATTTCTTCCCACATTAGGAGAGGGATTGCATAATATAATGAACTTAGACGCCGGCCTTTTGCTTCCCTTTTATACATTTTGGTTGAATATATTTAACCTTAATTATCTTTTCATCACATCTTGTCATTCAGAAGACACTCCTGCGGCAGCTGCACCGCGCTGCGCACCGTGTCGTGTGACGGAGAGGTGGCCCTGTGCGCGGTGAGCGTGGGGCCACCTCACAGAAGTTCCCGTCTCTGGGCACTTACCTCATTTTCAGTTACAAGGCTGAAGGGGTTATCTTGTAGGGAAAAAAATGTAGTTAAACTTTTAGACTTTTGGGCACCATAAGCTGTACACCAAATGGTGTCCCATTGGGGTTTGTGGAGGAATTTTTAACCACGCCTTCTTTTTGATGCATTTGCCTACCATTCATGTTTATCTGTGGGACTTGTCCTTGCATGGGCTGTGGAGGGGGGAGCAGTGGGCCACGAGCCCTCCGCGGGCACCGTGCTGGGGGTGCAGGGCAGGGCTTCGCTCTACATCCCCGGGCTCTGGTGCTCCTAATGCTTCACATGTTGCCCCAGGGTGGAAGCTGTGTGGAGCCCAAGATAAAAACTTGGTCTTTGACCCTGGTCCTGACACAGAACTCCCCAGGCCTTCAGAATTCCTGGGGTAGTGGGAGCATTGCTCGCTGTGATGAGCTCACAGTTGGGGGGCTCCTGCACAGGAGCCGGTCACAGTAAAGACTGAGTGGTTAGCAGCTCAAAACTTTGGCCCCACTCCTACCCTCTGGGGAGGGCACTACAGATGGGTCAATAATCTACCGTGCCTGTGTGGTGAGGCATCCATCACAATCCCTGGAGTCCAGGGTTCTGAGAGCTTTGGGTTTGGGGGACCATGTCCACCTTCCAGGAGGATGCCACATACCAGCTGTGTGGGGAGAGATTCTCCTGGATTCTGAACCCCCAAACCTCACTCTGTGGATCTCATCTGGCTGTTCGTCTGTGCCCATATCCTGTCCCTTATTACGTAATAAACTGGTGCACATATGTGCTGTTTATTGGAGATCCCTGAGCCATCCTTGCAACTTATTGAACCCAAGGAGGAGGTCATGGGAACCCTGATTTTTAGCCAATCAAAACTTCAGGTGACAATGTGGACATGAAGTGAGCATCTGAGGTGCGGGCAGTCCTGTGAGACCGAGTCCTCTACACGTGGGATCCGATGCTGACTTCAGGGGTTAGTGTCGGAACAGACCTGAGTTGTTGGACCCCCATCTGGCATCTGGAGAGTTGGGCTGTTGTGGGGAAAACAGACATCCGGTCGTAGAAGTATTCTGGGTTAGCAAGAGGGGAGAAACACGACAGCATTTCTTTTCTCTTCTGCCTCACACAACTATTAGCTATTTAGCTATTCTGTTCCAGGGGAGACGTTTCTGAACAAAAAATTCCCCTATAGGAACAAACAGAAGCCAAGGTTTCAGAAGCTGCTCGCCTGGTGCACACGGCTACTCTGCAGGCCCTGAGACCTGGGCCCGGGGAGGGGAAGGGACTGGGTGGGTGGGCGAGCCCCCTGTGCATCATCTCCTGCTGTTTTCCTGGGCCGCACAGTCTTGGACGCCCCACACCCGAACAGTGCCCCCCTCACTTCCCATCACTGGCAGGCTCCGCGAGACGGACCTCAAGCATCTGGCTGTGTTCCTCTGCCAGAGGGACGCTTCCGTTCCATCTGCCCTGCCTACCTGGGGACGCCCGTGTGGCCTCCCGGTCAGCTCCCGGCGACCCAGTCCACGCGTCCTGCCTAGGGTCCAGCAGCACTGAACACCAGCCCTTGGGACTCTCTCCCGGAGCGCACACCCTTTGCTTTGTCGTACTCTCCTGGCATGTGAGCAAACGGGGGGCTGAGCCCCTGCTGCTTATCTTTGTCTCCCCAGAGCAGAAAGTGTGTGGCCCGTGGAAATCTCTTGGGTGAACAACTGGAGAGATTCTGTCTCTTTCCAGTGTTAGCTGTGCTATATTGAACATGTCTGTTAATTTTATCCTGCTTCCTTATGCATATGTGTGTGTACAAAGCCCTGTCACATAGTATTTTCCCATTTGGTCACTGTAGTATACGTCACACACGTGAGTACTGGAGTGTACTACATCTATTATACACGTACATACACACATATATACCTCCATTCCTTCCTAGAGTTCATTGGTTCATTTCTCTTCAATAGCGCATTCAAAGAAGAAAAAGAAAAACTAGTAAACCACCGATCTCTCAACCAAAGAAAGAAAGAAAAACACCTTCATGGTAGCGAGCCCTCTGATATTTTTATTCCTTCTACGCAAACAACCAATTGCACTCATTTCTGTTTTTCTCTTTGTTCTCCTCAACTTCTGGATGAATTATATACTTTTCTTCAGAAACTCTATGCTCTTTACTAAGTAAATCAGCCTGGGCTGACAGTGTCTTCGGTTTTATCTCTACAATTGTGCCAGTTTTGCACACCAGCTGCAGACTGTCTCTGTGGTGGGCGGGGAGGAGGGAGGCACGGGCCATGGTTCTGTTTCTCTGGTTTGTGCACACACACACTCATGTATACCAACGCACCCCACACAAGTGCGAGTGGGAAACACTGTGTATGTGGTTACTTCTGACTGTCCTCTAAGCCTGGCCACACATATGGCCTTACGACCTAAATATCACCTTGTACCCATGATTCCTGTTGAAATGTGGAGAATGGAGCATATATAAATCAAATGCTGTAGTCAGGGAGGAGAATGGAGCATATATAAAGCAAATGCTGTAGTCAGGGAGGAGCGCCTTCTAACTGGGAGTGTGTGTGTGTGAGTGTGATTCTTTGAAATAGGTTGCACACTGGCATGTTTGAATCAAGACAATCTGGCAAGGGATAGTGTCCCCTCCCTGGGTCACCCGCAAGACCCTGTTCTGTGTACACGGCTCTGCCCCGCTTCCCTTTGATCTGTACAGCAGATCAACTTCCCTTATCAACTGCATAACGTTCCCTTCTGTCCCTTGTTCTGGTTGATTTAGTTAGTTTTCTGTTGATGGCATTGTATTTAGTCTTTTGCTCTTATACTGATGAAACTGAATCAGAGTTCCCGAAATACCCTACTCTTTGTGCCTTCTAAGAGGGTAACGTAACCTTGATGGTGCTTTCTTTGGACCATGGGTCTCTCCCTGCACTGACCTGCCCCACCCTGCCCCCTTTACCTAATCTGCACTCGTTTATTGAGCTGATCCTTACAGCTCCAGCCCATATCCAGGCTAGTGGGATCGGCCTTCTTATTCTCTCGGACACTGTGGATCATCAGCCTGGACTCCCTCCCGGATGCCCTTAAATTCATCAGTGATGTGAACACTTCTTCATCAAGCATCGCATGGACATTTCTGCGTTAGGTTGGCCATTCTTGGCCCACCAAAAAGAAACCAAAGACTTTGAATAGTGTTAATGACATCTTCGAGTGCATTTATTAAATTTTACTCTCTGCAAAGAGCTGGATACCCATTGGGGGAAAGGTGTGGAAAGACAAAAGCAAAGCAGCGCCTTGCCATCCTCAGCTCACCATCGGGAGAGGGAGAGGCCCCCGTGTGATGTCATAGTGGTGTTTCTTACTAGCCCAGACGTGTCTGATACACCCCAGGTGCAGTCGATGCTTGCCATTCATTATCTGGCAATACAGACAATGGAGTGTTTCTCTCAGGTTAACTTCCCACATTGTTACAATTTACCTTGAAGTGTGAAAGTTTTTCAAAGTGCTCAGATCTTCTGGATAGAAAGTCTCCTAAAATATATTACAAATGTTCCTACCTTCTAAAGTAGAACATATTACAATGTGGCCTTTCCTTTATCCCTGAACATTGAGAAGGTTTGCATAAGATGCCCTCTGAGGCCCGTGGCTTTGGACTTTTCCCACTGGAATGACGATCCTGCCATCCTTCGGGGCACGTGGAAGCTCAGACCCTCTGGACCCATTGGGAATCGTGTACTGTTTGCTCTTACAATAAACAGTCCCAAGTAACTAGGCTTTTAAAAAATTATGAGTGTAAAGATGATGCAGAGAACATTTGGGAGATACTAAGAAGAAAATCATAGCATTCCGTCACCCACATGTGTCTTTGTTTAGCTCTCTCCTGTTTGCTCATTACACTATCTTCTGCAATCATTTTTCTTCTTTCTTATGCACGTTCTTGGCTTTAGTTAAATTTTCTCAATTTCCTTTTTTTGCTTTGGCTCAAAGATGTCTTTATTTGCCCTCACTATTTGAACGTTCCTAGGATATAGAGTTCTGGATTGAAAGTGAGCATGGCTAATTTTACACATGAACCCGACCTTGGCTTCAGGATGCTCAGACAGGCAGGCAGGCATTTTTTTCTGGAAGTGTCTGCGAGGGCGCTCCTGGAACACCTCGGCACTTGAGTCTGCAGACTGAGAAGTAAGATCTCAGCGGTGTGGGTGGGGCCTGCGCCCTTCTGCTGAGGGCCCAAGCAGACAGAAGTGCGGAGGAAGGGCCAGGTTACTCTGCTTGGGCTGAGACACCCGTGCTCCCAGTCCCCAGGCCTTCCGAGCTGGTTTTCCTGGATCTGCAGCCTGCAGAGGGTGGGCACTGGGGTATCTCAGCCTCCGCAATCATGTGAGCCAATTCTTATGATGCATCTCATCTGTATCTCCATATAACTTTTGGGTTCTGTTTTTCTTCAGAACCCTTGCTAATATAGTAATATAAGCATCATTTACTCTAGGGCTAATTTTGCCTGATTACTGAGGGGAAACCATTCCGACTACCTGGTGCTCTATGATTTATGATGTTTTCTGCTCTGGCGCTGGGGAAAGGAATTACTCCTGGATATGTGTGAGCTAAGGGAACCGTTTCTTCTATTCCTTCTGAGTGATTATTTCTGGGCTTTCTGTAGCTTCCTCAGACGTGTATGCAGACCAGAGCCCCTCTGAGCCCCAGGGCTCTAGCAAGGGGCTGGATCTCTCCTGCAAGTGGCTCCCCACTGGTGCACCCCCCTCAGTACCGTACTCCACACTCTCCCTGGGCTCCAGGGACCCCTCTCCTCCAGGCAGTAAGCTGGGCAATTGCTGGGCTCACTTGGGTTCCTCCCAGTCTCTCCGGGATCATTGACCTCTGTTAATTGATCCCTAGTGTCTTGAAAATCATTGCCGCATGCATTTTGCATAATGTGTATCCTTGGTGATGAGGCTCTGTGTTCATTTTTAAAAAATCTTTTCCTTTCTGTGTTTCAAACTGAATATTCCTACTAATACATCATCAGGTTCATTGATGTTTTTTCTTCTGTCACCTCCAATCTGCTATTGAGTCCATCTAGTGAGTTTTTTACTTTTAAAAATTATTCAACCCTCACAATTTCCATGTATTTATTTTTGATACTTTTTTCATTTCTTCATTGAGATTCTCTATTTATTGAGTCATTATGACATCTTTTCCTATAATTAAACATATTTTTCATCCAGTATTTGAACATACAGCAGCTTTAGCTCACTGTCTGCTAAATGCAATGTCTGGGCCCCTTTGGAATCAGTGGCTATTGAGTTTTTCCCCTTGGCCATATGACTTAGTTGCCTGTTTTTTTAGCTGTCTAATTTTTTGTTTAAACTAGTCATTTCAGGTAATATATTGTAGGATCTCTGAGTTTGTTTATGTTCCCCCTTGACTTTTTTATTTTTTAATTTGCCTGCACTTAAAGTATTTGTCTGCCTGAGGGGCATGCAGCTGCTGATATCTGTGCTCTGTTTCGAATTCTCAGTCTCATTTTCGGTCTAGCCTGCTAGGGCTTGACTCCGTGCCCTCATAGCTTGGTGGTCGGGCAGTGGTTTTGGCAGGGTCCGCGCTCAGGCATCTCGAGGCTGTAAGCTTTCAGTCTCTGCAGACGGATGTGGGGCGTGCGGGTCAGGGGGAAGTGCACGGCCAGTGCTTCAACCTCTCTCAGCTCTTACTTTGCTCTGGTCCCCCTCTGTCACCCCCCACACAGCCACACCCACACACACTCACACACTCAGGCAAAGTGTGGCCCAGATAGCCGGGACTTTGCAGAGAGCATCTCCGGCTCTCGTTTCCAGGTTCTACCTGCGCCATTTCTGCTTCACTTCCCTCCTGCACTGGGCTCGCCTCAGGCCAGCAGGGGTGCAAGGGTTTCCTGTGCATTGCCCAGGGTGTCGTGTCTTACTGACCTGCCACCGTGCGCGTGAGCCCCCCTGGTCAGGCGCCGCCTCTGGTGGCGAGCCTGCTTGTTGAGGTCCCAGCTCCGCCCGGATAAGAAGCTACACATGTGGAGTTTGGGGGCCAAGAGAAGCATGGGCAGGACGCTCACTGACCTCCACCTTTCCCACCCAGAGCTCTGCCAGCGTCTCTTGGATACGCATTTCTCAACTTGTTGTTTGTCTCTTTTTCGATTTCCGGAGCCTGGAATGTATTGTTGTTTTTGTACATTTTTATTAGAAAGCGTATGGGTGTGTGTAGTGCATTCATCAACCTCTTCATGCTGCTCTAGCTGGAAGTTTTGTCTTTTAAAGAAATAAAAATGGGGAGAGTGTCATATAGACGTAGGTACATGTATGTTAGGCATATGGACCATGTCTGCTGCCATTCATTCCTTGGTACCCATCCAAATTTCCAACAGGTACACTTTCCTCTTGTTAATGAGCTTCATTCCATCTTCACTGCAGTGCAGACGTGCTGGCAGTTAGCTATCTCATCTTCCTTTTGTCTGGAAATGCTGTTATTTTTGAAAGGTGGTTCACTGGGCAGAGCACTTGAGATCGTTCCTTCTTTCCTCTTGTGCGTGCAGAGCGTTGCAGCCGTGACTCCTGGCCTCGGTGTTTGGGGGATCCCATCTCAGTCTCGTCTCTGTCCTCTGTGCCATCTTTGTGCGGTGCAGCCGGCACCCCCAGCCCCAATAAGCTGCTTCGGAGATGTTTCCCTTTGTCACTGAGCTTCAGCGACGTGACTGTGATTACCTTGAAGTGGTTTTTCTTATGCTAATGTTGTTTGGAATTAGCTGCGTTTCTTGAATCTTTGGGTTTATAGTTTACATAAAATTTGGAGCATGTTGGCATTGTTTCTTAAAACATTTTTTCTGTTTCTTATACCTCAGTTATATGTTTATTGGACTCCTCAAGTTAATGATGACTTGTTTATTATTTTTTGTCCTTTTTCTTACTGTGCTTTATTTTGGATAGTTCCTATTGCCGTGCCTTCAAGCTTGCTAGTCATTTCTCCTGGAATGTTTTATCTGGCGTTCATCTCAGCCAATACGCTTTCCTTTCTGATGCTGTATTTTTCATATCTAGAGGTTCTATTCAGATCTTTTTTATATCTTTTATTTGTCTCCTCACTACACTCATATTTTTCTCAGCCTCCTCAGCCATACGGAGCCTATTTCTAATTACTAGGCTTTGTCTTCTGCCAGATCCATCACCTCCATCATTTACAGGTCTCTTTCAATAGATTGACTGTACTGTTTATGCCTCATAAATTTTGATTAGATGCCTGACATGGAAAACTTTATATTGTTACTGGATGTTGTTCATTAATACCCTGTTAGATTTTGTTCCAGCGTGAACCCTTTCATGACTTCCTCGTAAGCTCTTTTAGGGTGGGTCCGGAGAAGCTATCCGTCTAGCATGAATTTGCTCCTCTAGTAAGACAGTGTCCTTCTCAAGCCTCTATCTACCCTGTGTATTGCAAAGTTTTTCTGCTGTGGTTGGAGTCACGTGTGAGCTCTGGAATTGTTCAGCCTAATCTTTCTTATGCTTCTTTCCTGCTTTAGATATTTTCTTCTTCAATGTGAAGTTCCAGAACTCATTCACAGCCTTAAGAACCTCTCTGCATAACCAGCTGTCTCTGAAGGTAGCTTTCTGCTCTTCTGTACTTTCCAAATTCTCAGCTGACCCTGGTTGTGCTTCTCCTCTGCCTGGAAACTGCCTCCCAATGAACTAATACAGTCCTGCTCTCTTTTCTCAATACCTGCAATATTTTGTGCAGTTTCCTGTTTGACTGTGGCTGATGGGTGAATGTGTTTCCTGTTTCTTTATCTTGGCTGAATGTGCAAGTCTCCTTGATTGATGTTTTAATGTGGTACAACCTAAGGGAAGCATATTGTTTGTAATATATTATCTTCTTCATACAGTATTGTATTCTATCCTATTTGTGAAAGATTGTGGCTTCTGTGAACCCAAGGGACATTAGTCTGTAAGGTTTTTTTTTTTTCTTTTTCTCTCTCTTTCTAATGTCTGTGTATTTTTGATATCTGAGTACTGGTATCATAAACAGGTTGGTAAATGCTCCTTCCTTTTCTATTTTTTGAAAAAGTATATTTAAGGATGTCATTTATTTCTTGGATGTTTAATAAAATTCACCAGTCAAGGCACTGGGTACTGATATTTGCTTTGTGGGAATAGTTTTTGTAGTGAATTCAGTTTCTTTAGTAGATTCATTTTGTGCCAATTTTGATAAGTTATACACTTCAAGGAATTTGCCTGTTTCTTCTAAGATCTTGAATTTTGTTGGCATAAAGTTGTGATAATAGATCGTTGCTATACTTTTAATTCCTGTATGATTTGTAGTGAGAACTTCTTTTTTCCTCTTATTTCATTTTTTCTTCCTCAGCTTAGCTAGCTGTATACCAATTTTGTGGATTATTTCCCATCATCAGATATTTGGCAGGGTTTATTTCTCTTTTGTCTGTTTTCTAACTCATTGGTTTCTGCTCCTCTTTTATTGTTTTTCTTTGACTTTCTTTGTATTTACTTTACTCGTCTAGTCTTCTTGAGGTAGGAATTTAGGATATTAATTTAAGAGATTCCTTATTTTCTAATAAAATAATTTAAAACTATAAATTTCCCTCTAAGCACTGCTTTAGTTTCACAGAAATGTTAATGCTTTTATTATCATTTAGTTTAAGATAATTTTTCATTTCCTTGGTAATTCTTCCACTGACCCGTGGGATATGTAGGAGTATATTGTCTAATTTCCAAAGGTCTGAGCTGTTCCTACATATCTTACTGTCACTGATTGCTGTTTTAACTCTGTGGCTTCTTGAGAACATACTGTGTATGATTTCAGTTTATTAAACTTTACCGAGACTGATTTTATGGCCCAGCTGTCTGGGTCCGTCTCCATGAATGTTCATGTGCACCTGAAAACAGTGCTCATTGGGCAGCTCTCAGGTGTAGGATTTATATGTGGCGGTTAGACTAGGTAGTGAATATGCTTTTCATGTCTTTGTGTCTTTACTGATTTACCCAGTTTTTCTATAAATTGCAGAGAGGATGTTAACATCTTTGCTTGTGATTATAGAATCCTGTATCTCTTCCTTTCTGTCAGTTTATTCTTTACATGTTTTGGAACTGTCTTATTCTGTGCATCCACGTTTATGGTGGTTACGTCTTCCTAGTGAACTGACGCCTTGATCATCATACAGTGGTTCATGTACATTGGGGTACACTGCAACTTTTATTATAGTCTATTCTAGACTATTCTATCTAATGTTAATAAAGCCACTCAGTCTCCTTATTATTACTGTTTGAGTATATCTCTCTTTATAATTCACTTACTTTCAACCAATATGTGTCTTTATATTTTCAGTGCATTTTTCATAGGCACCATGTAGTTGGTTTTCACTTTTTATATCCAGTGTGATCATCCTAATTATTTAATTGATGTAATGTATGTTCACACACACATTTGTATACCGATTTATATTTAATGAATTTATTTATAGGCATTGATTTAGGTGTGCCTTTGGCTGGTTTGTTTTCTACTTGCTTTATCTTTTCCTTTTCTATATTTTCCCATTTAGCACAGTTCCCCGTTACTCCTTACACTATAGCTGTCATATCTGCATTTATAGACACCAACGCTCCATAGCAAGATTACAGTCTTTGCTTTAAAAAGGCATAGGCATATAGATCTTGTAAGAGTAGAAAGTAAACTTTGTATTTTTTATTTTGTATAAGTATGCATTAATAAATCATGTAAACAATTTATATTAATAACATACACATATTGTTCATATTTAATACAATCATGTTTAATTTTTTTATATTTTGTATTTTTAATTTTCACATTTCATAATTTTATCCATTAACTTCTCACTAATACTCCGTTCCCTCCTGAGATTTGAGTCTCCGTTTGTCACCCTTTTTCTTCAGTTGAGTGAGCTTCCTTTACTGTTTCTTACAGAGCAGATCTGGTGGGACAGTTTTCACTCTTCTGGGCCCCAGAGCGTCTGCGGAGATTTCCTGTCATTTGTCGCCCTGGGTGTAACGTCCTGCTCCCCCTGGCTGCCCCCAAGGCCTCAGCCCGGCTTCTCGTCTTCAGTAGTTTGACTTTTCTGTGTCTTGGAATGGATCTAGTTGCATTTGTATTGTTTGGAGTTTGCTGACATGATGTGATCTGTAAATATATGCTGCAAATTGGGAAAGTTAAAGTCATAATTTTTGAAATGTTTTCCTGCCCCTTTCTCTCCTCTTTTCGGAGACTGTTGCACTTTCACTGGGTTTCTGTGATTGTCCACTAAGTCTCTGATACACTTTACTTACTTTTGAAATTTTTGTTCTCTTCTTTAGATTGTGCAATATATTATATATAGATGTATATAGTATATACATAAAATGTATATATAAGCAATCTTTTCAGATTCATTACCTTTTCCACTCCTAGACCCATTCAGTAATTTTTTTCTGAGTTTTGGGTCTTGCATATTTTCAGTTCTGTGCATTTGTGTGCATAGACACACACAGGCATATTTATATATTGTTCTGTCTGTTTGTTGAGATGTCCTAACTTTTCTTTACATATATACGTGCTATGTCCCTTTGCCCCACTAAACATGATGAGAATAGCTATTTTGAAGTCCTTGCCTGGTAACTCCCACCTGCAGGTTATGGCAGAGTTGATTCCCTTTTTCCCTGAGAATGTATTGAAAATACTTACCTGGTGTTTTGCAGTAGTTATGAGTTGTCTCCTCAGCTTGTGAATGTTATGTTGTGAAGATCTGGATTCTGTGTATGTGCTCTGGGCACCCATGACTGGGCCAGACTTGAGGCACTCTGCTCCCACCCTCAACCTTAAAGTTTCCCTGATGAGGTTCCAGACACTGTGAAGACCAGATGGTCCTTTTCTGAATTTCCAAACCACAAAATCCATGTGCCTCCTGAAAAGGTTGCTGTCATACCCCAGTAAAGTTGGGGTGTCGTATTCTGTAGCAATAGCTGTTCCAAGGAAGGAAGGAAACACAAGAGGATCCAGCCAATGCCCAGAGCCCCAGGCCTCTCACGTGCTCACCACGGCATGTGCGTTACAGAGGTTAGGCTAGCTGAGGACCAAGCTCATGTTCACTGCAGAGAGGACCTTGCATAATTTCAGATATTATCATGGAGAAAAGAGTGGAGGAAAATCCTTGGTGAAATTCCATGAGACCAACTACCTCAAAAAATTCATGTGACGATGAGACAGATTAATTTTTTAAATAGTCTACCTTTTAGAATGTCAGGTTGTTAGGGGTTGAGTTTGTTCCCCTCCATTCTTCTCCCCACCACAACAGAGGTGACAGCAGAGACACAGTAGTGGAGCAGAATGACAGTTTTGTTTGAATGCATGCGAGGGGAGGAGCCGGCCAGGGTCACGGTAGACATGGGCAGGCTGCTTACTGTGAGGCTTCTTGTTATGGGGTTCTCGCTGGGCAGAGAAATCCTCGATCTATAATCTTTGGCCTTGGGGGTCTGGTCTAGTCGGTGAAATGGAGACACGGGCCGCATTCTGCTGGGTTCTGTGCCTGTCCTCTGATGTTTTTATCTGGGGAATGTCTGTGCTTGGAAGCTTCTCACCTGGGAAGCTCATTTTTCCTCTGCGGAGTGTTTGGATGTTCCAAGTAACAATCTGGCCCTTGAGACTTCAACTAATTAAATCTGTGAACCCTTTCTGGCCCTCTGGTTTTGTCTGGTTAACTCTGAGTCCCCTTTAGTGGGCCACTGGGCTTATTCTCCCTCCACCCCACTTATGTCTGTCTTTCTGCCTAACGGATCACCGTCTATAAACGAAGACTTTCTCAATTAGCCAAGTATATGAATTTTAGTACATGTGGTTTTGTAGTATCAATTACACTTATTCAGAAATTTTTCTTTTCTCATATTTCTTATTTTGTTCTTTGCTGAGATCCAGATAGGATATTTAACTAAAGTGATATTATTGTATGTTATATATTTTTATATAATATACGTATGTGTATGTAATGTATCTACATGTTAATATTTTGGTGATATTTAAAAATTCTGCTAAAGCAAATATGTTAATATCGTGGAACTTTGCTAGATCCTAGATTGCTGTAAATACTTTAAGGTTCAGAATTTTGCTGAGCTATTACAGCCAACAAGTGAATTCAGATTTCAGTATAAAATAGGGAATCATGAATTACTGTCCTATTTTCTAATTATTTTGTAACGTTCATTTTTATTGGTTTTCACAGAGAACAGAGGCTCACAAAACATGTTTATAACTTTGTTATTCCAAGACACAATTCAAGATTGTTTTCTCACAGGCATTATATAAACGGAGTCACTTGTTTTCAGAGAACTGCCCATTTGCTCATTGGCACAGGAGCCCAACTTGGAGAAGTAGAAAATCTGATGGCTCAAGTGAGCTGTGAGGGTGTGCCCGCTACATCACCATAATTTTAAGAGTTGAAGTCTGCGTTCATGATGGCATAATAACCCAGAACCCAGAATTGTCTTGAAAGTTTCAGGCATGTAAATAGCTAAGCCAGTGTGGAAGGGAATGGCTTAGGCACCAGAATCTTCTTTGCATTAATTAGAAGGTAGTGTTTGGTGCTAATACAAATAAAAGCCGTCAATATGCCACTGAATGAAGCCCCAGGGCTTGAACACAGAGGGACTTCCTATCTCGAGGCACACTTACCTTAATTGCAACTCTCAAAGCCTAGGAGTCCTTTCCCATTGAAATTATGTGGGCTTTTATCAGAAATGAGGTCAGCATATTCATAACATTCATTGTAATTGTCTCTTACTCAGACTTTTAATCCACTTCAATATAGGAAGTATCGTTTAGCATTCTATGTGTTTTCTTTCTTAGATTGAACTTTGATCACATTTGTTCCTATAATCCCTGTAGTGGCTCCCAGAGATTCAATTAAAACACCATGTAATTTATGCTAGTGCCACTGATAAAGTAACGATCCATTCTTTGAACAGAACCAGTTAACTCAAATCTGGACATGGGACAGTGTGGTGTGCTGGGGGAGTTCTGTCACCAGCCACTATGATAAGCAGCTAACGAGCTCTGGAGAGGTGTCACTTTGCCCCAAAGAGCAAATCGACTCTTACAGAATTTTTTGTTTTTCTTTAATCTTTGCTTAAATGTGATTTCCCAAATTCTCCAGAACTAGAGTCCCAAACAGAAGTGGAAGGTCTGGAGAGCACCACGGTCAATTCCCTCACATGTCTGGGGAAACAGAGATGCAGAGAGAGACTGCTTCCCCAGGCAGCCACGCCACGGTGTGGGCCAGGCTTCCCAAGGCCTTGCCTGTGACCTGAGCAGACTGGTCAAGCGGTGACCGTACAATCTGCATGTGAGCTGGTATCGTGTGCCCTTCAAAGTTTGACTGAAACCGGAAGGAGTCCTCTGTCCATCGGCATCTCGTAAGCCCGTGCCCCCGCCCCCAGGGGTTCTCTCAGGATGTCACACTTATTTCCTGACCCACGAGGTCTCAGCCTGGCCCGGACGCTCCTCGGGTGCTCAGTTCTCTGCCTCACGCTGCCCTGGTGTGGAAGCAGTCCCCTTGCCGTGATGCCCACATGACACCGCCCTCCCAAAGGGGGATTCTACCATCAGGCCTTGTGACTCTGATTTGCCATAACAAACATATATTCGGTCTTCTTCCCGGCATGGGGCACTGAGCTCCTAAAACCATTGGCATTTCTTTTGGTATGTTAATAAGGGGACCTTTGGAAAGACCCTAGACATTGGTAGGGAGCTGGTTGCCGTGGAAACCAGCCTTGCGATGGGTGGGTTGGAACTTTCATACACTGCTGACCTCCGGGGAGGGGTACAGGGCGAGGGGCTGGAGGTTGGGTTCATCGGTCATGCCTATGTAATGAAGCCTTCGTAAAAACCCAAAGGAAGGGGTTCAGAGAGCTTCCTCCCGGTGAACTAGCCCTCCACTCCCGCCAAGCGTGGCCCAGACTCCGGGAGGAGGAGGTGCCTGCGTTAGGGATCTTGTCCTCCGTGTCACCTCACTGGGCTCTAGGTTCCTCCGTTGAGTAGCCTTTGCAAGAAATCAGAGATCTAATGAGTCAGCGGGTTTTCCGAGTTCTGTGAGCAGCTTCAGCAAATCGCTAGAAGTCAGGGAGCGGGTCACGGGGACCTCTGGTTCACAGTCAGTTGGCCAGCAGCACAGTTGACCTGGGTGGTCCGGCTGTACTGCGGGACTGAGCCCTTACCCCATGGAGTCTGATGCCATCTCCAGGCAGGCAGTGTCAGCACTGAGTCTGAACCCCAGCTGACTCGTCAGCGTCAGCTCCCTCGCCTGCAGCCCCGTGAAGTCAGGTCTGTTGGGGGAAACCCTGCATTTTCCCACCAAGGCAGTTAAGCCATCTGCCAGGAAGTGTACTTAGAGGAATGGGGATCGTCGGATTCTGAGCATTCTTAGATGTGGTACCTGAGCTGTCATTGGAGCCGGGAGAGTCATACGTTATCCTCAGGCCCCATGTAGAAAAGGGGCTCACAGAACCACGTGAAACATTTGCCCTTCTAAGAGCAGATAGGCATTCTGTGGGTCCGTTCTGTGGAGGTTTCTCTTCCCAAAATGTGAGATTGGAATAGATACAGTTAGTAAACTGGAGGAGACTTTACCTTCGGTCTCTGTGCTGGAAGAGATGTCAAGGCAGGAAAAGGGAATACCTGTCCCTAAACAAACAAACACACACACACACACACACACACACACAAACGCACCCCACCCACCCACAGCAAGGCCATTTTCCCAGAGGAAAAGTAGAGACAAGAGCCACCATCTACTTAGGAGTGACCGGTGTTGGTGCCCATTTACCTTCATCCAGTTGACCCTTCTGGCTATGTCCTGGCAGAGGATGGTGGACCACCCTAAACTGAGGCAGGTGGTAATGAGAGTTGCCCCTGCCCTGCCCAACGCCAGAGGTAGTATTTTTACAGCAGCAGATAAGCTTAGCCTGTGGGCTTGGCATCAGCTGATGAACTGGAGAATGTTTCCTTCTTGCTGCCATTCAATAGGGATAATAACAAGCAAGGAGAAAGTACAACCTGTCATTGATTCCAGAGAACCCGGTCACCTTGACGTTCTGCAGAACAGCTTGCTGGCCCGCTGTTGGGTGGAGGCAGCCTCTCTGGAATCTGCAGGCAAAATTTCTGTCACCTTTTGGGAACACTGCTCCAGTCTATCAGATGACACAAAAGGAGCCCAGATTCTGTGGCAAAGAACAAGAGTCTGAGCTGGAACTGGCCGTGACTTATGTCAGCTGTTACGTAAGCCGCAGGGTCCAGGATGTCTCCTGGCCAGAGTTAATTGTGGGAGACTGTCTTTGTTGAAGGGAGTGTTTATCAGCCCTGGTAGGTCTCCTGTAGCTCGTACCCCTAAGGTTTGGAGCAAGGTTACTCCCTTCCCAGGCTAAAACTCTTCTCCACATGAGAAATAGCTTGCTTTGTTGTTCTGGCCTTAACACAGACTGGAACATGGGGCATAAAGCAATTATGCGATGCAAGCTTGCCCAGAGAAGCTGTGTGTCAGCGACTCCAGTGAGCCAGAGTTGGGAGGGCACAACAGCTCTCGTTGTATGGTTATGTGCCCATATAAGACCAGATTCGAGCAGGGTCAGGAGGCAGGATTCTGTGGCACCAATCTCTCTTTAAATCATCCCCGTCCCTCACCTCAAGCTAGGACCACCTGTGAGAAGAGAAACAGACTTGGGTCTGGAGCAGGCAGCTGGCACGATGCGCATCCTGTTTCCTAGGGCTTCTGTAACAGAGTACCATGACTGGGTGACTTTAAACAACAGAAATTCATCCTCTCACATATCTGTAGGCTGGGAGTCCTAGATCAGGGTGCCCTCAGGACATGCTCGCTCTGAAGATCCAGGGGACAGTCCTTCCTTCCTGCCTCTGGTGCTTGCGGGCCATCCCTACGTTTGTTGGCCTGTGCATGCATCACTCCATCGCTGCTGCTGTCATCATGTGGCTGTCCTGTCCCTGTGCATTTCTGTTTCTCCCTAAATTTCCCCTTCTCATAGGACACCAGTCATTGGATTAGAGCCCACCCTCATGACCTCATCTTCACTTGATTTCATTAGCCAATCCCTATTTCTAAATAAGGTCACTTTCACAAGTATTGGGTATTGAAAGTTCAACTCATACAGATGTTTAGCTAGCTCAGATGTCCTATTCCCCTCCATATGTGGTTTGTGGTTGTCTGTATTACATCATTGATCACAGGGTGGTGTGCATGTCTGGATGTTAGTATATATGTGTAACGCACACGTGTGACCCCCTTCGAGGCATAGGCCGTATCTCCCTTCTCTTTTTAACTCTGTTGCCATGGTCCCCCCAATGTCAGATCCCACACCCAGAGATCTAGTTCTAGGGTGGTATCCTGGCATCAGTAGGTTTTTTTACTTTCCGAATGATTGAAAAAAAAATGCTAGCAACAAGGCTGATCTCAGCCACCCAAACAGGTGGCCGTGGCTGCTGCCCAGGTCCATGATGGGAGTCTGTTCACAGGAGCAGAGCCTGAGGGTCTCCCAAATGAGAACTCCCCAAGCCCCTGCAGGTGTGTCTGTCAGATACCCCACAGTCCCTGTGGAGAGACCTGCCGTCATCGCCAGAGAAACTGTGCAGTTCCTCAGACTCTGCTTTTGGGGAGCTCGTGAGCAACTTGGGGCACTCAGTGGTGACCATTGTGGTGGCAGTGGGGGCGCTCGGTGCTGGTGGCAGAGCCAGGAACCTGCAGCGCCACTGGGGGCTCAGACCCAGAAAGCCTGGGGTCCGTTCTAGGGGTGAGTTTCAGGAATGATGTGTAAACCCCGCTGGCTTTGTAGACAGGGAGACCGGGTTCCCTTGGGGGACCAGGCTGAATTTTCCAGGGAGAGCAAGGCAAGAAACTCATCATCTGAGAGAGCATCTGTGAAATATATAAGCACCCCGAGAAGCTCCTCCCAGGAGTGATCCTGTGGCTCTGACGAGTGCTTGACACTCAGCAAGAGCAGGTGGAGGTAAGAATCGGAGAAGTATAGTTGACAGTGATTTTATCACTGTCTTTGACTCCTGGGAAACCAGGTGACAGTCAAATAAAATATACGAAGATAAAAGTTAATCATTTCTCTTCTCTGTGAGGTAAACCTGAGACTGTGAGGTAGACAGATAGACCTGAGCAGCCGCAGAAGGGGAAGATAAGGTTCAAGGAAAAACCGCCCAGTTAAGGGGCGTTGCTTGAAGACAGCAAAGGCTTTGCAGGGAGATGACTTCCTTGCCTATCCGGATCGGGCCAAGCCCGTCCCCACAAGATCACCAAGCAGGTGCAACGGAACAAAATTAAGAACAGCCCAAAGCACCCCTCATCATTATCTCATTACATAAAAACGCAGTTCTGCACCCCCCTAACCGCTCCCCCACCTCCACCCCTAGCTTTTCTGTGTGCATTTGGGAAAAGACATGCACACCAAGAGGAATGGGTGTATAGCTAGAACTGTCAATCAAATGACTGCACCCTTTCCATCAAAGAGGTGTCTCCCAGTTAGGACATGATAAACAGACCCTCCCCTAACAGACTGGGGCCCCGTCCGCCCGGACCCTGGCCCGCTCCTCCCTGGGACTGCGTCCAAATACAACTCCAGCTCCGCCTCGCTGTCGTGTCTCTGCCTTTCAGTTCTTTGTTACGTTGGGGACAAGAACTGAGGCGAACAAACTCGACCCGCGACAATACTGTGTGCTTTTCACTCTTTAGATTCTTAATACTTTTATTCCCTCGCTTACGTAGATCCTGCTCTGGAGCAGAAATGACTGTAGTCTGGGCGGAAGGAAGCCTGGGCTTTCCCGCTTCGGTTTTCCATCTCCAAATGCTGCCACAGCCATATGACTTCATGTTTAAATAGTGCTTTAAAGTGGTTCCTACAGCTTTTGTAAAGAATCTTTCAGCTCACGTTTTCCCCAGAGCGTTTGCATGAGCAGACAGCATTTCTGGCATCCTGCAAATAAGGCCGAAGCTGAAGATCACACGGCCAAGGAGGGACGGGTGGCGACCAGACGCAGGACTGCTCTGACCTAAGCTGGTGGTCTTCCCTCCACGTTATTCTGACTCTGAACAAACAGGTAGATGGAAAACAGTGCTAGTCACGCAGCAGTGGGGGCAAGGTGCAGAGTGATTATCAGGGAAGTCGGTTTATTATTATGCTAATTAAGATTCTATAGAGTCAAGGTTTGCTTGGGTTAGTGGAGGAGGAAGCTTCCTGGGAGAGAGAGAGAGATTCTGTGTCGATACTGAGGTATGTGGCCAACAGGTGTCACTGAAAGGTGACGTATTTTTACAGGGCATGGTTGGAAATTTGAAGGGAAGGCAGCAAATGCAGGGGAAGTCATTGAGAGCCACTGAGGTCCGAGAAGAGCCGCCCCAGAGACTAGAGAGACTCTAGTGAAGAGCAGTGCATGTAGCTTGTAGATGACCTACTGGGACATTGTGTCAAAGCAGCCAGAGACAGGTGTTTGCTAGAGAGAGTAAGCTTTGCTCCTGAGAGCTTGGCTTCATTTTCCCTGATGAAGTAGGGAATATCTTGTTAGCAATATTCTTCAGATGTAATGGCCGTGCGTTGTAGTAAGAACTGTGAAGGAAAGAACAGAAGGTGTTATGACAGAATGCAGTGGGGAAACCAAGTTAGCTGGGGAGCAGAGAGATGCTTTTGAAGATGTGGCATTTGATCACAACTCTGAAAATGTGTGGCCTAAGTCTTGAATTGTGTGAAAACTCTATGTTGGGGTTAAATGTAAAGTTGCCATGAATATGCAATCTAATACATATTTTCTGACATGAGGAATTCTTTTACTATGTATTATGGTCAATCATTCAACATTGTATTATATATGCTAATAACTGTAACATACATGTATGTATGCATACATATTCCTATCACACACATAGATGATAATGAGAGACAACCAGTAATAGACTTCCTTGCAGTCTTGAAAACCTGTCATCAACTCTAGAAACGAAGTATTAATTCCCCCTGAATCTGTGAATGCCTTTGGCAGTTCAAGAGAAGGATCTGTGCTTTCTAAAATGGTATGAGTTTATTTGGCATCAGACATCCTGAGATCTCTGTGTTGTATCTCTTGGATTCTGGTGTCTATAGGAAAGCACACGTGCAAGGGCCCAAGTGGTTTCTGCCATCGGGCTCCGTCCCGAGAGTGTCCACGCTGGTGTTCAACGTCCAGGCGCTTTGCCCTTGAGTCACCACCTCCCTCCCCCACACCCTGGCACACCTCGTCTGCCCTTTAGCTTCCTGTTTTTCACATTTTAGGATTCGTGACCTCGTCGCCTCTTCATTCCTGGTCTTCTGCCCCCCACGTTTCTGGCCCCAGAGCCCATGTGGGCTCTGTGTCCCCTCGCTGGAGCCCCACAGGGTTCTCAGTCAACACACGTGCTCTCTCCCAAGGCAGCGCTGTAGCTTTTCTTATAGAAAAGACAAAAAAAAAAAAAAAATCAGCCAGAGTAATGTCCCTGGAGGAAAGTCCTGCGGGATCCCATTAGCAATCAACGGGCAGGGGCTGTTTACCTTTGAACATGAAGGGCTGCCTGGTAGGATCTTGGTACCCATTGCTCGCGTTAATTGGGCATTTCAAAGATTTTTCAGACATCCTTGTGATAAATGTTTGGTCTTCCTTACCGGCCGGGGTGTGGGCCTCTTGATCACAGGGACTAAGTGTCATTGTTCCCTTTGACAGCCCAGAGCCGCCAGGGTGGACACATTTGAACAATCGAGTGAATGAGTGAATAAAGGGCTGAGCAGGTGTGAAGTTGCCAGCTCCTGTTACTGCAGTGCCGTGTTTCCATCCAAGAACTGGAGTTCTATGGTGGGAGATTTAATAGTATATGTTTGTTCACCAATCAAGAGAATTTCTGTTCTAGGAAGAGCATCTCGCTGTTGGAGGGAGCGGGGCTGGCGTCTGGGTCCTGAGGGATCGGGGAAGATGGGCGGATTGCGGAGCGGAAGGGGATTTTTGCAAGGACGCACTTGGGAAAGAAAGCCGTGGGAAGCAAACCGCTGTTCCTGCTCTTGGATTTTTAGAGGGAATATGCTGATTCACGGGTCAGAGGGTTCGTTCTAGGATGTGCCAGCAAGGGTGCGCCAAAATTTCAATGAGCTGCAGAAAAAATACTTTTATCTTTACATTTTTTATCTTACGAATGGATATTAGTACGCTTTGGTGAAATACAGGGGGAGAACAATCTAAAAAGCGTGCAACTCAGCAAGGATAGTAAAGGAAATAAAGTTTTAGTGTTGATTTTTACCGGTTTGCAGGGCATGAAATACAGCTTCATTCATTCATTCTTGCTTAAAAAAAAAAGGGGCTGTGAACTGGTACGAGCTGGAGACGGAATAGGTCATGACTGAAGGAGCAGCATCTCTGCTCTCCTCCTAAGTGGGGAGAAGGGGAAGGGCTGAGGTGGGTGCCCAGTGTGTGTGGGGGGCTGATGCCAGCTGCGGAGAGAGCAGGCATGAGGGTGGGAAGTGGGGGTCTGGGGGTGGCTCCGGGGTGCCGTCTGCTCGCCCAGAGCCCTGGGCTGCTGATTCCCAGCAGAGGGAACAGTGGCCGAAGCTGTAAGGCAGTGGGAGCTTGCGGGTGGGGACACGGGGACTCAGAGCAGCCTGGTCCCAGGGAGCTCGACCCCCGTGGTGCCCCCTGGAATCCCACCCAACTCCTCCCCACCAGACCCAAGTCAGCCTGGTAAGGACTGTGGGGGGTGGGGGGTAGGGGCGGGGCAGCTCCACTGGAAAAGAGTGAAAACTGTTTCATTTGGGAAAAAAAAACATAAAAAGTACATTCTAATGTTTTTTCCTGCGTCCAGTGGATATTTTTGTGCTCAGTCTCCGTTGCTCGCCCTCATTGTGTGTCATGACTGATAGTTAAACGCTCTGTAGGCCAAGCTTGGCATCATCTCCAAGCTCCGAGTCTCAGGCTAAAGCCCACCACCCCCAGCCCCAGCCCACAGGAGACACAGGTGGACATCAGGATAATTTAAACTACAGACTATGATGACCTCTCTCCTGAAAATAAAATAGCCAGAAACCAACCAACCAAATGAGCTACAGGGCAGAGAGAGGGAAAGAGAGAGAGAGAGAGAGAGAGAGAGAGGGAGAGTGTGTGTGTGTGTGTGTGTGTCTGTGTGTGCATGTGTTTGTACAGGTATGTGTATTATGTTTGGGTGTGTGGGCACATGCATGTGTATGTACATATGTGTGTTAGTTGTATGCATATGCAGGTATGTGTATGTGTTACATGCACACGTATAGGTGTTTAATATTAGGATATGTGTGCACTGCTGCATGTATGTGCACATGTGTTTGCATGCGTGGCTATGACTAGGTCATATATAAAAGCGTTTCCTAAACTCTCAGCATCCCTGCATTTAAGCATATTGCTTAGGGCAGGATTTTTCAAACAGTGAATCAAATTTCTGGGTCATTAAATTAGTTTAGTGGGTCTCGTTCAGCATTTAAAGAAAAATAATTTAATAAAAAGAGACAAGATTATAATGTTTGGAAAACACTGGCATGGAGATTGAAGGAGGGTTGGGTCACACAGCCCAGTATTCCATGCCCAGATTGTGACATTCCACAAGTCAGTTATCTAGAGAGATCCAGTGTCCTAGTCTATAAAGCTGATAGGGTTAAAACTCATGGGACTTTATGATTAAATCAAGGAATTAACACATATAAAGTGCGTAGTGATATGCTTGGCATAAGTAAGCCCTTAATAATATTATACATGATTAAGGGTACGGTATAAAAATAAAAACACTTTGAAAAGTATAATTTATCCTATCAGTGTATTGTTAGGTGATCTGAATAAACGTGCATGTTTTAGAAATTTTTTTATTATTTCAAATCGATTTGTTTTTATCCCAATTCCCCTTAGTTACCCAAACTCCGGAGAACAGTAACATTCCTCACAGCACCGGATATATTTTTAATCTGTTTCCCTTGTGTCTCTTACCTGTCTTGCTGACTTTATAACACTTGCAGTTAAGAACAGCAAGTAGAAACCGAAGGGAGGTCTTTGGAAGTACATTCTGTGATGGCCGGTTACTCAAATAACCCAGGTTTCCCGTCCTTGGACCGTGACCTTACTCCTCCCCCCACCCACTTACCCCGCCTGACTTTCACGCTGCCAGACTCCCTCCGGCGGCGTCAAGCTTTCCAAGCCCTGGATTTCCCGTGCACTTCGGTTAACTACGGTTCAGGGACTGAATATTGCTGGTGCGCTGAGTGGGCAAGTGCCTTCCTTCTTTCAATGGTGTGTTCCCAGATGGCAAGGGGACACTTATTTATATTTTTATCTAATAATTCATCCCTCTATCCTGTTACATCATACCCAGAATTCTGTCTCTTTGAGATTGTGCAACTGACTCTCTCCCCAAGCTGGACAGCCCCTCTGTTCCCAAAAGACATCTTGCAAACATCCCCCTATTTCCTTCATTTGTTCGCTGGTATAGTTGCAAAGACAGGGAGCAGGTTTGTCTCCGTATCTTTCCTATTAATGCAGTTCATGTTTTCCATTCCAGCCGTTACCTTTGATGTTTCTTCTAAATGCTTTGTGGGTCTCTGAAATCCCCTGCTTCTCTGTAAACAAAGGGATAAATGAGGTATGGAAAACAGCCAGCAGCTAACAGAAGGTCATGGTGTGGCTCCAAAATGCTTCAAGGGTAAATATAGTTTAATGTCTTTGTGGATGATTAATCAATTTATTATTTCTGTTTATACTTTTTCAAAGCTAATGGTTTATGAGCTTTGCCTTGATTACAGCAATTAGTAAATGAAAATGTGTTTGCATTCCCACCATTATGTTTACATTTCACGAGTCTTACTTTTCTCAGGAGGGAGTCCTCTTACTAACAGCTCCAATCAAGGCCGACTGCCTCAAATACCCAGTCAACAAACCTCCAAGCTGGTAGCACAGATAATACACATTTCTCACTCTTTGGGAAAAATTAAGTTTTTTTCCCAGACCATCAGGGGGTATTTCACTTAGGAAAACAGCTCATAAAAAAAAAAAATCTTACTATAAAAGAGTGATAATAGGGAAAAACTTCTACTAATTTTATATAGAAACAAAAAAAGATCTTTTAAACTTCATGCTCCCCTTTGCATCTAAAATACAGTTTGCTGAATAACATTAGCAGGTACTATTTTCAGAAGCATGTACAAGAGGCAAGGTATATATTTTTCTACTGGTTCTTAAGAAAAAAATTAACAAAAGACACAAGAGAAAACAGTGACTTTTAAGATCTTAGATTAATATTAAATTATCATTGGTTTATTCTTTTCTCCTTTTATGAGATAATCCCTGTGAATTCCATGAGATTTCCGTTCTTTTGCTACAAAACAATCAGTTAGACTTTACCTGGCTGTTTAATGATCCCTTTATATTTCATCAGAGGACTAACATGCAGAGGTGTTCGGGGCACTCCAGGAGGGTAATATAGAATGTGTCTTCTAGCCTTCTGATTAAGAACAGAACAAAACAAAAGAGCAAAATTGAAATATAATAGGTCTTTTCTCCCCTAGCTCAAGTGCAGATTCCGTTTGGGTTTCCCTGAGCCATAGACCCGCAGTTCTCGGAGGTCGGCTGGTTGTGGAAATCGCAGCTGGCAGCTCCCACAGGTCCAGCCTGCATCTCCATCCGTCGTTGCTTGGGAGCAGTTAGGTAAACCTGCTGTTCCACCTTAACGCAATCCAAGCCTCCAGATACACTGTGTGCAACACCTATTCCCTGGACGGATAGACCTGTGCAGTTTTTGAATCCATATCTAAATTTGACTTTAAAATTAGCCTTTTACTTAACTTAATGACCATCTAAGTGTCCATTTCAGCAATCCCTTTTGAATGCATTTGAACAAGCACTTAGGTGTGCACACACACACACACACACACACACACACACACACACACACACACACTGTGTCCTTTAATTAATTAAGTTAGTTCTTGAGTGAGGCTGGCTGGTAGAAAAGTCATCGTGTAACTACAGTTATCCTGATGTCCACGTGTGTGTCGCACAGGTTGGGGAGAGGGATGGTGGGAAGCAATTTAGCCTGAGACTCAGAATAGAGTTAGGAGATAATGTTAACCTTGTTTATCAGAGAAATATTTGAATTTTATTCATTGTCGTGACATGCAGTGGAAGTGAGGGGCATGAATACTGATCTCCAAAATAAAGTTTGCAAGACGATTGGCTACCACAAGAAAACATTAAACTTATTTTCTATGTCAATTTTTTTCTACCTAGAGCATGTTTTGCTGTGTTTCGCTGGTCCTGGTGCCACCCCTTGTTCTCCATCAGGCTGACTTTGTGTCTGGGGTGAGGGGAGGTGTTCTTGGGGGAAGGCAGTGGGGCCCATAGGCATTGAGTTCGCTTGTAAGTTCTGTAATGTATTTTAATTTACTTCCTGTCTGGTAAAGTGGAATTCTAAACTGTCTAATTTTGACCAAACCAACCGTCACAAAATGACAAAAAGAAGTGAAAAAATAATCCCAAGAAATATGTTGAATGAGAATATACCAATGAAACAAATACAGTGAACAGCCAGAAACTAGCTGAGGCTGATCATAAACCCCAGACGTAATTTAGCCCTCAAGATAGGTAACCCTTCAGTCAAGCGTCCGGAAGTCAGTGGTGTCCCGGGAAGGGCAACTCATGCTGGGAAGGGAGTGTGAGTTTAGAAAGGGTGTGTTTCAGAAAACCATCTAAGTATGTCTACCCTAAAAGCTTTTCATATTTACACACTGGGGAAAAACGACCTTGGAAGTAAATTACAAAGTCTGTGAAATTAAGCGTTATATTAAGTATTTTTTTATTTTTTGGAACCATTTGAGATTTACAGAAAAATGGCTATGTCAGTGCAGAGGATTTCCATTTGTTCCTGTTAGTAGCATCTTACAGTAATATGGTACATTCATCACAATTCATCAACCAATATTGAGACATTATTATTAAAGTCCATACCTTTTCCAGATTTCCTTAGTTCTCACAGGTTTTCCAGTTTTCTATTTCAGGATTCCATACAAAAGGCCACACTTTATTTCCCTGTCATGTTTCCTTAGGATCCTTTGGCTGCGAAAGTTTGTCAGGTTTTCTCTGTGTTTGGTGACCTTGAGAGTTTTGGGCCAAGATAGTCGGGTATTGTATAGAACGCCCCTTACTTGGGATTTGTCTGAAATTTTTTTCATGATTAAACAGGGGTTATGGATTTCTGGGATGGGGACAACAGAGGTCAAGTGTCATTTTCACTGCATAATATCAAGGGTATAAACTCTCAGTTAGGACTTATCCCATGTTAATAGTCCTATATGTGAACACATTAGTCACAAGCATAAAATATAGTACCTTCTAACTAATTTGTTAGAAAAACTGATCTAGGTGAGGGAGACAATCATTTGATAACCAGACTTAGCACAAACTTTTGTGTATTTAGTGGACAGGCGGTAAATAAACATAGCCAGTCATCCCTTTCTTCCACTTTGGAAGCAGCGGTGCCTCTCCCGTTACGGCAGCCGTGCAAGAGTCAATACTGAATCCATCGGGATTTAGATCCAGTTCTCCACACTGATGTTTCACAAAGGGATAAACAAAGAATTTTTTTAAATTAAGCATATTGAGTCACATCCAGAAACATATACTGGTTTTGTTAAGTTAAACAAATGAAGCAAGTACATAAATAAAATGAAGCATATTTAAATTAATACAGCATAAAACATTTTCTTTCATCTTTTCTCATTTAAAAATATATCTCTTTTCCAATGCCTGCAGAGTGCCAAAGCAATCAATCAAACATTAAAGGGCTTTCTATGAATGCTAGAATTTTAGGATTGGAAAAAGCTAAAGAGTCCTTTTTATAAATTGGAGAACTGGGGCCTAGAGTGAGGCAGAGCTTTTTAGGGCCAGAACTAGGATTCAGTGCCCATCTTTGGATTCAGATAGATGTGGATTCGTGACTCAGTTGCGATATTTCAGTGACTGTGGACAAGTTGTCTAATTTTGCTGAGCCCAGATAGTTTCACAAGTGGTCTGACGTGCGGTTTTTGTACTAAGTACTGTTACACCGCCTGGTCGATGAGCTCGTGAGCGGCTCTCAGTGAATGACTTACATTCCCTTTCCTTCCCTTTTCAGTCAGACCTCAGTAGGAGTTACAAAATTATTTATTTGAAAAATGCCATGATGCTTTTAATTAATGTGCCAGCGACTGTTGTTTTTCTGTTTGACTTTGATATTTGAGCTTCTTTCATGAAACTGAACATGACTTTTCTCTCAAACTACTTAATTGGCATATGATTGATATATAAAAGCTATGCATATTTAATGTACATGATTCTGTGCATATGGGGATAAGTATATACCTGTAAAACCATCACCACGTAATATCAAGGGTGTAAACTCTCACTAAAATTTATCCTATCTCTGTCCATCTACTCTGGAAGTTTCCTGTCCGTGTATAAAGGAGCTCATACAATATTTGTCTCCCTGGACCTGGCTTATTTCACTAGCATAATGGTCTCTGGGTCCATACATGTTGCGAATGGTGGGATTCCTTTCACCTGTTCAGGCTGAATAATATTCTACTATATCTTTATCCATTCATACATCAGCAGCATCTACTCTGACTGTATACAAATTGGCTAAGTCTAAGGATCCCTAGTCATTATACCCTGTGATGTTCATATGAGATATTTATGGTATCCACCAAAATCTTTTCAGGTAGATTCTATTATTTTAGCAGAATGGCAAATACATCAGATTGTTTCCACATCTGGGCTGTGTGAATAATGCTGCTGTGCATGTGGGGAGCAGATAACTCTTTGAGATCCTGATGTCAGTTCCTTTGGCTACATACCCACAAGTGGCATTGCTGGGTGACGTGGTGACCGGCGGTTCAGTGCAACTTTCTGATACCTCCGACCGGTGGCTAACCCTATGTCCCCCTTTTACTCTCTCAGTATATCCAGAACTTTTTAGCCATTTCTCCTATTAAATACGCTTTGTTTAAAATTTCCATAAGTTTCTGTTTATATTTCCACAGCCAGCTATTGCTTGGTACAATTAATTATATTCAACGCAGAAGATGAGATACATGCAATAATTTTTTAAAAATCACATTCGTAATACGGAGTTTTTGGATTTAAAAACTCAAAATATGTTAACTTTTTTATGGAAAACCAATCATGAAGCTATAAAGATCATAGATAAATGGAGTTTCAATCTTAAAGTAATGAAAATATATATTACATCAATTTTTGAGCAATCCCCTGCCATTTGTAATTGTAGTTTTGCTCTAGATATTCTACCGTGGGATGAAAATTTACACTTCTTTTTTTTTATTGTCTGAGATAATCTGCAACAAAGTAAATTTTTAAATCTGAATAGAAAAGACTAAAACCAACAGAAAAAAATCAGTAGGAAACAGAGAAAATGCAAGAAACAAAAAAATGAAAAATAATCAATGGTGTCAGGAAGCTGCGCTGAACCAGGATCTCAAAGAGTTTATCTTTTTTCTTTTTTCTGAAGTGGATGGTTTGGTCGATGGGTAATTTAATTCCTAAAATAAATAAGGGGTGTGTGTGTGTGTGTGTGTGTGTGTGCGTGCGCGCGCTGAATAATGCTGATTTGGTTATAATATTTCAGTCTCTGGGAACTGGCCAAATATCAACTTACAATATTACAGGACTTTGAAAAAGCCTAACAGATGGTTTTAAATATATTGCTTCAATAACTTTATTTTTAAAAAGAACTGACTTGGAATTTGTGGGGTATATGCTTGGTTTTGGCCGATATGTGGGAAGTTAAAACGAATGGCAAAAATTCTTCAATCAGAAATGAAAATCCATTTTTTAATCTTATCTAAAAGTGAACCGAACGGATTTTCTCTTGCGATCTGTAATCCCAGAGAGAAAAGGGCATCAGCACTCTCCTCCTGCGGAGGCTGAAGTTGTAGCATCTTGAGCACCTCTTTAAATATGGAAAATCACTTCGACCTCCGTCCTCTTTCCTAGGCCTTAGCCACCAGCAGCTGAAAGGAGCCTTTTGCGTGTCCCCTCATGCCTGCACCAAGACAAATGCCCCCTTGACCCAAGTATGTCATAGCATCTACTCTGACTGTATACAAATCGGCTAGTCTAAGAGGCCCCTAGTCATTATATCCTGTGAGGTTCATATGAGATATTTATGGTGTCCACCAAAATATTTTCAGGTAGATTATAGAATGGCCACCATCTTTCCCAATTCTGAGGACACCATATTTGTCCTACTACTGCTGAACTGCAGTTAACAGATAACAAGGTAACTTACTTCTAAAAGATAATGTTCTTGTCACCTAATAGGGACCAACATGCCAAAGGACTCACGTGTTTGCCTATATACATGCACCAGTTTTTCCTCTTTAGTCATTGTAATGTCTTGAACTCTATTTTTAATTCTCTAGGAAGTGCACCTTTAAAAACTTGTAGGTAGGTCAGTTGTCTATATGAGTTAGTAATACTAATTTTCTCCATTATTCTCTTTGAAGTGCCATGAACTTGGTGTCTATAGAGCCTGGCTTCCAAATTTATAGATTGTAGTGGTCCATTTACAGGTATTTAAAGGTTCTAAGTTGCTGTCCATATTTCCATGCCATTTTTTACTTAGCAGGTTTAAAACATGCAAATATTTGCCCACTTTAAAATGAGAAACTGAAGAAGAATCCTATGTTTTCAACTCAAGTAAAATTAGTAAACAGCTTTACATCTGGTCTCTTCTGTAATAATAATCGTAAATACGATTATGTGCCAATTACTAAATTAGAGTGAATTATCTCCATAGAGAAGTACGCAGGAAGAAGGGTTAGGGTCAGGGTTAGCCAATGTTTCCATTGTAATATATCTCTGTATTTATTTGTTATAGAGAAAACTAAGTACAATGAGTATATTTAAATATATATAAGAAACCTGTAAATAGTAGGGAAGGGTATTGTATATTTTCCCAATAATATCATGAATGTAAGGGAAAAATGTATTTTGTGTAAATACACACACACATATATGTATTAGACAGGTAACAATACAGTTCCATCACCACAAGACAGAGTCGCTCTTTCTCTGCACTGAATTGTGGCAATTGCACCGTATTTGGCTTCTCTGAGACTCTTCCAGGATTTCTGAGGCATCCTTTTGTTGTGCTGGAAGTATTTTCTAGGTTGTGCTCAGTTCTTTCAGATGTCCTACCAAGTGTGGTGCAATGGCCATTCTTCTATGTTGGTCTTAATCCTGGGGCTGCATTTTCAACAGTCACAACTTTGGTCTGGTAAAAAATGATTTCCTATTTCAACCTTTCAAGTCAAGGAATAAATGGGTTCTCTGCTGCCTTCTGAATCTGCCTGCAAGATGACTTGCTTTTTCAGAGTTCCATTTATTCTTGCAGTAACTGATGGATGACGTAGCCAGCAGTCCCTGGCTCTCCCATGAAACGCACTTCCTTGAAACTTACCAATGCAACATACTTGTTATGTATACTTTTCAATCTTCCAATGATCAAAATTCAGTTTTCCCAATTTTTTTTCACTATGTGACAATGGTTACAATTTTTCCAGTATCTTAGAACAGTTCCTCAGCTCACTTAGTCCCAGGGCCAGTGCCACGTATTTCACATTCTGGTTACAGAAACACTCCCCTTCTGGTACAAGTTCTGGGTCAGTCACGTGGGTGTATAACAAACACAATGTCTCAGTGGCACAAAACAGTAACAGGTCAGTCCTGCTGGCGCAGCTGCACTTTCCGGGTGGTTCTGGGCAGGGGGCTGCTGACCGTCTGTGATTCCAGCGCCAGGTCTGACTCGACCTCCCGAGTCTGATTCAGCAGCTCAGACTGAAGGGGAGGGTGGTCCCTTGGGTGACATTCTTCTGAGGATGGTGGTAGAGGTGCAAGAGGGCCAGCCAACCTCACCCTCTGCTGAAACATCTATTCATATCCAATCAGCACATGACCAGCCTGAAGGCAGAGGCTGGGGAGTAGATCCCTGTTGCCACGAGGCAAAGATGTGAATGCAGAATTCATTCAGAGGAGGAGTGAAAAAATAGAACCAGTAATTCGATCTAACAATTATTTTTTTTTCAGAACTTACACCTTTCTTCTAATAGTGCTTGTCATTGTCAGTCACTTCTGTCTCTATCAGTAGGTGCTGAGCCACTAAACTCTTAAAGAAACTGATGTTTCCTCTGCATTGCACGTGCCTACTAAGGGTGATGGCACATCATTGGCGTCTGCAGAGATGCTACTGTGTGATCATTGCTAACAGAAAGGTGGAGACAGAAATGTTTTCTGTGATGCATTTTCATCTACTTGAATTGCTGATAGAAATAAAGGGGAAGGGTTATTTGGGTCCTCGCACTGTTCTCAGTGTCTGCCCTCGCTTTTCTGCGTGGTGCTTAGAAGAGATCTCGGACCCACGGTGGATGACGCCTCCCTCTGCAGAAAGTGTGGCCAGTCTGTTCTTCTACATGTTTCTCCCACTTAAATCTCCTTTGTCAAAACCCTCAGCCCACTTAGAGGCATTCTACTATATTCTATTTCTTTTCATGTGCAGATATAGAACTATTGAATCTCTATCTCTTGTACTACTCCCATCATGACCTGCAACCTTCTGGACATTGACATGTCACTTTAGGAATGCAGTGGGGCGTTTAAATGATTAGATGTTTACTGATCTCAACTACATGGTGAGAGAATTAGTAGATTTTTAAAGTCAGCATATCATTCTTTTGTGTCTATTAATCTTTTTCTCTTGGTTACTTGTGCTCATAGAAAGATGATTATTTCATTTGTGTAATGTTCAGCCTTACTAGAAATGAAAAAGACCCAGAATTCAGAAACTCAAGAAAATTTAGTAGGAATTGTAATTTATTAAGAAAGGGAAATCCACTAAGTATAATGGAGTTTTGAACTCATAATTTGTACTTAAATTTTGCATTTGGACTCTCAGCTTCATGAGTCTACAGAAGATCTAAGTGTAGGTTTATTGCATTAAAAGCCAAAAAAAAATCAACCTAGAAACGCTAACACCTACATGCCAGGAATATTCCCTCAAAGCTAAGGTAGCTAGAGGCTATATCATGCTCGGGGATTCCAGTGAGCAGATAACTTGATTATTTGGTTTCAGCAGCTTAAATTCACTAGTTCTGCCAGGGGACTACCATGGAAAGGTTTCAGAAGGTTCTTATTTTCCTTCTTGGTCAGCTCAGAGCATCTTTATTCCCTCACGATCTCTTTTTAATCTTCAATTCTTTTTTATCTTGAGTCTTGTTTTAGCTTCACAAGGTTGAATCCCACTCTATATTTATTTACAAAGAACCATGCGTCTGAACAATGATCTCGAGCCCTCCCCGTGTGAGCCACTCTATGGCTGCATCATGACAGCAAACAGGAAAATCATTGTTCAAAGCTCTTTGGGAAGACACGGCTCTCTCGGCTGCCTCCTGCGCTGGCGTGGGGCTGCAGCTGGGGGTGTCACCCAGCAGCGGCATTCTGAGCACACAGTCTGTGTCTTTGATCACTTGCTGGGAGTCTTGGAGTATCACTGAAGATTTCTGGGAGGTATTCTCTTTGGATTCTAGCAACAGCATGAAAACAACTTTTGGTCTGCATGCCACTTGGTGGGGCTTCCTCTCACGCTGTAATCAGCGGGGCTATGACAGATTCTCACCGTGAGTCGGCATGAAGATGTTTGCATTCTTCGTAGTGAAACTCAGAAAGGATGTGTGGCTAAATCTGGAACTACAAGCCGTGCATGCCCTGAGGCCATCGGCCGAGGAAGCCAGGCAGCAGTTTACCCTTGAGGAGGAGACTGGCCCAGGGCAGAAGGGAACCTCTTGCCGAGTGGCTTCTGGCTCTTGAAGGTGGGGACGTTGTCCGTGGGGTCAGAGATGGAAGCTGACATATCAGAGAGCCGGGGAGGCACCTGCTGCTACTCTCTGGGCTCCCAAGTGCCCCCGTGCCCTGGAACACAGGAAATCCCGTACAGTGAGAGGTGCCTGTGGTAAGACATGTAGGGGGCTCTGTAGATATCCCGGCTCCAGAGTTGGGGCCTTTACCTATTACACTGAAATCTTACTGCTTCCCCTTTACAATATTTTATTTTATTCATTCACATACCTAATAATTATTGAGTACTTCCTATGTGCCTATGATACACAAACATGAATGACCTCTACTTTCAAAGACCTCATATTCTAGTTTGAATAAAATAACTTGTCTTGGAAAACTAATGACTGGACAAGGCAACAGGAACTTAAGTACCTAGTTGTTTTTTTTATTGGAGCACTGCTTAACACCCCGTCCCTTGGGTGAGATGGTCAACCTCTCTAAAACCTCTTCTGTAAATGGAATTTCTGTGTATTTTGTCATTCAATGAACCAACATAGGTAGAAACAATTTGCAAACGGAGAAGCCAAACACATGCCAGATGGTAGCCAACAATGATATGGCTGTGTATGCCTGGACTTCAAATACATTGCTGCTTTCCTTCTTCAACTGTGGGTGTATTTTTATATCCAAAAACTTTGTTCCCTGAATAGGTTTCATTCCAAAAATATTTTACACTAATACTTTACACTTCCTGTAATTTAATCTTCATGATACTAAGCCTTCTGTTTTGATTCCATTTCTAAGATTTGGATCCTGAGGACCAGAGAGGTTAGTTAATTCACACAAGATCATGCTACCAGTAAATGGAAGAGCCAGCCAATGAATCCCGTTGTTTGATCCTGAAGACAGTGCTTTTCCTACTGAGTATGACTTCTCTTGGTTGGGTTCTTGATGAATGAACCTTTTCATTCTTCAGGGATCTTACATTTTCCTGAAAGATCTGGTGATAAGGCTACAATTTAACATACATACTCTGTTAAGCAGGGTGAAAAAGGCAGTGAGTAAATACTGCTTTTCGTGCAGACTTCAGAGAAGAAACTATTTTGTTCCAGTTGGATTTTTGGTTCAAGAAAGAGGACCAAGGCTGACATGTCAAAAGAGACCCCACAGAACTCGCTGGCCCTCTTCTACCACGTGACGACACCGTGAGAAGCTGCTGCTTGTAACCCAGGGAGCTCTCACCAACCCCAGATCTGCCGGCACAGCGATCCTGGACCTCCCAGCTTCCAGGACTATGAGAATTTCCCGTTGTTTATAAAGCCACCAGGCTGCAGTGATTCTGTCATAGCAGCCCAGCCATGCTGGGCATACATATATCCACTTGCAATTATTTATCTGCCATTGGTTGTTAAACACATGTCTCCCTGGCAGGGTCAGAGAGGCGAGCCGGCTTTACCGCCGCAGCCGCACATGTGTAACATCCGTCTGCAAAGCGTCGTGATCTTTAGTAACGAAGTAACCCTGGCGGTGGAGAAGCCTCTTCACATGCTCCTGGGGAGCTTGAAGCAAGCCCGCCAAACTCAAATAGGCACAAACATTCCTGTACACTTTCTTCTTCATCTTTTCAGCGATTTCTTGTGTCTGGATTTGACCTCTAGAGCTGTGTCATTGCCCTGTAAATCCTGGGGAGAAAGCTCCTATAGGGATAATGATGGAGCCAGAAATAGAATCCCAGGACTTGACCCTTCCTGGTGACTTTGAGTCTCTGGATTAACCAGCCTGCAGCCACCTGCCATGTAGACCTGCTGCTACATGAGATGATGGACTCTTCTTAAGACCCTGAGTTTGGGCTTTCAGGCACTTGCAGGAGAAAGGACACTTCCTCAGTTACCCCCAGCCTTGCAGAGAAGTTAACACACCAGGAAGATGCATAATATTAATCTCAGGGATTTCGGTTTGTCTTCTCCCATCACATGTCCACCACTTCCTCATGGACATGGTCATTTGAATTTAATGCTTATACTTACTCATGATAAAGTATGTAAAAGATAAACTTATAAAATGTGCATTCATGGGACAGTCCTAATGAATTATTTTCCCGTTCTGTGCCTGTATATGGGGATACTTTGGTGGGAACTGTCTGTCTAATGACAAGGCTTAATTTTGATGTGGGGAATGATTATGTTCAATTTAGCACTGGGGGAAAATGGGTTTTGTGTGAATAAACGTATGTCTTGTGAAAGCTAGTTATTTTCCCCAAAGTGTAAAAGTATACATGTATAAAAACATTCTTTATGCAATATAAACAAGTTGTTTCATTTGTAACATCTTAAATCCTTGTTTCACTATGCTGTTCAGTTCAGTATCTACACTAATTTTCAAACAAGGGCTTTGCTACGTAACATGAGGAAGGGCCCCTGGGGGCTCCTCAGAGGCAGCAGTAAAAGGCAAAGAATATTTTCTTCTTCTTTTTTATTTTCCTCTGCCAGCACCTGTTAAAATAGGGTGGAAAAAACAGAAATCTTGCAATTTTCTCTCAACTGCTTCTTTAAAAAATAAATGAGATACTGATTTGCTGTAAACAATGGAATATTTTTCCTTACATGGATATTGAAATTTAGTGGGATGAAAATTATGGTCACTTTATATACCATCAGTGCATATTAATTCTGACATAAGTTTTTGTGGCTTCCTTACATTTTTATATTTCTTTAGGATTTGGGTTTATATATATCGTGCTGGGAGTTACTTTGGAAGGACATGATGACACGAATTGAATCCTAAGTTGGTATTTTAAGATCAAACACTAAAAAAATAGATTTTATCTATCCTCTGGAAATTCTGTTAGGGATGGGTTTTTCCTAATATGATTTTTCTTTGAATGGAATGAATTTTTCTTATATTTAGGTTTCAAATCCCATTAGTTTCTAGAGGAAAAAGCACATGGCTCAGTATTTAGTAAGAAATCCATTTTTTTCACTGGAATCTTTCTTGGTTACTCTTCTTCACATATTTTTAGTAATATTCTTGAACATGATAGATGGAAGAGAATAAGGAGAGGACAAGTTCTGTGCACATGTGGGTGGGTTTCTCTCAGGTGTTTCCCATTGTCTGGAGCTCAAGCCCTGCCCTCTGGGCTGTATTCTCCACCCCCACCCACTTCCCTCTCCTCCAGTCTCACCTTCTGAAATACCCCGCTGTTCACCCAGGCTCTGCTTGGGGAAAGAGCACTCATCTTGGAGTCTGAATTTTAGTTCTACTATATCCTCGTTTTAACTCTAAAACTATGCTATTTAAGCTGCTATTTCTTCCTTTATAGAATCAAGATGCTAGGAACTTCAGAGGGTGTTTGGAGTCTGAAGTTCACATAACTCATGGACTGAACAAAATAGGCCATTTAGTTCGAGGGAGATCCTACACCAAATATTTGCTGGACCTTGTTTCTTAAATGTGCAATCAAAGAATCACCAAACTGAAAGAGCTGAAGAAGTCTGTAATCTGCGTCCTGATTTCATACATCAGACGACGTAAACTCTGACAAGGGTATAATATACAAAGGTCACCAAACAGCCTGGTGACAGAACAAGCCTTGGGACGGCCATGGGTACATTTTCATTCCACCATCAGTGGACCTACATACAAAACCAGGCTTCATTCCAGCCCAGACCTGTGTTTGCATTTACCCCAGGCATCCATCAAAATGCCAATTGCAAATTGACCTTTAGAAGCATTAAGCAACTTAATTATTTTCCAAAATTTAATTTGATGGTCTGATGCCAACTCATTGCTGGATCTAGACATTTTCTGTTTCATGAAGTTTAATTATTTGTGTACTTTGGGTGTGTTGCTGGGGCAGCATTGTTGTTTCTGGGAGTGTAAGGAAAGTTTGGAGGAGCAGGTATGCCCAATACACCCAAAAGTCCTGCCTCCTATTATTATCTTCTTCCAAAGTGTCCCTTGACTTGAAGACCACTGGTTCAACTACACAATTGCTTTTTCTTGATTTCAAATTGGCTGAACATTATAAAAAAGAATCTTCAGAAATTTAAAAAGAAATACTCAATGTTGAAGATGTTGGTTTATATTGGAATTATTACTAACCTAGAAGTCTAAGATCCACTCTTTACTAATGTCATGTTTTGAATAAGCCAGTTAATAGTTCTAAACTGTAGTCCCTTAGTCAGCACAAAGGAATAGGGTATTAATGATGTTGTCAATATTTTGGGTCATCAGTAATCACCTAGGCATTTTAGAATAAGATTGGACCTGCATAAATGTACTGTCGCCTTGAAAAAGCTGAATGACTTTTGCATGTGCAATTATTGTCTAAGACCTGTGCTAGGACAAACATGTTTAAAGAAACTGTCACTTATCAGGAGGGGACTGGTCGGCCATGGAATCCCAGAAACCATCGGAGCCTCTGATGTCAGCCGGGGCCATCTCCAGGCACTGTGACTTACTATTCTTGAGATATTCTGGTCTCATCTGTAAGACCATTTCTGGGGTTAGACAGACAATGAGGTGACTCCTGAGAGTGCGTGGTGAGGGTGCCTAAGAGGAGGATGTCTTACTTGGGGGTGTTTATGGCATTTCTCAGCTCATAAATCTGTAAGGGACAAAAGTGTTCCTACCTTCCTATCTGCTCACCCTATTGCAAACTTGAGAAGGGCCTACTCCCTCTGGGGGAATGGAATTGGGTGCATGGTAGCATTTGGGTTTTGATTTTCTGCCACCTTACAGGTCAAACACTTAACTGATGTTAACCAAGCTTGAGCCCACCATTTGCTGGGTTTTAGGAATGTGAACCCAGGACGCGTAATTTGATGCGTCTGGGTCTTCATGAGCTTGACCTAAAAGCGGGCAGCACCGGGGGTAGAGGATGTCTAATCGCCTTCCTCCTGTGGTGACGTCGGTGGCGGTTTATCTCACATTACTGGCTCTGCCCCACATGTTCCGGCTCCTACTGGAGAGAAAGCCAATGTCAGCCTGTGCCAATGAGAAGCAGTGGCTCAGCAGCTCCCCGGAGACCACGCGCCACACGGGGTCAGTGGCGCTCTGCCTGCCGAGCGGACCCGCCCCAGTCTCAAGGCAGATGGTCAGCGGAGGGTGCATGCTACGGACTGAGTATCTGTGTCCCCCAAATCCACGTGCTGGAACTAACCCCCACGGTGATGGTGTGCGGAGGGGGCCGTCGGGGGGGGGCTGAGGTCATGAGGTCGGAGCCTCACGAGTGCATCAGTGCCCCGAAAACAGCGCCCAGCCGCTCTGCCCTATGAGGCGGGGCGAGAAGGTGCTAAGAGCAGGAAGCCCTCGCCAGCCACGGACCCTGGGGGCGCACCCCTGCGGGACGTCCCGCGTCCCGTGCGGTGAGAACCAGCCCGCCGTGTGTAAGCCCCGTGTGCGGGGCTGTGGCGGGAGCCGAGCTGCGAGCCTCCGTAGAAATGCAGACGGAAAACAAGCACCGGCGCGCCTTGCTGCCCAGGAGGGAGGCCGTGCCGTGCGGAAGGCGCCGTTTCCCCGGGACTCGGTCTGGGAGCCGCTCAGCGGGCCCACGAGCAAACCTCCCCTCGGCCTGCGCCCACGCGCAGCGAACCATCTCTCTGGGGAGTCGCGCTGCAGGGAAAAAGCGACGGGGGTCCGAGCTCGGGCACAGGGAGGGGAGACACGGCCGGGAAACCGGGTTCCAGGGCTTTGTTCTGAATGCCCCCCACCCCCCGCTTTGGCCCCGCAGCCCCAGGGCCCCGTGCAGACCGGCTCTTCGCTCGCAGGGCGTTTGCCCGGGGCAGGGATGATCGGGTGTGATCTAGGGGGGAGAAGGCCTGTTTGAGGAAATGTGCCATCTTCAGGGAGGCCCCCGCTGGCATTGCCCGTTGCTTCCCAGCCTTCGTGTCACCCCGACGTGTCCCCTGCCTCGCGGTGCACGGCCCCCGAGCGGGACCTGGCGGCCGTCACGATCCTTGCTCGGGTGTCAGTCAGACTATTCTCACGGGTTCTCTCTCTCTCCTTTTCTCGTCTGGCCCGCCCGGCGGTCTCGTCTTTCCGCAGAACCTTCCACAATCACTGTTTCTATTTCACAAGGACTGTAGTCTCCGTGTGCGCCGTGGTCCCCACCCGCCGAACCCGCTCATTCTCTGGAAATAGCTGTGCGGCTGGGTTTCTGCTGACAGAATCCGATTTGCTCCTACACCTTCGTGTTTTGCTCAGTGCCCTTTTGGAGTCTGGCAAGATGACTTTTAATTATCTCTGCTGCTTCCTTTAATAAGCAGCTCTGAGCAGTTTCCCAGGGCCTCCTCCCGTCTTCCTGCTTAGGTCGCTGTCGTCTCCCAGAGTGCTGTAAACGGGGACATCGAGGGCAGCTTGGTGCCAGTAGCTGTTAGCCACGCTGTCAGCGTGGGGCCAGGTCTTGCCAGGTTGAAGGGGGCACCTGCCTGAGACGGGACGTGGCCTGTTTGGAAGTGGAGGCACCGGTGGGGGCAGTCATCACAGTGCCAATCGCCTCTCCCTCCTCACGGTCCCCTGGCCCCCTGAGGCAGAGAGAAACGCCCACCTCTCGGGGACTGGGTGCCCATCTGGGCTACTTCCTCATGTATGTTGGAACCCATGAGCATTATTCTGCTGCCCTTGTTCTGAGACAGAGAGATGACAGAAGGAAAACTTGGAGCAAATTATGGGGAAAAAACAAGAAAAAAACAGGTGCTTAGTTTGTAGGCCAGGAAAACATATTGGCTACCTCAAACTGGCAACTAGCATGATGCCTCAAAATCCCACCTCCCAAAGGAATACCAGGGCCCTGTTTGTAATTTTACTCCTTATGTCGTTTGCCAGGGTGAGACTTAAGGAAGCGGAGCCACGTTTAATCCTGTGAGCAGCTCCTTGGCACCTGTAGTTGCTGGGGAAAGTTTACTGAGAAATTCCTCTCATTGTATTTGTTCTCCTTCAACTTTCCCCCTCCATCCGTGAATGTTTCTCTGGGCATCTGACCATATTGTCCTTGTCCTGAGTCAACTTTGCACATTGGCCTCCATCTCCACCTTCTCCTGACGCGCCGGGCTTGGGTCCAGCCACCAGCCTCCCTCCTTTCAATCCTTCCTTCCCTCCAGAATCACTCACTCTTTCTTTCTGTCTCTCCCTCCAAACACTTCTCTCCTTGACCCTAAAAAAAAAATGAAATAAGCTAGCATATTAACAAGGTCCAAAAGAGGAAGGCAAATAAATTATCTGCAGCCACCCAGTCCAATAATTTCTCTGCATTGTTCTCTTCGGAGGGATGCTGCCTGTGTGTACTGAGGGTTGGTAGGCAAACCCCAGCTATGGAAATGGTTGTTTCTTCTTAAGCACGTGGTTGAGAATGTTTATTATAATACACAGTAATTTGGCAAAGAAGGACAGAATTATTACAGTTAAATTGGTAAGTTATGCAGCTGTAATTGATTTATCTTGCTTATGAATGAACTTATGAAACTGGACCCCTTTTCTTGGGAACAGCCTAAAAGCACGGAACTCAGCGGGCAGGTTACTCTCAGCAAGTGTAAATACACTCAATGGTGTTCACTGTGCATTGGGTGCATTTTGGGCTTCATTTCATGATCTTCCCTTTTTTCTGGTTTATCTGTAAGATCAGAGAGAATGTCTGATAAATATGTAGTTTCTCCTTTCCTTCCCCATGAAGTGGTGGCAGTCAGAACTGTGGCCTGGGCACGGCTGTCCTGCATCCTTATGTCTGTTTGTCCCCAGGACCCCTGCGTGCTGCCCTCTCTTCTACACTCTGCATCCCAGGATTTCTCTGGTGTTTTGTCCCCTGAGTGATGCCATCTGATTCCATCTTGTCTGGCTCCTGCCTGTACTTTGTCATCCGCCTCGTGTGGTCTGACCTGCTACTTTGGTGTGAATGACCTCTCAGCCCACAGCGTCTTTCTCTCTGTCCAGTGCTGCTTGTCTAGCTGTCTTCCAGGTGTCTTCATTTGTGACCCCACTGACCCTCCGTTACTGGCAGCCGAACTCACCAACTCCTCTCCCGAACCCGGGCTTCCTGGTTCCCTTTGTTTCTATTACTTTTGCTGACATCCTCCCAATGGTAAGACCTCAGAGGGAGTGACTTTCCCTCAGCTTTCTCCTTGTCTGTGATCCTCTCCCTACACAGCCTTCTATTCTTCATCAAATTAAGACTCTCACCAGCTTATGCTAACGCCTGTAAGTCTCCTTCCTCACTGACATGTTGCTGCCTGCTTAATCATCTTTATTCATGAATGAATGAAAGTAGCATGACACACTGAATGAGCCTGGCCACTCGAGTCAGAGAGGCATGGGTTTAAGTCTTCCCACTGGCTCTTGCTGGGAAAGCTGAGTTACCTGATCTCATCATGTAGCTTCAAAGTTGTTTTTGCAAGTCACAGTGGCTGGTTGGCTCTGCCTATGTGGCTCCGGGCCGAAGGGGCTGTGGCTCCGGGCTGAAGGGCTTTCAGCTCCAGGCAAGTTCACTCTGGACTTGCTGAGACTGAATAACAATGGAATGCTGGGGGTAAAAGCACTTACACCAGGCTTTATTCTCACAGAGGCAGGTCAAGTGCTAGACGCCCGCGTGAATCTCTGCCTCTGCTCTCCTCTGCCCTTACCATGGGGTGGAGCTCTTTTTATACCAACTTGGCATTAAAGGCTGATCACCAATGGTGTATGCAGGCATGTGTCTGCTCAGGAGGCTGAGCATCATCACACGGACAGAGTGGGTGAGGAAGTTAGGAGCAGGTGAGGATCCTGGCTGTGGGACTTCCATTTTCCCTACAGCCTCATGACAAGTCCCGTGCTTTTTACAGCACAATTGTAGTTCTTTTTCATGGGACATATCCACTGTGCGGTGGTAGGGGACTGTAAGGACAGGGACCATGCACTGCTCTGCAGAAACAAGGAAATAATGTGGCTCAGAGGTGCCATGGGTGGCTGCCATCAGTTTCACTGCCAAAGCAAATCATATGACCGTGGCTCACTTCCAGCAGTCAGAGATGGGTATTGATAACCTGTAACCTAGTCCTGGGCTTGTGCTTGGAAGGTGTGTGTGCCATGTCTAAGCAGAACTGTTGGGCCCTATACCCTCTTCCATAAGAGAGGATTATCCAGGTGGGATGCCCCTTCAGCCTAGAACAAAACTTTGTGGAACAGAATTGCTACTGACCAGGGAGGAAATTGCAACAGAAATGAGAAATGAACTGTTACTCCAAGCCGCAGAGATTTGGGGATAATTTGTTACTGCAACACAACTGAACGCAGACGACAGTATGAGTCAGAATTGTACTTTCAGTTGTGACCTGCTGCTCTGCAGCCACAGTAGACGCAATAAAATCCATAAGAACCTATAAACAGTAGTTACCAGGTTAATTATCCTAGTCAGGGTCCTGGTCATGCACTTCCCCTGCTCAAGCCCCATTTTCTTAGAATAGTCTAGTTTTTTTAGTTTGCCAAGGTATTTTTTTTGTTTTGTTTTGACCTCGACCACTTTAAGAAACTACTAGTTGTTAACCTCCACCATCGGCTGTGTGATCTTCAAAAGCCTAGTTTCCTTCTTTGTAATTTCTAATTTCTGATTTCCTCCTTTGTAATGTTCCTTTAAGATGTTCCCCTGAATATAATTTACAGTCCTTATGCTTCAGAGACCACTTTCCACTGATCTTCCCTTCTTGTAAAGTTCTTGATCCCTCAGGTAGGTGACAGATCCCTTCCTCCTGTTTCGGGAACATTGTAACTACATCATCAGCTGGCATACCATTTTCTTATTAAGCAACCAATGAATATGCCATCTTTATCTGAGAGAGGCTTTATGTGTCACACTCTTGGTACAGCCATGAAGAGTTAAGTAAGCTTCTTAGATCCTGAATAGAGGAACAATTCTATGTCTGATGTGTTAGGTTCTAAAACAGGCTGAATCAATAAACAGTAAAATTTGATTTTTTTGGTGTGCTCTTTCTAAGAGTATTTTAAGCTTGAAAACCTCACCAGAAAAGCTCGCATACTCATAGGTTGGTGACTTCATGGGGTCCCTTAAGCAACACCAATCTTGAACAGCCAACTCCCTGCCTCAAAATCATCTTCCTCAAACGTACACCACATTTAAGTACAAACTGTGAACTTTGTGTGTGAAGAATGAATGAGTAGAAGTCTTCTGAGGCTTCATCCCAAATTCCTGCGATGAGAGTCCTGTTATTTGGAAATTCTAGGAGCCACAGTGACCTTAGTCTCGGGAAAAATGCCATGAACCGTCCGTCTCCAGAGACGGCTCCGTTCTGCCCGCGGGGCCGGCCCCGGGCCTCGTGGGCGTGTCCGTGTGCTTCTCCACGGCTCTGGATTCTCCGAGTATTCTTCCCGGCTCTACAGAAACGACAACTTTTTTTAAAGTGTGAAGTTCAGCACGAGCCCAGAGCCTTCATCCCGAGACCTTTCAGGGCTCCTGGGACGCGCAGACCCTAGAGAAAGCCATGCTAATGGCATTCATCTGTTTTTGAAAAAGCTCAGACTTCCCGGCACCATTTCAAAAGCAGGATACGAAAAGTCCCCTAAAATCAAAATTGAATGTTCTCCAAATTGAACTGAATCAACCAATCAACCAATTCTGTTTGTTCCAATCTTGTTAAACTTCACCTCCTTGGAAATGACTAATGGAGCAGAAACCTAAAGTGCATCAGCAGCCCAGTTTTCTGGACACTGGACTGGTGGTTTTAAAGTGCAGCTCTCTGGAGTTCTGGGGCTACGGCAGACATCCTGGGGTTTTCTCTGAAGGAAGCTGGGCAGGCCCAGGGACCCAGAAGGAGGGAAGGAAGCCCTCCCCGGGGGCTCTTAGTAAGTTCTGCTGGTTGTAGCCATGAGGAAGACTGCAGGCCTGTCACACAGACACAGCTCTAGTGCTAGTATCTCAGAATTAAAGTGGTTTTTTTTTTGAGAGGGCATCTCTCATATTTATTGATCAAATGCTTGTTAACAACAATAAAATTCTGTATAGGGGGGTCAATGCTCAATGCACAATCATTAATCCACCCCCAGCCTAATTCTCGTCAGTCTCCAATCTTCCGAAGCATAACGAACAAGCTCTTACATGGTGAACGAATTCTTACATAGTGAATAAGTTCTTACATGGTGAACAGTACAAGGGCAGTCATCACAGAAACTTTCAGTTTTGATCACGCATCATGAACTACAAACAATCAGGTCAGATATGAATATTCGTTTGATTTTTATACTTGGTTTATATGTGGATCCCACATTTCTCCCTTTATTATTATTATTATTTTTATTTTTAATAAAATGCCGAAGTGGTAGGTAGATGCAAGATAAAGGTAGAAAACATAGTTTAGTGCTGTAAGAGAGCAATTGTAGATGATCAGGTGTGTGCCTGTAGACTATGTGCTAATCCGAGCTAGACAAGGGCAACAAAACATCCACGGATGCAGAAGATTTCTATCAAAACATGGGGGTGAGGTTCTAAGCCTCACCACTGTTGATCCCCAATTTCTCACCTGATGGCCCCCCTGCGACTGTGCCTGTCTTAGGTTGTTCCTCCCTTGAGGAATCTTACCCATCTCTGGCTAACCAGTCATCTTCCGGGGCCATACAGGGAGATGTAAAGTTGGTAAGTGAGAGAGAAGCCATATTGTTTGAAAAGGTTAGCTTTTTACTTCTTTGCAGATTTATGCCCTGTGGCTTCTATGCCCAGCACTTGTCTCGAGGTATCTTTACCACCTGGAGGAATTATGATACTCGGTAAATTCGATATGAGGCACGAATTCTATTTAAGGGTTGTAATTAGGAAGGAAGAAGAAAAGCTATAGAGGTAGCAGATGGAAGAAAACATGGGATTAAAGTGATTTATATGGAAAAAACCCATCCCACTGTAAAATGGGTGAATGAATGAATACATAAATGCAGAGACCAACATTCTGCATTTGTTCTTTTATCCATGTGGCTGCTTCTACTGTGAAATAATTTCCCATTTCTTTTCAGAACTACAAGGAGTCTCTTTGCGGCCACTCTGCGTCTCTACGTGTGCTCCACGTCCCCGCCTTTTGCCCCTGCAGGCTCCCTGAATCCCTTCCTTCTTTAACCTCGGCCCTCCCTGGAATTAGGCTCCCCAGTGAGCTGATGCAGACAGCAGCTGGGTAGCTGGGCCTGGGCTGGGGAGTGTGCTGTGACCCCCCACAATGAAGTGAAGGCAGTGAGTTTGGGCAAGGGGGGGACCCCGACTCGGTGCAAAGGGAGGATCCCTCAGCCCGCCTTTAGGAGGCGCTCAGACAAGCCCCAGAGGTACTCAGCTGATGCTGCCAGCCCCAGGAAGGGTCTGAAAGGGGGCGGGTGGGCCATGATCTTGTCCTCAGCAAACACAAATCCCATGAGCTGCTGTAAGAGGAGGCATAGCAGACTAGAGCCAGACCAGGCTGGAACAGGACCATCTTCATGCATCCCCTTTAATTTCTGCTCAGCAGTGGTGGTTTCTGTGTCCCACAGGGCATAGACATTTCTCAATATTGCATCTTTATTGTGAATTGGGACCTTTAAAATAAAGTATCCTTTTTCTTTACTCAAAGTTTCTCACCTGAATTTGACCTTGTCTTTCTTTCTGAATGACTGCATTTGCTGGGCAACACCTAGCCCCCTCCCTTTCTTGGTAGTTTTTTCCAGTTCACTCTGTTTTGGGCTGTGTCTCTTCTCTATACAGCTGGACTGTTCTGTACAAACTACCCTAAAACATTTTTTTTATATTTAAGTTATGCCCGTTTATAAGTTTTGTATTTTCATGTTACATTTGCTGTATATTTTTGTTATATTTACTGTGCTCTTTTCCCTCTGAATTCTTATTTATGTGTACTGCTTATTGTATTTAGGAAGTCAGTGCATTTTGTTCCCATGGGTACCACTGCAGTGACACTTCACGTAATGACGTCAGAGCTTTATTCCTCACTTAGACGTGTGCTGTGCGCTTTACCACATTCAAAGGATGTCTGATCACTCCTTGTACAATCATCAGTGCCAATAATGCACTTTTTCCTCCCTTTTACCATTTGCCTCATCTTGTTTCGATATTGTCAGACCACGCCTCCAGTCCTACCCCACCTTTGTCTTACTTCTACATCTACATTGAATACATTCAGGGCTCGGCCTTCATCTTTGGCTGGGGGAGGGTGAGTCTCCCAGGGGTGTCCTGATTACATGAAGCTTGTTCTCTGCAGGATCCCCATGCAGGAAGATGAGTGTATATTTCCTGAGTCCTTGAACACTTTTAAACCTTTTCCATGGATTCATACTTGGGTAACTTGACTAAATGTAATAGTTGGCTAATACTCTTTTATCAAATTTACTTAAAATGTAGCTTTGTATGTACCTTCCTTTGCTACTTTCAAGAGCTCTGATGCTAACTTGATTTTATTTCCTTTGTGACATATTTTGCCTGGAGGTTTAGAAAATGTGTCTTGACTTTAAAGTCAGACAGACATATTTAGGTCATATCTCGGAACTGACCATTCTGTGTCAATTTCCTAGGCACCTAATAGGCCCTTTCAAATGTAAATTTATGTATTCTTAAATCTTGGAGAAGCTTCCGTGAATTAGAATTTTAAGCAGTCTGCTGTTTGGTTTTTCACTCTTTGAGGACTATAATTATAATTTTGTATCTTCTCTTTTACGTTAACTTCCTCTTCAATCATTGTATTTATTTCTTTATGACATATTTCTTTTGTTTTCAGTTTGCGTTCCTTTCTCTTTAGGGATAGTCTAACTTATTCCTTATTTCATAGATATTTTTTTCCTTTAAATTCCTTGCCTGCATTCAGGTGAGTCTCAATCAACATTTGCTGTGTGTGTCCATTTCTGTTTCAAGGTTTTGAACTTCTGATGGAAAGTGTATTTCCTGTATCATATCTACAAATAGTTGGTGAAGGGTACTTAGCTACCGCTGGGGCAATTTGTCAGTGAGTTCCTCTGTCTTCTGTTGAAATTTTGAGGTGGTTTTTTTTTATCAGAATCAATTTCTTTTAGTGCCTTCTTTTAATAGCTTTGTATGGAAGTTGTCTGGTCTTTCTTCCTGTCATTTCAAATATTTTGTAATGGTTCATGTATTCATGACCCAGGTGTGGGTGCAGATTTTGGTTCCTACTTGGTTCAGTTTTGTTCTGTCGTCTCTGAAGGGCCTGACTGGCTGTCGCTCCCTCTTCAAGTGCACAGTGCCTCTGAGGGTCACTTCTCCTTCCTGGTCACTTTCCCTTCTCTGAGAGCTTGGGTCTTTCTTGGTCTGCCCTCTCTTCAGCACTTTTCCAGATTCCTTCCTTTTTCAGGGCAGCAAGTTCTCTGCTCTTACGGGTCTCATGCCTGTCCCCAGGGTTTTGCCTTACAGGGTGGGACCCTTTTCTAAAAGCGGTTTCATTTATATTCTTCCACCACTAAGCCTCTGGTGTTGACAGTCATTTTTCTATGGCGAATATATGGGTGTCACGAAAAATCTTGTATCTGTTTCCTGGTACACCTCTGCAAAATTCTCTCTGGATTATATGCCAGGGGGATATTGGTGATTGTGTGGGAAACTATACAACCAAGAAAGAAGTCTCGCCAGAAAAAGAAAAAGGGCAATTATAAATTGTGCCTAAGCATGTCATAAAGAAATTAAAATATTCTAATAAAATATAATTTCTACATGTGTAAAGTAAGAACACAGTAGGGTTGCAAGATTTTAGGGTAGAAAAGCTAAGACATGGGCAGATAAAAAATGTTAGCTGGCAGAGATCAGGGAACAAGTGGAAAGAAAAATATCAGAAATAAAAGCAACACAGGCATTATTGTGAAGATAGGGAAAAAATGTGTCACTGGATACACATAAAGGAGACTTGCTTGTATATCAAATTCTTATTCATATAAGAAATACTGTGGAGAGATCTTCATATATTTCTGTATATAGATATAGACATAGACCCATAAATGTAATTCCCTGAAGAAACAGTCTACATGATTATTTTTTAAATCTATAAAACACAAAGATTAAAATAATTACATAACAGATATAATACACACATACATATAATATGTAATATAATGTATATACATATATATAAAAAACAGATGTAATATATATATATATATATTGACAACATATAAATGCAAATGCAGAAAGGTAAAAACCCCTGTCTGCGAAGTCATAAGAGTCACTCTAAACTTTGTCTCAAAAATAATGGAAATAATGAATGGGCAAACATACACCAGGCATATACAAATAAGCAGATAGTTAGAAAGAAGTCAGATAGATGACTGACAGGTCAGAGAAAACAAAGTAACTTAGTAGGTGTCATTATGGTGCAATGAAGCAATATCGTATTTAGGCTAAAGACAACCGTTTAAAACAAGGAAAGTACCTACAATGTTAAAGAACACATTTCATCATCCAAATAGAATACTTACAGTTTTCCAAGGAAAAACTATCATAGTATATGTTTTCATCAAGCAAAAACTACAATTTATAAAAGTAGAGATGAAAGCACAATAATTTTACAATAGACATTTTCTACCTGTCACTACATGAGAGAGGAAGACGTGGGAGACCTGAGCGGCATAGATAGATCAAACCGGACTCCGAAGCTAAAAACAGATACACATTGGATTCAGTTGTCCATTACTTATTCACAAAACCTGACTACAAAACACCTCAATATTTCTAAGCAGTAGGTGAGTTCCCTTACTAAAAGAGGGAAGCATAAAGTCGTTTAATTCTGTGTAAGTTTGGAGCTGTTTTTTGTGTGTTCGGTTGAAGTTGTCTACAAGGCCATCAGACACTGGGTGGGCAAGTTTTATGTAATTACTGATTCAATTGAATCAGTGACTATAGATTCATTCAAATATTCTATTTCTTTGGAGTCAGTATTCCTGCAGTTTTAATATTTCTGGTGTCCAATAAGGAGTCACCCTTGTATTATTCAACTGTACAAAAGTTCACAGTGGCATTTTCTTAGCAGAACCAGAAATGTAGCTTCCCTAGAGCAGAAATGACCTCTTGAAATAATTCATCAGTACAAGTAACAGAGGGGTCTTACTATGAAAGATACCATATTATGCTCTCTGGAAAGGTAGGGTTAATAATTTCATAGTGTTTTAGGGTTGCAGCTAAACCTATTGTTAACTTTCCTGTTACAGTCTTCTGAGAAGATCTTCCCTTTTACTCATGTGCAGTATTTTCTTTGCTATATTTTAATCAACAAGGTCTATGTATACTTGAAAAATCTGTCTTCTTTAGTATGCAATTCAGTAGAAAGAATAATCAGCTAGCAGATATTTATCAAAAATGTATAATGCGGTTAGATACTGGATGTGGTCCTACCAAAAGCTGCCCTGGGAAGTTATTGTAGTGAGTAGGTAGGTATTCGTGGAAAGAGAGCTGAGCTATACAGTTTAGCCTGTGATAAGAACTGGCAAGCTGTTCAGGTAACAGATGCTACATTGCGAGAAGGCTGTGTGCCTAAATAATTTCTGGAGTATTTGGGAAAAGCTTCAAAGTAAAGATGAGATCTAAATAGAATTTGAAGAAATTTTATGATAAATAAAGAAAGCACTCATACATTCCGTTTTAGGTCTCAGGAGCCCTATGTGGCTTACAAAGAGGATGGTAAGAAACTGGTTCCAGTTTCCTTTTCATGAGAAAGGGTTTCCCAAAGGTAACTATGAAAGGTTTTGTTGAAACAAGTCCTAAAAATGTGACTATGTGGAAATCAGAACTATCTGAGAAGTTTCCAAGGAAACAACGGGCTTTTATTTAACATACTTTATTACAAACTTTTGTTTACTTTCCTTTTGCGGATAGAATCAGAAGAATTTCCTAGTTTAGGAAAATAGCTGAACTCCAATACAGTAAATATATTTCTCTCTTAACCCTATCTTAAAATGCTTCCAGGATGGTAGAAAACAGGAGAACATTCTCACTGTCCATTACAACTAATACGATATAAGGAACCAAGATTGAATTTGCTTGATTGCTTAGGAGAGTTTTAGAGGAAGAAAAGTTCTTGAGGCATAAAAATAGGTAAGTAAACGCAGGACTCTAAAATAAAAAAGGTTGATTTTTTTAAAAACTTTATGTGACTCAGAAGTCACATGGAGACAATTAAATAATTTCTCTCTTTTGATGCCAAAAGTATGGAAAAGTACCAGGATAGGAGAGAAGACAAATCTAAGAGGTCTCTAACATTCTGCAGGAGCTAAATAGTGAGTGGTAAGGACTGACCTAACCTGTTACTCTGTGGAAAAAAATCTGGCAGGTGTGCTGTGCAGAAGGTTCCATGAAAATCACTCCCAAGCTTAGTTTTTTTTGTTTAGGGGAATCTGGAAAGTTGTCTTCATCTATAAGAAGTTTAATGTTATATTTTCCGGAATAATTTATAATCTACTCCTTTTTTTAAAGAACAATATAATATTTTTAGAGCAGCTTTAGGTTCACAGCAAAATGGAAAGAGGGGGTCCAGAGATTTCCCATATGCCCTCTGCCTCCACACATGCACAGCCACCCCCATGATCAACGTCCCCACCACTTGGGATGTTTGTTACCGTTGATGAGCCTGCATGGACACGCCATCATCACCAAGAGTTGGTGTCACTCTGGCGTTGTACTCTCTATAGGTTTGGACAAGTGGATAATGACATGTGTCCCCCATCAGTGTCACACAGAGCAGTCTCACTGCCCCCGAAACCCTCTGGGCCCCACCTGTGCCCCTGCCATCCCCTGACTCACTGTCCCCATACTTGGGCCTTTTCCAGGATGTCACAGAGTTGACGTCACACAGCGTGTGGCCCCTTCACACTGGCTGCTGTCACTCACTGATGTGCATTTAAGGTTCCCTCATGTCTTTTCTGGATTGACAGCTCATATCTTTTCAGCCCTGAATACTGTTCCATTGTCTGGGTGGACCACAGTTTACTTACCCACTCACTGATGGCAGGACATTTTGGTTGCTTCCAAGTTTTGGCAATTATAAATATTAAGGTTGCAGCCATGTGTAGGCTTTTGTGTGGACTTAAGTTTTTACCCAACTTCTCTGGGTAAATATCAAGGAGTGTGATTGCTGGGTCATACGGTAGGCATATGTTCAGTTTTGTAGGAAACTGTCAGATTTCCAAAGTGGCTGCGCCATCACGCATTTCCGCCACCAGAGAACTAGAGTTCCCACTGCCCCGTGTTGTCACCAGCACTTGGTTTTGTCAGTGTTCTGGGTTTTAGCCAGTCGAGTTGGTGCATAGTGGTATGTCATTGTTTTAATGTGTGTTTCCCCGATGACATATGCTGCCCCTTCTTTTATATAATTGGACAGATAGTGCTTGTGAACATTGTATTTTGAAGTATATTCTTCTAGATGTTTTGCAGATTCCCGTCTTGCAGAATGTATGGTCAGCTGTGGATTGCTCATGGTAGCCCTTCACTTGCTCCCCCTGCTGCCTTGGATGAGGGCACGTTGCCCACTGGCAGCTAATGACTGAAGATAACTGACTGATCTTTTACAGCATAAATGAGCAAAGTACCTCAACTCTTTCAAATAGCCTGTGCAATTGTTGTGAGATGCCTGGGAACCAGGCACAGAACAGGGTCAGGGTCCTAAGGAGGCCAGGGGTCAAAGGAGCCTGACTAAGGAGCCGTAGGAATGGGCGTTTAGAATTCCTCGGTCAGTAGTACTGCCAGCGCTGTTCAGACAACACTAATGAACGTCCCTGCAGCATGATTCCAACCAGCCCCACATTTTGAGCCATATGTTTGACATTCCTGGGTGGGATGTTCAGTCAGCTAAACCTTGCCCTGACCCCCGGGAAGCGTGGAGAGAAAAGGCCAGGCACCATTCCCTGTAGTTTCCCTAGAGAACCTGTGCCTTCTGGCTCTCAAAGTCCTGCATGTTGGGAGATTTCTACCAAATACAAAGCAAGTTTGGATGATAGGCACCCAATGCGAGGACAAACATTTCATCTAGAAACCACTAAAAATACTGCAAAGTGCAACATGATATGATTTGCATTTTGAAAATCCTCTCTAGCTTTTATTATAGATCATGAATTGGAGTGAGGGTTTCCTATAGGCAGGGGGTGAGTTAGAGTTCTAGTCCTTTTTCCTAAGAGAGAAATAACTGTCTCAGTTCCAATGAGAGCGCAGGCCCTGGTGGGCCCTGTGTGGGTCCGGTGGTCACTCCTGCACCAATATGCCACAGCCCAGACAACGGGACCCCATAGGAACAGGTGGTGTCTGCGGAAACCACCAGGTTGGGTTGATGTAAAGCTTCCCAGAGAAAACGGTTGCCGTCCATGAAGGATAAGCTGGATGCCGGGCCAGTAGGGGGCAGAAATCCAGTGTGGGTGGCAGGTGGAGGGTCACCCCAACTATGAAGGCATTTACCTCTGCAAGTCCAGAGATGGCTCATTAGTAACGTGAAGAGGCGGAGCTGATTGGCGGTTGACTGTGACTCAGTTTTTATCACATGATTAGGTGTTGTATTACAAGTAGGATGACACAGATACTGCTTTCACTAGTCAACAAAGTGTAGACACGCCGTGTGCAAGAAATGTCAGACAAATGTGATCTTAAGAATCAGGACCTCTCACATTTGCTGAGCGCCTTCACATCCTGATATACTGTCTGTCCCTCACCCCTTTTCCCTGAACATCACACCAGGATGGGTACTAGAATTGAAGCCCAACATGATGCCCTTGTCAGTTGTAAAGGACATGACGTGTCCCTGGGAAGCCTCGGGGCCATGTCCCAGTTTACTGCTGCTGTTGGGTCCTTCCCTGCCGCCTCTCGCTCTCTGATGCTCCTCTGATTAAGTGTCCGTGGCCCTTCAGGTTCTCTGCTACCTTAAGATGCAAAGTGATGTAACACAGCCTCAAGTCTGGGCATGTTTGGGTCGGGCTGTATGGTTATAAGACGTTGACTCTCATTTGTCTCTCCCTTTCTTATTTGGTGCCTGGGATAAACTGTGAGCCCGAATTTTCATTCTTTATCCCAAATAGCTTTGTGGTTTCTCATACAAAATAGAATTTGTGGGACCCCTGTGATGTTACTTAGTTTCTAAGCTGAGCATGCCTGCACTGTGATCATTGTTATATTAAAGCAAATAAAACTATGGTCTGTTAAAAGCTATGCAAAATGTGGGTTATACAGTTTGAATTATTCATCTGGAATAGATCTTCAGTGCAGTGAGTGATGGTCTACTTGACAATAAGTGATAAATAATAGTGATTTTGATAAATCCTTTCGGATAGATGGCTTATGGCAACGCATAAACAGTGGGAAAGCATTACATTATAAATTGGGATCACTACCCCAGCACAAAATAAACAGCCGCTATGACTCAGCTGTTAACAACAAGAACCTAAAAATCTAAAGTAAAGAAAAATGATTGAAATTCTAGAGCAATCATTCTGCCTGGTGCTCTGAACTTAGTTTCAGGTGGGAGCAGAGACTTCATGGTACCGTGGAGTTTGTGAACTTAGTGCGTTCTTCCCAGGGGTAAACATGGGGTTTCATCACCCACCCATCGTGAACGTGTTTATTGGAACTTCCCCTGGGAGAGGAGAGGCACAGTACCGACTACAGAGGAAATAGAAGCCTGATTAAAGCATTTAAAATTAAAATTTAGTGAAACTCTCCTGGAGCCCTATAACAGAATGAGTGAATGTTTAATATTGTCATTAAGGTTGGTGAAATTAGTAGGAATTGATCTAAAGATTTTCTGTGTTTATGTTTTTTTATTTTCTAATAGGCACTCTATAATGCAAAATCTTTTTATTATTATTATTTTTTATTTTTTTATTTTGGTATCATTAATCTACAATTACATGAAGGACATTATGTTTACTAGGCTCCCCCCTTCACCAAGTCCCCCCACGTACCCCTTCACAGTCACTGTCCATCTGCATAGTAAGATGCTGTAGAATCACTACTTCTCTTCTCTGTGTTGCACAGCCCTCCCCGAGCCCCCCCCACATTATACATACTAATTGTAATGCCCCCTTTCTTTCTTCCCCCTTATCCCTCCCTTCCCTCCCGTCCTCCCCAGTCCCTTTCCCTTTGGTAACTGTTAGTCCATTCTTGGGTTCTGTGATTCTGCTGCTGTTTTGTTCCTTCAGTTGTTCTTTGCTCTTATACTCCACATATGAGTGAAATCATTTAGTATTTGTCTTTCTCCGCCTGGCTTATTTCACTGAGCATAATATCCTCCAGCTCCATCCATGTTGCTGCAAATGGTAGGATCTGTTTTTTTCTTATACCTAAGTAATATTCCATTGTGTATATGTACCACCTCTTCTTTATTCATTCATCTACTGATGGACACTTAGGTTGCTTCCATATCTTAGCTATTGTAAATAGTGCTGCAATAAACATAGGGGTGCATATGTCTTTTTCAAACTGGGCTGCTGCATTCTTAGGGTAAATTCCTAGAAGTGGAATTCCTGGGTCAAATGGTATTTCTATTTTGAGCATTTTGATGAACCTCCATACTGCTTTCCACAATGGTTGAACTAATTTACATTCCCACCAGCAGTGGAGGAGGGTTCCCCTTTCTCCACAGCCTCGCCAACATTTGTTGTTGTTTGTCTTTTGGATGGCAGCCATCCTTACTGGTGTGAGATGATATCTCATTGTGGTTTTAATTTGCATTTCTCCAATGACAAGCAATGTGGAACATCTTTTCATGTGTCTGTTGGCCATCTGAATTTCTTCTTTAGAAAACTGTCTATTCAGCTTCTCTGCCCATTTTTTAATTGGATTATTTGCTTTTTGTTTGTTGAGGTGTGTGAGCTCTTTATATATTTTGGATGTCAACCCTTTCTTTGTCGGATCTGTCATTTATGAATATATTCTCCCATACTGTAGGACGCCTTTTTGTTCTATTGATGGTGTCATTTGCTGTACAGAAGCTTTTCAGCTTGATATAGTCCCACTTGTTCATTTTTGCTTTTGTTTCCCTTTATAATGCAAAATCTTAAAAAAATTTATTAAGAAAAAGACACAACTTACAGTAATCTATATCAAAAGTTGATATCAAATCATCAAATTTCATAGGCAGCTGGACTCATTTTAATATCCTTGCAACTTCTCCTAACAGAAAAAAAAGTGAGGATCTGTTAAAGAAATAGCCTAGGAAATATTTTTTCCTCGTCTCTATTAGAATTCTTCTCTTTCCTTAATAGTCTTCCTCTGTGAGGTTTCCCCCCCAATCTCATGATGAACTCCTGGTTATTTCTTCCTCTGAGCTGTTCTATTGCAGCAACCTCTTGTCATGTGAGGCACCTACTGCCTTGAATGACAGGAGCTATGCAGAGGTTTGTTTACAACGTCATCGTACTTGAAATCTGACACCAGTGGGTCCCTGCTGCTAGACCATTGCCACCAGGAACTACAACTCACTGCCCATCAGCTTTGCACCACTTCACCAAGATTCAGTGCCAAGGGTGAGGGCTTCTGTTGAGCCAGTTCTCGTGATGGGTCTGTGCTCCTGGACAGAGAGTGGGGGGCATCTCGGTTTGTCCTCCAAACCTGGAGGTGGGTCCCTACCTTCCACCATGACTAATTGGGGTCCTTTAAACCAGAAGGAGGCAGTGGGTTGGAAGGTGAGTGGCCAATAAAATACAAAGTGTCATTTATAGAGATAATTGCCAAACATGATAAAAAGTGTTGACATAGACTCAAATTCATACATAAGAGTGAAACACTCAGAGATATTTCTGTGAAAGTCAGAAACAGAATGAAGATATATCATTGTCATTTGCCCTTATGCTGGAAGTTTTTGGCAATGTGATAGTACATGAAACAGAAAGAATATACTGGGTTGGGGTAGACCCTAAATCCAACGACTGGTGTCTGTATAAGAAGAGAGAAATTTGGACGCAGAAACACAGAGAGGAAACACACAGGGGCAGGGTGAAGGCCATGTGACACTGGGCACATTTATTAGAGGGTGCAGCTATAAGACAAGAATACCATGGATTTTGCCAGCAACTTTCAGAAGCTGGGAAAGATTCATCCGTAGAGTCTTTAGATGGAGTATGAGTGTTAGGTTAATACCTTGACATCAGGCTTCTAGTCTTCAGAAGCATGAGAGAATAAATTTCTGTTGTTTTAAGCCACCCAGCTTGTGAAACTTTGTTATGGAAGCCCTTGGAAACAAAGTGCTATTTAAAATACAAAGTGACATTGGGTGGAAGCCATAATAATATTGAATTATGCTAATTCTAATTATTTGTAGGTACAAACCTTCATACTATTTTTTATAGATAGTGCCATTGGGGAAATCTATGAGGTCTCTAAGAAAATGCAACAGAAATTGATAGGCCTTCTCCACAAATCTACCTCACGGAATGCCTTTACTTCCATGGTAATGTGATTATTTGTGTCGGTTCAGTAAGAATCTGTCATGCTGTACAACAGAGTATAAGTGGAAACACTGAATTTGTAATGTAATTTTCTGCATGTCAGAAAAGTTGCAATTAGAAGTTGTAACTAATGGTAGAGCAGATCTGTTTGGAGGTGATAATTCCACCAGTAGTGGACAAGAGCTGTACTTCCTATTTAGGAGTAGTGATTAGCTTTTGGACCCTAATAGCAGCTTAGCGTCCATCCCGTGGCTTCAGATTTGTTGACTATAAAGCAAGGAGAACTACATGTGATAATTTAAATTTTTTGCTGTACTTAAGTTTCAGAAAAATATGGCACTTTTAGAGCAAAATATTCACAGTAAGAAACATATCCAGGGATTTCCCTTTCTAGCCAGGATAGGTTAACTGGAATGAGACTCGCTCTCCTACCAAAATGACTATGTAACTAAGAACACAGGCAGCAAATTCCAGACACTAAACAGCAGGCAGTGCCGGACCTGGTCCTTGACAGAAGAGAAACCCAAGGGGTGAGCGTTATGGCTGCCCAGTGTTCTGTTCTGTGCACACTGTCCTGTGATTGATGCTGCCAGGCAGCATGGCAGACTCACTAAGTGGGCAGGAGATGAGGTCCAGGATGCTGAGCCAGCTGGGATTTGTGGGGTACGGGACTCACGACTGGCCTGGATGGAGGACTAGGCTTTACCCATGTGGAGTGAGACTCCACAGCACTTACTGAAGTTCTCCTGTTGGAGCCCTAGACCTGAAGTGTGATGCCAAAGGCTGTGAGTGCTTAGGGACTTATAGCGCACAGACTGGGGTCCCTCTCTCCCATGCCAGAGATTCATGTGGGATGACAGAAAGGCCGCGACTGCCCCTGCATAACAGTCCTACTCTAAGATTGAGATCAAAACCCAAACACATCCACCCCAACACAGAGCAAAATCAAACATGATTGGAACAGAGCCTACCAGTGATTCAACTGGCTGGCAGAAAAATACTCCTGAGAAGTCCGTCTCTGCAGCATTACAGTGTGACCAGCATACAGTAAGAAATGATTCAGCCTAGAAGAAGCAGGAAAATGTGATCAATTTAAAAACCTGCTGTCAGTTATACTTTAAGTCAAAATGTTGTCTGTTTTTTAAAAGGAACTAGAAATAGGTCTGAAGCCAGCTCAAATGACGGAAGTGCAGTGAGCACTTTTTGGTCATTATTTTAAGTCTGTTTTGTAAGTATATTCAAAGACTTAAGGGAAAGGCTATCCACAATTAGAAAAGAGATGGGGAATCATAGTGGATGGATGAAAAATATCAAAAAGAACCAAATAGAAGTCCCATAGTTAAACATGTAATATTTGAAATAAAAATTATAAGGGGTGAACATAATATCATATCAGGTACTACTGAATAAATTGTTATTGAACATGAAAATAAATAAAAATTCATCCAATAAGAAGAACAGAAGAAAAATAATGGGGTAAAACCAGGGCCTTAGTAACCAATGGGACAATATCAAATGGTTTATCCAGTGTGTATTTGTAGGTCCAGATGATAGGCAAAGGAAAACAGCATAAATCAGAAGAATTATTTTTTAATAATAATAAGTGGATTATATTAAATTTCAAAAGTCAATTTATAAAACCATGAAGCTCAACCATAATAATTACAGAGTATATCAGAACCAATATAAGTACAACATACAAAAATAAGCAACTTTAGCATATCATAGTCACATTGTTGAAAGTAAAAGATAAATATATCATCTTAAAAGCAAACAAAGATCATTGACACATTTCATACAGAAGAAAAAGGGTGTAAATGATTGATGACTTTTCATCAAGGGTAATGGATGCCAAAAAAAACCTATCTAAAGTGCTGAATGGATAAAAATAGTACTCTTAAAATTTGCTTTTTTTATCCAATAAAATTTTCTTTCTAAGTTAGAGGAAATAGACACATATGCAGAATAAAAAAATATATATATATATATTAGAATAAATGCTAAAGTAACTTCTTCAGGAGAAAAGGAACTCACAGTAGATGGAAGCTCACGTCCAAAGAAGAAATGAAGAATGGTGAAGATGCGTGGATGAATATGAAAGTCAATTTTTTTCTTTGAACGACAGCTGACTGCCTAATTAAAGAAAAATACCATTTTGTTGAGAGTTTATCACATATTTGGGGGTAAAATAAGTCACAATAATAAGAAAAATAAGGGAAAGTAGAATTTATAGCTTCCAGGGTGTTATTTTCCCTAAGTAGGATATGTCTAACTTACTGTGGACCCTACAGTGCAACACCAAGGGCAAATTTTAAAAAATGAGGTTTATAAAGACAAGTAGCTAAAAAAAACTAAAAACACCTACAAAGAAATTAAAATTGATGTTAAATTAAATCACTTAACCCAAAAGAAGGGGGGTGTGCGGAGAGGAACAGAGGGGCAGTGGTATGTGGCCAAGCTGGAAGACAAACAGCAAGACGGCAGGTGTGGACCAGACATGCCAGTGATCATTCTGAGTATCAGCAGAGCTAATGGGCCCATGAGGAGGCAGAAATTTTCGGAATAGGTACAAAAAGCAAGTCCCAAATATATTCTGTCCACAGTAGACACTTTAAATCAAAACATGGGGATAGCTGTGAGCCGGCAGGGTTGCAAGTATTTCATTCAAGTCATGCCGCTCGAGCCCTGTTGCTGTCAGACAAACTGGATATTTGAAAAATATCATTTCAAGCTAGATTTTGAAACAAGCATTAGCAGAATATAGAGGAACACAGTGATAAAATTAAAGGAGGAAACAGAGAAATCCAGAATCACCATTGGGGATTTTAATGCTCTATCTTAAAATTTGGTCAGAAGAAATTGGAGGGCAGACAAAAAGCATCAGTGATAAGAGGAAAAAAATTGATAATTTGATTATTTATATTTGAGACTTCTGACAGAATGTGGTGCCCAGATTTCCTGGTGTTCAATGCCTGGACCATCCTGATGGTTGATTAATGCAAAGGGATCTTAAGGGAATTCACTGAAGGGGATCTTTGATACCATTACCTAGTGACCTAAGCATTTATTTTTTTACAGCCTTATTGAGATATAACCTACATAATAAAGTTTGTTTATTCAAAGTATGCAGATGATTTTTAAAACATATTTACAAAATTGTTCAGCCATCGCCATAGCCTCTTTGTCAGTGTTTCCATCCTTCCCCAAACAGGCTCATTCCCATTAGTAGTCACTTCCGTTCCTGCCTTACATCCCAGCTCCACTCAGCCACGGATTTGCTTTCTGTCTCCGGACATTTGCTTATTCAGTACATTTCTCGTACATAGGACCACACCTTACAGGGTCTTTTGTGACTCCTCTCACTTAACAGAATGTTTTTGTGATTTATTCATGTTTCAGCATGTGTCAATATTTCACTCCTTTTTATTGATGAATAGTATTACACTTTATGAATATATGACATTTTATTTATTCATCAGTTTATGGAAACACGTTAATTTTTTTCTACTTTTTGGCTAGTATGAGTAAGGCCACCTTGAACATTCGTGTGCAACTAAGTATTGCTTTTTGTATGTGTGGATCATTTTTATTCTTTGACTGAGATATGACTGACACATAAGTTTTGGTTTTGAACCTGCTTTGGGGCAGTTACAGAGATAGCCTTTTTAGACAGCCCAGTAAACCACCAAGGCAGAATACACTTTGTTTCCTGTCTGACACCAACTTGCTTTATGAAGTTAAGCCACTTACTTAACTTCTCTGAGCTTCAGTTTTCTTTATCAATCTGAAAAATATAAAATGGATATAGTAAGACTTAAATGAGATAATGCATATAAAGTACCTCTTTGTATGTAAGGGGATTCAATAAATGATAGCACTAATTATATATACATAATTCACATATTATGTATATATATGTATATGTATATGTGTATAAATATATCCATACATTTGCACACACACATATATGTACATGTGTGTGTGTGTGTATATATATATATCCTTTTCTCCCTAATTCTTCAATTGCACTTAAATCCTTGCTGTTGAGTTAAAAAATTAGAATCAGAAAAAGAAAATCCTGGTTTAAATGGTACCTTAGTGCATTGTGGCCTCACATGGCTGCTCTGTTAAACAGGGGGCTTGCCTGACCCCTAGTCCTTTATGACTTTAATATCTTAGGTTGCGAAATGCATTTGAAACTGTCTTCCACAGACTTGGTAAGTGAGCGTTAGGCTATTTCTCCAGGACCACATAGCAAGACTGCTGTAGAGTCAGCATTTGGATGTGGTGGCCTTATTTTAGGTGGAAGGAATTCGTGTTACCGCCATTCTCTCTCAGAGTTGTAAAGGGTCCCGAAGAAATGAGTGCAGAGTTGCTTAGTCGGCTGCCTGAAGAACCAGATGTGAGTGGCGACATGTTCATGTTTTGTGAGTTTCCATCGTTTCCAGTCTTCGTCTCGCCTGTTGATGTGAGGGGGCTTGTTCGTTGCTTTGGCTTGAGATCCGTCCTGTCTTGATTCTAGAGCATCCGAAACACAATGTGTCTGTCTCCCTCACGCTTTCTGTTGTTGAGGTGAAAGTGTGGATTTCAAAGTTTACTCACATAATTTAAAAAAAACAAACGTGATTGAGTGATTTTCCCCTTTCAGTCCTGACGTTCCACTGTTTTATTTGCCGGGCACGTGGACATCCCCGGCTCTGGAGTCTGTGTGAAGGATTTGCAGCAGTCTTGCACATTTAACGCGCGTGATGTGCATAGCCTGGGCGGCTTTTTCATTAGACCTGAACAGCCTTAAATTGGTGTTCTAAACGTTCCACATCCTACACGGAACTGGTTGTGTCGCTTTTCTTGGGTGTGAAAATAATCAGTATCTTGAGTATCAAAACTGCACATTCCATCTAGAGATGACATAATGGCATCTATTACTGCAGTGTAATCACGCTTGTTTAGTAAAATGTTTGTACGCTAGGGGATGATCCCAGTGAGTACGTTTGAGTATGGCTAACGGTTTATAATTCCTTGTCTATCAGGCCCTGCTGGGGGTGTCTGTGTAAGCCTGGCAGACTGTCCACAGGCTGGGCACAGCCCTCGCAAAGGCGAGCCACAGGTTGTGTGCCACCCAAAACACATAGTCAGACGCACAGTTATAAGTCATAAAGGGACACAGACGGAGCCCGGGGGGTGTATCTCTGAGAATGCGCAGGCATTGTTTTGCAGGCGTGATGTCACCTGGGGTCACACTGGGTGGAATCATTACTGCCTCGCAGGCTGATCAGAAACTCACACACTTTGGTCCAGAGGCTGTGCCAGTCAGGGCTCATCTCCGTCTGCCGGCTCCGTTTCCTGTACACAGTTGGGCTCTCTTGGGCCTCCTTCTCAGAATTAGGTACCCTTAGATATTTTTAAGCTTGTCTTTCATTTATGCCAAGACAGCAAGCATATTTTAACAATAATCCCTGACTGACAAGCTAATATCTTTTTCTGCATTTCCTTCTAATGTCTATTGTTTTTGATTATTCTAATACATAGAGTCTTGTTTTCTTATGCTTGGATATCTTTCGCTTTGTATTGATTTGGAGAAATAACCTGAGACTAAGGATACAGATTTTAATTTTATCCTCCCCTCTGGTGTTGGGCAGGCCCGTGGGACACCACAGGTATAGATGATTGCCATCTGCAAACACAGGATTTTAGGGTCTCTGGACCACCCAGTTGACACAATTTGGAGGTGTATGTTCACTCAGGCATGGTTTTATTTCTCGTTCTCCTTTGCTGTGTAATGAAGGGTCAGGAAATCTAACTCTACACTGATTGTTAAAGAGAAATCGGTTCTTGTGAAACCATCGGAGGGGCTGGGAGAAGCACCGTCACAAAAGAATGGAAGTTGCATGTGGAAACCAGGAAGTTTCAGGACGCCCTGGAAACTGCTGTGAGAGACCCCAACTGCCTGCTCCAGGGAGGTGAGAACACGCTGGGGGGAGCGGTGAAGCCCTTGGAAGACCTGCGGCCTCTGCTGGGAGGGCAGAACCTGCAATGCAGCCCTGCTGGAGAGGGCGGCGAGGGGATGGAGTGCCTAGGTTCCTGCCTCTGTAACATAAACAGGAGCACAGAAGGGAGACACCCAAACCCGGTCTGTAGCCTATTTCCATGTACGAATTCCTTCCAGGGAAGAAAGTCAGTAAATCCTTCCTGGCTTTGCTGGTACTTCTTTAGGAAACGCAATTGCTGGCCGAGCAGAAGGGAGGCGAGCTTTCCTCTTGATTTTGCCCTTGTTTTTCTGAGATTTGATTTCCTAATTTTACCTTGTCTCATTAGCTCTTTGGTGTTTTTATTAAGTTTTCCTTGGTGGGGATGCCGATATGAGTCACGCATTTGCTTTATCAGTAGTCAAAGTCTTGCGTTCTCTTTTTTAACATGAAATGTTATCCCCTAGTGGAAGTAAAAAGTGTGTGGACCCCTGTCCTTCAGTCTCTCAAATAGATGGAAATGAACAGAACATGAAAGTTAATGGCACTAAGTACATTTTTTAATTGAAGAGTCTTCATTGAGGATTTAATACACTAAAGGGAAATTGCAGTCTTGTTTTAATGAACTTGAAATCTATGTTAGTATGTTTTTGTTTTTTATTTTTTTTTGAGATGCAGAGGATCCATATGCATTTATTCAGTACATTTTCTTCTTTAATGTTTCCCCAATCCTTCAAAAATAAAGGCAAATGAGGAAAGAGATTGGAATGGGGAAATACGGTTAGGAGATTGGGCTTTGCCAGAATAAATAATCCCACTACATAATATAACAAAATTACTTTTTAAATCAAAATAAAAATAGGATAGTCTTGCCCTCAAGCATGCCTGAAGACTCCAATGTCACCACACAAAAATCTTTGGAGAATGACACAAACGTACATGGTTTTTTGTGCTGACTACTGTCCCCAGTAACACTTCGCAGGTTCCAGAAGCATTACGATGAAGGAGTGATTGCACGTTGAACTAGATAGTTTCAATGCCAAATAGCTCCCAAAGCCCTTTCATTTACAGCCAGAGAGAACTTTAAATCTTTGCAGAGTCTGGTTCATTACCAATGAAAAACAAAATCCTCATGCCCAGAATAGTTCTGATTAAAGAAAATCTCAGTGTGCACAGGAAAAGTCGATGTGTTAAAGACTCTATGATATTACATGCTATATATACTTGCTTCAGGAGTGCTGCAGCGTATGGGGTACAGTTTTTCTCTTTTTGTTCTACCCATGTGATTTTATTTTTGTAAAATGAAATGCTAAAAATCACTGCTACAGAATTTTATATATCTTTTTAAGGAGTACATCACTGTGCTAAGAAACATCTGATGTATAATGTCAGAAGGTAAATTAGATGAAAGAGAGAACATGGAAGAATAGAGTTTCCTTCACAAGTAAAGATACAAAATGAGTGGAAATGTGGACATGTATTCACTTTATTGTTTAACAGGTATTTGCTGCCTGCCTGCTATTGTCCAGTTACTATGTTGTTTGTCTTGTGCCGAAGAGATGGAACTGAACTCCTAGGAGGGAAATATCACAGCGTTGGCAGCTTCCTATGTCTGTGTTTAGGTCTTAGTATGGGTCCTCAGATAATTAGAACTATCGTCTGATCCAGCAGTCTCCCACGTTTGGATATATATCCAAAGGAAATGAAAACAGGATCTCGGAGAGTTTTCTGCACCACACGTTTGTTGTAGCCTTATTCACAATAGCCAAGGTATGGGGGCCACTGTAAGTGTCCATCAGAGGATGAAAGGATAAAGGGAATGTGGGGGCTATATACCCAATGGAGTGTCACTCAGCCTAAAATATATATGGACATTATGCTAAGTGACACAAGGTGGTCACAGAAGGGCGCATGTCACTCTAGGAGGAGAGTGACAGCTGCCGGCGCAGGGCCAGCGGGTCTGGGGCACTGGTGCTCAGTGGGCTTGAAGCTCGGTTACACGTGGTGAGTGAGTCCTAGACCTGCCGTGCAGCATTGCGCCTATGTTAATACAGGCTCATACACGTGACACCACAGTCAGAGGAGCCTCACGTTCGGTGCTCCTGGCACAGCGAAAATGATCTGGAAAGCAGCCTAGACGTGCAGGCTTGTTGAGTGTGAGCCACGTATCTATTCGGCCTTGGGCAAGTTACTCTCCTGTGATTCGGACCCCCATTTGTTAAATGGGAGGATAAAAATGGTAGCTATCCTGAAAGACTGTTATGAGGATTGAGGAGTTACGTTTAGGAAGTGCTTCCAAGAGGCCCTGATGCAAAGCAGTTGTTATGTAAGTGTTTAAATAAATGAAATTTCAGGTAAGGTCAGGACTGAACTTGTCCACTGGAATCTGACGTTGTCAAAGGCAGGGACAGTAAGTGGGGTGAGGGGTGGAGGTGGAGTGAGGTGGGGGCACCCATCATCAGACGAGTGGGTAACGAAGGTGGGGTACATGTGCACAGTGCAATATCACGCAGCCCTGCAAAGAATGACATCCTGCCGTTTGCAGCAACATGGAAGGACTTAGAGCATATTACGCTCTGTGAAATATGTCAAAGAAAGACAAATACCATATGATTTCCTTACCGTAGACTACAAAACAAAGGAACAAACAAAATGGAAACAGACTCATAGACACAGAAGTAAGAACAAGAAACAAACGGTTAGTTACCAGAGTGGGGAGGGGTTAAGAGGCAGGCAAAATAGGTGAAGTGGATCAAGAGGTAAAAACTTCCAGTTATAAGATAAGTAAGTCATGGGGATGTAATGTACAGCATAGGGAATTTCGTCAGCAATATCGTAAGGACCACTGGTGACTAGGCTTATCATGGGGCTCATTTTGTAGTATAAAGCCCAATATTTTTGTAAATAAATATAAAGTTTTAGATTATCACTATGGTATACCCCTGAAATGAATAGGATAGCATATGTCAATTACACCTCAATAAAAAAATTAAAAAGTCATCAGGACTGAAGAACAGCTCGTATAGAAAACCTGAGACAAAGGTCCAGCACCTTTGGGGTGTGGTTGTGGTTGCCTGGACCTTGGTCAGAAAATGGGGGAGGAAAGGAGAGAGAGGAAGGGAGGGAGGAAGCCAGTGTCGCCCTTCACACCTCTGTCCCCTTCCGCTCCTGCATCATTACGTAAGAAACCATGTACGGCTCTTCATTATCTATCTATTACTTGAGGATCATGGAGTCAGGGTGTAGACACAGTTCATCTAGCCCCGAGCCTGGCTCCGTGTGGTGCCAGTGTTGCCCTGCATTCCATGGCCGATCCACGGGGCTTCTGGTCCTGCTAGTGATGTGGTGGGAGACTGAGGCTCAGCACAACAGGCTCGTCTGTCCCCACTCTTTCTGTGGATGGAACAAGATCTCAGTCAATAGGTGGGTGAGCTCTGGTTATAAACTGTTGGCCTTTTTGTCTGACATAAGTAAGGTGTTGTAGGAACTGCCTCACATCACTGTCTGTCTTGCTTTCTGTGTCCTGAGGCATGTGACCATAACACGGGACTTGGTTTGCAGAAGATTATCTTGAAGCCCTCGAAGTCAAAGGAAATAGAGTTCCATGAAGTGTTCCACTGACATTTTCACTGGAATATTAATATCCTTCTTCCCTCAAACTAGATGCATTTAGCTTGATTACACCTCCCGCCTCCCCCACCCAGAGGCTCCACTCTCCCCGCAGGCTGCATAGCAATTCCTCACCTGCGGGTGCTCCAGACCAGACGAGAGAAGAGTTTTGTCTCATGTCTGTTTTACTTCGAATCTGTATAACTAGCAATACGGAATTCTGATTAATACAGCATCGAGCATATTACTAGAATTCCCTATGACTTCAGCATTTGATTGGGATTTGTTCAATGTGATGACAGGATAAAGGCAGTGGGGATGGTGTTTTGCAGGGAGTCATAGAAATTTCCGAACCACACTCAGTGCTCCTGGGAAAAATGACTTCAGGGTCCGACAAACATCACCTCACCCATCTCTGCCTAGGACAGTTACTGTCCCTTCTTTGATTAAGACACTAGAAGCTAAGAAGATTGAAAAATGATAAACAAGGCAAGGCTATGTGTCCTTGAGGGACCATTCTGTAATGTTTTAAGAGAAATGTGATGTAATTAATCTAATCCAAGTAGAAAAAGAGAATATACATCATCCTGACAGGTGAATACTAAAAAATACACACAGGAAAACAGGAACCATCTCCCCCGCCACACACACCAAACACATGCACTCACAGTGTCAATTCAGTCTTAATCGTGTAAGACCTTGGGTCTGTTCTGGACACATTCATGGTGTAAGACAAGTCTGGCTTTGTCAGCCCCTTTAAAGCCCAACACTGCCCCTGTGCAAACAGGACAGGTCTGTAGAATCAGCAACCCTACTATCTTCTTTCAAGTTAACTGTTAACAAACCACTGGGTATTTATAGTATATTTATTCTGAGAGCTGGGTTGGGGTATTTTCATTTGATAGAAATTTTGACGATTCAGAAAAGCTCTGAAGGAAAAAAGGAAGAATGCTCTTTTATCTCTTTCTTGTTATATGATAGAACTACCCTCTTGAAGGAACTTTTTCATTTTTCTGGTCAGGACGGCCCTGAGGATGGGCTGTGGGCTCCTGGGGCAGCCACAGAGCTCACCACCTCTACTTGTTCTCAGCACATATTCATAGATGGTTTTGCCTCCACATCTGAAGGTGCAAATGAGAGAGAGTGATTTGTGACCTGTTTCCTGGTAGTGCTCGTGAAATACCTGAAGGCAGATACTCTGTGTAAATCCTCTGGGAGGTGCTATGCTCAATGAATGTGTCACTCTGCAAATTCATAGTTCAAAATCCTAAAGCTCCATGAGATGATGTTTGGAGGTGGGGCCTTTGGGAGGCAATTAGGTCATGAACATGGGGTGTCATGAGTGGGATTGGTGCTCTTATGATAGAAATCCCACAGAGCTCCCAGCCCCTTCTGCCATGTGAGGGCCCTGGGAAAGGATGACTGTCCACGAACCATGAAGTCAACTCTTAATGGACACTGAAACTGCCAGAGCCTTGATCTGGGGCCTCATGCCCTCCGGAACTGTGAGAAATAGAGTTCTGCTGTTTGTAAGATGCCCCAGTCAGTGGTGTCCCGCCTGCCACAGCCACTTGAATACTAAGATGGGGATTTGTTTCTGTAGTGCCTGTATAACGGGATGGTGGCCCTGGAAGTGTCCTTTGGCCTGTCACTCCTCGTGGGTCAGTCTGGGTGCATGTTTCTGAGCTTCTGCAGGTGCTGGTGAGGAAGGAAAGGGTGATGAAGTAAGACACTGACTGAGCCAGGGGAACAAAGAAAATCTGGATTTAGTGCTCCGTTTGTTAAGCTTGCTGTTGGAGGAAACGGGAACTGAGAAATTCGTCATTAGAAAAATCCGTCTGCACCGCGAGAGGTCTCCCATTCCCATGGCTGAGAGCTCGCTCGGCAGCAGAGCCCATGGACGTGGACTGAGGAAGGGCACCGGGGGCGGTGCCCCTTTACCAGAATAGGAGCCCATGTGCCTCTGGGGCCAGCAGTGCCCAGTGCCCCCCCATCACTCCCACACCTCCCCGTGTGGGGACTTTTTGCTGTACTGCGGGCTTGTACCACAATATCAGTGCCACTAGTTCCACGGTATAATTTTCTTAGCTTTTTAGGAACCTCTTCCCTATGCAGTCCTACTTCCAAAACTAAACAATGTAGCAACAGGGAGACAAAGCAGAGGAGCATCTTTGACTTTCTGAGTGTGCTGTGGGTTTCCGTCACTGCCACTCGGATGTCCATGACCTGAGTGGCTTGAGGTGCCCTGTGCATTCTCTCAAAGCTGTGCAGCCGGGAGTGTGGGGAGCTTTTCAGCTTCCCTGCTTCGAGGCTCCAAAGCTGAACCTGAGATGTTGTTCGGGCTGCGTTCTGCTCTAGAAGTTCTGGGAAGATTGGTTTCTGGGCTCCTTCAGTGGCTGCAGGACTGGGGTCCCTCATTGCCCATTGTGATGGCCTCCTGTGAGAGGACGGCCTCCCTCATTACCCACTGTGAGACCCCTGGGGACCTCTCTCCTGCACTTGCAGGCCCCCCTTCATCTCAGGGCCAGCAGCCGCGAGGTACCGAGTCTTTCCCGCTCTGCCACCCTCGGCAGCCTGTCTGTCTGTCTGTTTGTCTTTCTCTTCAGCTCTTCCCTTGGGCTCACCTGTGTGATCCAGAGTGATCCAGAATAATCCTGTGTGCCACTGTGATTTATAGTAAGTGCGTGTTTGGTCTTTGTCGCCGTCTCTGGCACAGGGCTCCTGAAACCCTTGGTATCTCCTAAGTCCTGATAGCGGTACAGGCGTCGTGTCATGTCGATGAGGGGACCCTGGGAGGCCCTCAGGGTGGGCACTGACTGGCAGTTGGGCCAACCTGTGACAAGAAGGCTGGGCCTGTCAGTCCCACCTGACCTCAGGGAGGGGAGAGGGGCAGGAGGGCAAATCAATTGCCAATAGCCAGTGGTTTAACCACTCCCACCTAAGTAGTGAAGCCTCCATAAACACCCAAGAGGGCTGGTTCTGAGAGCTTCAGGTTGGTGAACGCAGGGAGAGTGGCCCCCAGGAGGGCAGGAAGCTCACCCCTCCTGTGCCCTGCTCAATGCAGCCGGTCCACCCAGCTGCTTTTTATGACATACTAGTGATCTAGTGAGTAGGGAGTTCCTCCAAGGCCTGTGAGCTGCTCTTAGCAGCTAATTGAACCAGAGGACAGGGTTGTGGGAACCTGGGATTTAGAGCCAGTCATTCAGAGGCCCGGGAGACAACCTGGGGTTATGACTGGCATCTGATTTGGGGTGAGGGGATATCAGCAGGGGTGGTCTTGTGGAGCCGAGCTGTTCAGCTCTGGGATCTGATCTGTCTTGGTGGTTAGTGTCAGAATTGGGTTGAATCATACGACACCAGTGTCCTGAGAATTACTGGAGGCTGAGTGGGAAGTGCCCCTCAACCCCCCCAACAAACACCCTGGAAATTGGGTCTCAAACTATTTCATATTCCTATTTCTAATGTCAGCTGGTGAGCAGCTTTAATTCCCTCTGCAAAGCGCCTTTTGCGACGTGACATGACCTATTCACAGTCATGAGATTACAGGGGCTGAAATCCCGCCAGCCTCATTCTGTGCAGAATAATTTCTGTGGAACTGACAGCCCCAGGGATGATTGACTTCTGGATGGAGAAGAAATAAGGGGCTTAAGAGAAATTCTCTTCTGTCTGACAGGCCCGAGGTGACACTGCTTTCCCTGGTTTCAGCCAGACCCAGGGACGCCGCTGCCCTGGTTTTGCTTCTCTCCCGGCCTCTGCCTCGCCTGGGGCTGCCTCCACTCCCGGACCGCGGCAAGGGCCGCCGTCGGCCTTGGGCACCAGTTCTGCACCCTGGCAGCTCCCCTCGTGCACATCTCGCATCCAAGTCCCGGGATGCATCTCCTCGGGGCCTCCTGTATGCACACTCCTCACCCTCTTTAGGGAGAAAAGGGCGCCGAGCTGTGGGCCTGGCTCGATGCCGACCCTGCAGACCAGAGGGCAGGTGCCTCCATCTAACCAAGCCGTGGGAGAGAATGAGGCAGGGGCACTTCCCAGGGAACAAAGCCCCGGGGGCTAGAAGACAGCCCGGCAGGGGCAGGGCAGGAAAAGCCGGGTGTCTTTAGGGGTTTTCAGTTTTGCCGTCAACCCCAGAGCTCACTGCGAAGGGCTCCTTCGTGAGAGATTCTGCAGATCCATTTGGTTGCCTGATATGTTCGGAAGGGTCTTAATCAAATGTCTTTGTCTCCATATTCCACCCCTGGATGTGTTTCAATCCTAGTAGTGTTTCATGCTAAAGTAAACAATTGTGTTTTCTGCAAATCTCACTATCTTTTTATAGTCCCAGACGCTGTGTCCTGCTAACTGATTTTGCCCCAAGAATTGACGAGGAGGTGTTTCCGCTGCAGCTACCTAATTCTGCTGAGTTCTCTGTATCCTGGGCTTGGCCAGGGATCTGCCGGGGGTCCTCTGCTCCCTGAGCTGATTCCTTTCTCTGTGGCCAAATGTATCCCCTGGCATTTGGAAAATTGAGTTTAGCAAGCTGCAGATTCCCTAAGTGGCAAGGGTCTCTCTTCAGCTCTTAAGGTTTTCACAAAATGTGGTCTAAACTGCAGGAATACTTGGCTCAGAGCTGAGAACAGATAGGGGCTAAGAATAAATGATTTCTGCTTTTATGTTTTTGACCAGGGAAGCCGAGCAGTTCTGGTGACACAAAGGATTGAGCCCTGCCTGCTGACCCTGCTGACAGATTTTGGCTTAGATCACGTTGGTGCCCACCTAGGTCTCCAGCGGACACTATTCAAGGCAGCAGGAGTCACTAAAATGTACCTGCTGGCAGGTGAGTGTTTGTTACAAGGGATGACGGATCTGAAAGCCACTCCGACTTTTCTCACACCCAAGGGTGGTTGTTGACATCCTTTGTCAATGCTCAGTGGCCGGGAGGGACTATTCCAGCGGGGTAGAGTTTGCAGCATGTTGAAGATCACATAGTGAATAATTGGAAAATTTCTGCTGTGTGCATGCAGGCTCTTCTGTGGTCAGGAGGTGGGGGACTGTTTGAGTAGCCGTGCCAGCCTGGGATGGTGAGGGTCATGCAACTGATCAAAAGATACGCATGCATGTGTGTGTGTGTGCATGTGTGCATATACACATGGCACCCTCCTCTGCTCCGCAGCCCACCTCGTTTACTTTTGCCCTAGCATCCATCACCTTGTATTGTGAGCACAGTTTTTTTGTTTTGCTTTGTGAAATTGACATCATCTGTGTTTAGCTGAGCATATAGCTCAGGGAAGGCCTTCGAATACCTGCTGAATGAATCAATCATGCTCCACGTAAACTAGAAACTCCTATTCATACAATCCTATCCTGAGGACCCCAGCTAGTTTTCCTCCTTTCTACTCTTGGACCAGTTCCTTAAGGAAACACGACTTCATGACAGATAAGTGCAAGCATACTCACTTAAAAAAAACATGTTTTAAACTTTTTTTTATTGTGCTCTTTATATGGAGCATTAATAAAAGAAATACCATGTTCCTTGGTATCTTGCCTTCCTAAATACTTCACCGTGGCTCTCAGGCCAAATGGCGCAAGTGACCAGCGAGACGGGCTGCTGGCAGCTCAGCTGCTGCATTAGGAGGAGGACCGGGTGGGCAGGCCCGGCCCCACAGGGGGCACACATGTTGGTTCTTTGGTGGCTTCGGCCAAGACCACCATTAGGAAGTTTTTCCACCTGTTTTGTCATCAGAGATTTACAGTCCCAGGTCTTACGTTTAAGTCTTTGACCCATTTTGAGTTGATTGTTGTACCCGGTGTAAGATAAGAGTCTTATTTTATTACTTTGCATGTGACTAGCCAGTTTTCCCAACACCATTTGTTGAAGAGGTTGTGCTTTTTGCCTTGTGTCATCTTGGCACCCTTGTTAAAGATCAGTTAACTGTCTATGCGTGAGTTTATTTCCAGTCTCTCTATTCTCTTCCATTGGTCTATGTCTGTCTTATGCCAAAACCATACTGTTTTAGTTACTATAGCTTAGAATATATTTTGATTTCAGGATGTATTAAGATCTCCAGCTTTGTTGTTTCTCAAGAAATCTTTGGCTATTCAGGGTCTTCTGTGGTTCCGTCTGAATTTTGGGATTTTTTTTTCAATTTCTGTAGAAAATGCCATTGGAATCTTTGTGAGGATTACATTGGATCTCAAGATAGTGTGGATGTTTTAACGATTTTAAGTCTTCCAATCCTTGAACAGAACATGTCTTTTCAGTTTTCTGTGTCCTCAATCTCTTTTTTCAGTGGTCTTGATGACAATTTCTTAAATATGATGCTACAAGCACAAATAACAAAAACCAAACAGACAAGTTGAACTACATCAAACTCAAAAGCTTCTGCGCAGCAGAGGATATAATGAGCAGAATGAATATGCAACCTAAGAATAGTAGAAAATATTTGCACACCATATATATGATAAGTGGTTCATACCCAAATATGTAAGAAACTCCTACAGCTTAATAGCAAAAATCCAAACTTTCTAAAAAATGAATCAAAGAACTGAATATGCATTTCTCCAAAGAAGGCATACAGATGGCCAACAGGTACATGAAAAGATGCTCCGCATCGCTAATCATCAGGGGAACACCAGTCATAACCATGGCGAGGTACCACCTTGCGCCAGTACATAAGGCTTCTGTCAACAAGACAAGAAATAGCAAGTGCCAGCGAGGATGCGGGGAAAAGGGGACCTCCTGCACCGCTGGTGTCAATGTAAATTGATGCGGCCACTGTGGAAAGCAGTATGGAGGCTCCTCAAATAATTAAAAGGAGAACTACTATGTAATCCAGCAAGCTCACTTTTGGATATATGTCCAAAAGAAATGAAAACAGGATCTCAGAGAGGTCTCTGCCTCGCACGTTTGTTGCAGCATTATTCACATTAGCCGAGGTACGGGGGCCGCCTAAGTGTCCATCAGCGGTGATGAGTCGATAAAGGAAATGTGGTGGATATGTATCCAATGGAGTGTCATTCAGCCTTCAAATAGAAGGAAATCCCGCCATATGAGACAACATGGATGAAGCTGGGGGACATTGTGCTAAGTGACATAAGCTGGTCACAGAAGGGCAAATTCTGTACGTCTTCTCACGTATGTGAAGCATCTTATACAGTCAAACTCATAGACACCAGGAGGAGGGTGGTGGCTGCAGGGCCAGGGAGGTGCAGACAAGGCAGAGGTGCTGTTCGGTGGACGTAAAGTTTCCGTTACGCAGGATGGATTACACCCTGGAGCTCTGTCTGGTCAACAATACTGCGCTGCTGTGCACGTAGAGATTGGCTAAGAGGGTGGATCTCATGTGAAGTGTTCTCACCACAAATTTAAAAACAAAATGAAATGAAATGAAATGGCCTGGGCTGCCTCCTGCCTGTGGTGTGCGCTGGCCATGCTCCACCCTCACCCACCGAGCCTGAGCCTGTCTCCCGGCAGGGCTTAAACAGAAGGCAGCCCAATCAATCGGCAGGTGATTAGAAGTGATTATCCAGCTGCCTCTAGCGCGGGTCTACAGGGAAAATTGAATCCTTAACTGTAGGCAGAACTTGGCAGCTTTTTCCAGGGCTGCCAGCCCTGAAGTTATCAGAGTTGGTGACTATTTACAATGCTTTCCATGTTCACAGCGACATGGGGCAAACAGCATCTAGGGTTGTTCCGTGTAACTGACAAGTAGATACAGAGCACTTGACCTTGTTTGAAAATAACAACGGTGGCAGTGGCGGCGAAGAAGGTTTTGCTCAGTGAACTGCCCACATATTTTAAGTTTGTCTTCTTGACAGGGAGGTAGGCAGGCTCCCCTCAGTTCAGGCTCAGAGATGCTGCATTAATTAGGATGGCACAGCACATGGACGGTGTGGCCAGCCTTCGCGTCTGACTCCAAAGCCTGTGCTCTTTCTCCAGCCTTGATGCTCTTCAGTAAAATCAGCAGGAATAGCCCCTTGCCTGTCTGCTGCCTTCGGGGCAGAACTCCGTAAATACAGGAGAGGGTGGCGGCTTCTCCTCGGGTCCGGACCTGCCGGGGCACAGGCAGGAATGGCCCTGCGCTCTCTGGATCATGGTTCCGGAGTGTCCATCCTCTTCTTCAGTGTTCTCTGGTTTCTCTTCGTGGTCTTTGGTGTCAAGGCCGGTCTGACCATGGGGTGGGGTGGGGTGAGAGGGCAGGCAGGCTGTCCAGGGGCTGACTTCGGGTTCCGAGAGGCAGTGTGAGAGGGAAGATGGTGGGTCACGTGATGGGTATGAGCAGGCCATCCTGGAGAGTTGGGGCGCGCTGAGGAGGGCGGACGGGAAGATGCCGGTGCGGGTCCTCTGTGCATTGCACTAAATCCCACTTGCTGTCTGAGGAAACCGAAGCTCGGAGAACCCGCAGAATAGCTCTCCTTAGGCACACAGAGAACGTGGCAGCGCTGAGGTGGGAACTGATGCTTTAGAACTGAGCCCAGGCTTTGATTCTCTGACTTCCCATGACACCTAATGAAGGAGGACCATGCCCCTCAGGGAGGTGCTGTGAGGCATGGCCCAGAGGTCAGGGGATTCTCCTTCTGCAAAACAGCCCTGCCCCTGGCCGTCAGCACTGCCCCGTTTGCAGGTCCCCCGGGGGTTCTTCCTCAGGGTTACCAAGTATATGACAAATGGCCCTCAACACTGAAAAAGCCGAAGGACTTGCCATGCAGTAAATGACGAGCAAATGATCACTGGATTTGGGGATAAAAGAACTAATGAAGACGTAAATGAACACAGGAAAATGAACCGGATTGTCAATACCATACCGCAAGTTAAATCAGTCAGAAAAATGGCCCCAGTTCATTGAATAGCAAAACCCCATGTTTCACACGGAGATCCAAGATTCATTCCACGCTGGGAGTGATGGGCATGTCCTCGGGACTGTCCACTGTGGTGACCCAGCTAGCGCCTGTCTGCACCCCGCACCCCAGATCTCTGACATGTTTTCATCTTAATAATCACTGGTATAGCAACACCCCGAGCAGGCACCGTGCTGTACCAACCATCAAAGAAAGCTCAGAGTCGCAGAGCCAGGAACGAGGGGTGTGGGGCCCTGCGTGGGGTTCCCCCACTTCGGGTCACTGATGGTTCTCCTGCTGTCTACGTCTGAGCCATTTTTGTCCTCCCTGGGTGTCCTTGTTTTGCAATATTCAACATTTCTCATGAACGTCCTCATTCCACTTGATTTCCTTCCGCTTGGAACTGCAAATGCTCCTCTGTCACTCTCCTTCCGCAGGAGCGCGTGGAGCTCAGGTCTTCGAACGGGGCTGGGTCCCCAGTGTGTGTTGGTCTGTGTCTGATTTTTTCTGCTGCTCCTCAGCTCTTGTCCCTGCTCCACACACTTAGGACAGATAGTTTTACATTCTTCTCATGTATTTTACAAAAATCTCAATCTGTCCTTCAGATTACTGATTTAATTTAAAACTAGCTGCCTGTTACTTGGGAAGGACCCGAAATGCCCCGCCTGCCTGTCACGCGGCTGTCCACACCCTTGTCAATCTCTTCCAAGTGCTGGGATCCTGTTCAGTCCCTCCATCTATCCATGCATCTTTTGGCACGTAAATACAATTTGTCATTCTCTGTTTTAGAAATTATTTTGAAAATTCTTTTATTTAAAGCAATACTTCATTATTAGGAAACATGAGTTATCTTAAGAAATTCAAGAGTTACACTTTTTTGTCATAAAGCAGCAGCAAAATTGAAGAACAACATTGCATTTCTTTAGTTGAGGCAGACATTTATCATATGAGTGTGGAAACCCTGATTAGTCTAACAAGATGCTCTGATTGTACGAAGATGCACACACCACATTGATTGATCCGGAGTGAGAAGTCCAGTGACACTTTTTTTGAAAATTTTATTTGGTTATCAAATGTGTATTTTAGCATAGCTTATAGGAGAAAGTCAAGGGGATCTTCTGTGGACTTTGGAAGCACAGGGAACCTTTCCTCCAAAGGACGGCCCTCAACACAGCATATAAAGGCCTTTACGTGATCTTTTGTTCCTGAAGAAATCCCATCTGTGCTTTGAAGACAGATGCAGATGCACAGCCCTGGGAGCCTATCCCCCCCCCCACTCCGGCTGTGAGCCGGTCCCCCTGCTCCAGGCTCCCACGGCACGTTGAGTGCACCACCAGCGCAGCTCGGCTACACGGCAGCAGACAAACCCGGGCAACGTCCTCACCTCTCAGGGATGTCCGGGGAGCATTTGTTTTCTGCACCTTAGAGGGTGCGCACCACAGCCTGAGAGAAACGTGCATTTCACACCATATTTATTCCGAGTTGGAAACAGGAAAAACAGGATGAGCGAAGCTTGGAAGGAGAAAGACCAAGGGAATTTGCTGGCTGGGATCCAAGCTCATCCTGAGGACAAAGACACGCTGATGGGCTCTTCAGGCCTGCGTGCACCAGGTTCTGGGTGCCCCGTGTAGGAGAAATTGCATCTTTTGTCAGAAAAGCTGGGCAATTCAGCACATCTGGCACAAGGACAAGGTACATAGGATATGTTAAATGGTTGCAGATGAAGCTGGAGGAAGTTTAAAAGTAGTTTCCAGAAGGAAAAGTTAATTAACATTTATGGTGCATCTGATATGTGTCCAGAACTAAACTATGAGTTTCCACAAGTATTATTGTCTTTTATACTCATATCACCACACCAGGTGTATTTTTCCCATTTTTCCCATCTTTGGATGAAGACCCAGGATCATAGAAGTTAATCTTGTTCCATAAGCATATTGAATGCCTACTGTGTGACACTGTCTATAAAGATCAAAGGAGTCATCGTCGTTGCTTTCAAGGTTCTGGACACTGGTAGGGCAGCCTAGACAACTCAACACTTAGAGATGGCGCTATTAGCAGGATATTACGGGAAGGTGTTTGGTCTTCCTGGGGCCAGAGGTGTGGGTATCATCTAGGAGCGTAGGGCTCAGGAAAGCTTCACAGAGAGGGCAGTCATCACACTGAGACCTTCAGGAGGAATAGAAGCCAGCTATTTGCAGGCAGGGAGTGGATGGAAGAGAGAGAGAACATTCCGGGCAGAGGACAAGGCCTGCATGCGAAGGCTCCGTCGCATGAAATACCTGCAGACAATTTGCTGTGGTTGAGAGAATGCTGCTCTTAGGGCAATTATGGGAGCGAAATCAAGAGAAATGTGGGCACCAGGGCATGAAACGCTGGGTAATCATGGCAGACATGCATGTGGCTGCAGTAGGGAAGCAACTGGTATACCCATCAGCACAGTCCCGCCTCAGCATTCAGCTCAGCCCATTACCCAGAAACTCCAGGCTAAAGAGTGGCAGGGATGGAACCCAGGTAGAGCCAGGGGGAGGCAGGAACCCTGCCGAGGCATGAAGAGGGGCCAGGGTGCACTGTTTGGAGGCAGGGAAACAGGTTCTGCCTCAGGGGGCAGGTTGGAATCAAGCAGGTGGTGGGCTTCACAGACCCATGCATGTTTCCTGAGCACTCGTCAGTGAACAGACGGATGAAGAAGATGTGAACACACACACACACACACACACACACACACACACACAGTGGAAAATTATTCAGTGTGGGAAAGAAGGAAGTTGTGCCATTTGCAACAGCATACATGAATCTAGAGGGCACTGTGCTAAGTGAAATAAGGCAAATACGGTATGAGCTCACTTTATATGGAGCTTAGTAAAGCCAAACTCATAAAAATAGGGAGGAGGCGGGGGTGGGGGAATTGGGGAGGTCTTGTTTATAGGTGCAGACCAGCAACTGGTAGATGGGGACGTCCTGGAGATGGAAGGCACAGTGGAGTGATGACAGCAACATGACCATAAACTTTCAAGTCACCGAGAGAATAGATTTCACCTGTTCCCACCACAAAAAGTACACAGTAATTATGTGAACTGATAGAGGTGTTACTCTATCTACAGTGGAAATCATACTGTAACATATAAACGCATCAGATCTACCTGTGTATGCTGGACATTTGTACAACATTACATTAGTTAAATATGCATTTTAAAAAGGTCGCGTGCATGAGGGCAAGGGCACAGGGGATATAGGAGGACTTCAGCTGTTTGAATACCATCCTCTTCCTCTTCAGTGGCCCGTCCGTCCTGATGACTTCCTGAGTCTGCAAAGTGCAGACGTCAGACTTCACTGCTTTAAATGTTTCCCCAGAACTGGACCTGGGTGAATATAGCTACAGCTAGTAATTTGATGTGCAATCATAATTTCAGGAAAAAGGAGTTTTTCTCTCCACACTGTTACCCACTGGCCAGGCAGAGTTGTCCTGCCCAGTCTGCCATGTGCATCGCCGCCTCCCCCCGCAGCCTCGAGGGAAAAGGTCACTGAGGCTGTGTCCACGCCGAGTGGACCGGTGTCGAGTGTGAGTGAACACAGTGTCTATCTTTTCTTTTTATATTCCCTTTTTGGTTCTCGAGTAATTTTTTTGTTCTTGGAGACAATGTTAAAAATGGAAAGATACTTAAAAATATACCATGCAAACAGTTTGGTGAAAACATGCCCCTCAGGGTGTTTATCACATAATAACTGTGTCTGTCTATGTGTTTATCAGTAATTACACTAATATCATGGTTGTAGTTCACAGCTTTATGTAATTTTTTGTGTAAGTCCAATAAGAAAGTCAACAAAGGCAGCTTTTGTGACTAAATTTCTGTTAGAATCTTCCAGGAAATAAGGTCTAGTCATAGATTTTGGAGAAAAGAATTATGATCCAGTTTTGGCCATTGGCAGAGCCTTGCTTTTCCCTGTTTTATCAGATTTTTCTTTTCTTTGAGTACCCACGGTCTCCTGACCTTCTCAGTGTCCTGTCTCGGCCACTTTAACTGGGACATCTAAAGTATTCACATTTCCTAAAGGGCTGTTACACCCTCCTGTTGTTTATTGAATTTTGCCTATTGATCTAATTTGAATACACAGTCCCAGAGGCCTTCAAATAATGATGCATTTTTTTAAAAAGAAAAGGGATTTAAAGCAAAGTTTATTTTATTTTCATTCGGTTTTCAAGTCAAGACATTACCTGGGGAAAATTTCAGCAGGGGAGCCAGTGTCTAGTCAGGGAAACATTTCTTTTAAGAAGGCAACATTGCACAAATGTGTTTGGGTGACTAGCAAAAAGTACACTTACAGAATTTGGAGGGGAAGTGAAGTGCCTCATTAATTTGTCATTTAGAGACGCTGTAAGCTAAATAAGTGTTGGAAGAACGTTCAGTGTGACTTTAAGAATGTTCAAGTAAAAGCGAGTAAGCAGCGTGTCCTGAAGAGGTGGGTGCCGCCGTGGCCTGGCTGTGGGCCCTGCAAGCGGGGGTCCTGAGGCAGACGGGGAGAAGCCACGCATTTTGCTGACGGACAAGAAGTGAAAGGTGTCAGAGCGTGTGTCTGACATAAAAGTTGTATTACGGCATCCACTGTCTTCGGGAATCCTGATCTGAGCAGCAAGAAAAGGTGAGATGCAGTGATGTAGTGACCCACGGGGCTCTGCGTCCCTCTCAGAACTCACAGACGGGCAGACGTGTGTCTGCAGCGGGGACGCAGAGCAGCTGTACTATGCCACGTGCCCGGTGGTGGATGGGACAGAAAGGCAGGAGCCAAGACGGGCTCTCGGCAGCTGACGGCTCCTCTGCCACTGTCTGCTCCCCATTCCCCACCACCCCCACTGTGTGGGGGGGCACCTGTGGCAAATGGAGAGGCGCTGGTCCGTCAGACGGACCCTGGGATGCACGGGGAGCAGTGCTTTGGCTGAAATGAATGGGGTCGTAAGGTTGAGGGAACATACTTTCTAGTATAAATGTTTTATCTGAGGCTATGTGCACGTGAGGATGGGAGCCATCACATCCGTGCCATTTTCCATCTTGTGCTCAGATGCCTGTGGCGGCCCAGCAGGCAGTCAGTGAGCCCACAGGGGGGCACGCTGGAAGGCTGGCATTAATCATCAGGTGGTTTTCATGCACCCCTCTAATACCTACGTTGACTCCAGTGCTGGTCTTGGGGCTACCTAGAGGAAATTCAAGCACTTCTCCTCGTGATGGTCTGTGCGTGCGAGGGCGGCCATCAGCTCAGACTCTGTCCTTATTTTCCTCAGTCATCACGTGTCTTCTTCCACCCCTGGGAGGCACACGTGTTGTGATGATTTCTGTCTGAAGTGTTGTCTTCTGGACACGTCCCGTTCTCTGACCCTGAGCCAGGTCTTAGGGCTGAAGAGACAGCACAACCCATTCTGAGAATGGCGTTGAGGCCGGAGAACTGGCCGCAGAGGCTGCGGGTGGACAAGGCAGAACCTCTGAATGGGCTCTTCTGTTTCTGCTGACGGGCCACAGACTTGGCTACATCGTTCCCTTCTGTTTGGAATAAAAATTTTTAATGATCTGGAAGATACTGTGTGCTGCCCATTCACTCCAGCGCAACAAGACTAACGTGATTCTGTGGCTTCCAGAGGGACGGGAAGCCCCGTGATTGCATTTGGCTTCTCCCAGTCCCCCCCGAGACAGGCTGTCCCGCTCTCTGAGGCCTCTGTGAAATCTGTGAATGCCCTCGTGTGTTGATATGCGATGGTAATCACAGAGCCAGAACGATTGGCCGGAACGAGATGAATAATCAATTCTGCAGAAGGAAAAGCAAATGTTCTGGAAACAGAGAGATTGCCTGAGCTCGGGCCAGCCGGCTGGGGCGGTCCCGCCAAAGGCACAGCTTTAGTCTGTGGAATCAGCCAGGTGAGGTGCATTCCTGCTTGTTTCTTCCAGTTCATGAGATTCAAAGAATTATTTTCCCTGATGAAGTCTGGAAGCCACAAAGAAATGGCCAAGAAGTCTGGTTTCTTTTCTCTTCTTGAAAAGCCTCTGAAGCAGGCAGACCCCAGGCCCAGGCCTCTTTCGAGGCACCCTTGGGAAGTACAGCACCGTGTGCCTTATAAGGTGCAAGTACTTGTGTGAATGTTCAGTTTAGTACATTTCTGCCTAGGATCCTCATTTCCACGGGAGCCAAAAGGGATTTGAGAGAGTATTGCAATTGACAACGTACATGGGCATTATCGTAAACCCTCTCCTTAAAAATGACAGGACATGACAGAGAACAGTGGGTCTGCACATCACAGGCAGAAAGTGTGAGTGAATGTCTGAGAGGAAAGCATCTTTAAAGGGCAGTCTTCCCAATGAGGAAACTTCTGTCAGTGGTCCCACATCTTCAAAAAGAGTGAAAAAGACAGGAAGCCAAGGATGGCCCTTCACGTCAGCTCAGAGCCTGTAATTCCCCCAGAATCTTGAATCGTATTGGGGTGAATTTCCAGAATGCAGCCATGAAGCTGAGAAACCAATATTAGGATTTCAGCAGATATGGAAGCCACCAGCCATGGGACAGTGGGACAAATGATAGCCCTTCAACATCTAGGAATACATCCTCGGCCTTGACTTACTTAAGAAAATGATCCGTAAGATGTAGAGTTAAAGGCCTGTCAGCTACACTTTGAGATTTTGGACCTTTGCTTTTTTAAGGTCTTCCTATCAGGAAGGGATGAGGGGATTTGCAGGTCATAGACAGCATCGCCTCTGTCTCCAGCTGTCGCTCGTCAGAAGGGTCTTAGGATGGGTCGGAATCTGGGTCCCACGAATGAGCCCTAATGCTGTCCTTTGCAGTCACTGAGCACCCTAGTGGATAAAGGGTTAATGGCACAAGCCAGGCCCCTACGTCACCCACTTGCTGGCTCCTTAACTGACTGTACTGGTGCCAGTTGAGTCTGGCCTGGCCACAGCATAGCTTTGTAGAGGGAGAGGTCTAGGGTACATGTTGATCATTTGCTCCTGCAGCTAATTTTTCCAGGAACGATTCTGTCCATACTCTGATGAGCCCAGTGAAGGGCACCTCAATTATTTTGGCATCTTTCACTGGCATAGAGGGGGGCTCCATGATGCAGTGCTGGGAGTTTTAGGGTGATTCAAGGGAGCTTTGACATCCTGCAGAGAACGGAGGCAGCTGATCCAACCTGGCAGCTTCTCTGCCCGGAGGCAGGCTCCCGCACACTACCTCAGAGCCTTCCACCTCCAGGCCGGCGTCCCAGGCCAGGTCCAGGAAGCCTCTGGGGGCTCATGGGAAGGAGAGTGGAGCTAACTGATCTCCCATTTATTCTGCCAGTCAGAAAAATGTCATGAGTCACAGAATCGTCCACACAGCCATGAAAAGGGGAATGGGAAGTTTCAAAATCTGTCTATGAAGTGCCAACCCTAATCACTCATGGAGGCCTGTGAGGTTGGTTGGGTGTAGATTCACTGCAGAAATAAGCTGCAAAGGAAACAAATCACAGGCTGCCTCCCAGGGTGCCCTGGATTTTAGGCCACAGGTTGTGTGTGTGTGTGTAGGGGAGGGGACAGGAATGGAAGGTCACTCGTTCCAATCTTGGGTATAGAAGCTTCCTGTAAACTTCCGTTTCTATGCCCCTAAATCTAATCATTTCTGAAAAATAGGACATGAACTTTTCAGTTCTGTTGAATCCAGGAACCTCAACCACTTTGCTGAATGGACTGTATGTTTTCCTGAAGACCTCCAAAATTACAGTGAAAACCACTGACAGATGACTGCCCAAACTTGACTTAACTGTTACGGTTGAATCCTGAGAACGTGCATCTGGTTTAACTCATGTCCCAGGGGAATCAGTAGCACAGTTGTCTTTATGTCTGTTTTTATTTTTATTCTAACCCAACCTAACCAAACTGTACCATTATGTGGAAACATTTATATATTCAATGAATTTTTGAATCTTTACTCAGTGCTTAGAACTCCTTTAGATTCCAGGCAAAGTTGTAAACCTTGGGGAATGACAGTGGATAAACTTAAGTAAAAATCATTGCTGTAATGTCTTACATTCTAGAGCAAGTAGATAAACACATGGAGAAATAAAAGATGCCAGTTGGTGATGAATATAATGGAGAAAAATAAATCGGGGGGAGGGATCAGGGGTTGGGGTTTCTGCTAGATGGGTCTGGGAAGGCCATAAAGAGAGGAACTATTTGAGAAATGATCTAAAGAAACTGGGAAACGATTCATATGGATACCTGGAGGAGAAATGTTTCGGGCAGAGGTCTATAAAATTTGAAGAATAAAGTGAACATGCCTGGTGCATTCCAGGAAAAGGATGACTCGGGTGGCTTTAGTGAAGTGAGCAAAAAGAGAGAGAAGTAGGTTAGGTCAAGAAGGTGGTGGGAGGCTGCTTAGATTATTCTGGGTTTTTTAATCATGGACATGGCTTTTCAGTTGGAGGGCTCTCAGCAAAGCAACTGAATTATGTGGTTCATATTTGAAAAAGATTGTTGTGAATAGTTATAAAGTCACAAAAAGGCAAGGACAGTAGAAGGAAGAAAAGTTAAGAGATTTTTATGGCAAATCAGGCTGGAGTTGGTGATGCCTTTGACTGCTGAGGTTGTCCTGATGGCTTCAGAAATGGCTGGATTCTACATGCATTTTCCTCCAACTCTTTGTTTTGCAAAAACTTAAACATCTAGAAAAGCTGAAAGAATGTTACCACAATACCCTTATCATTGTATCATCATCTTTACCTACATTTACTAACTTGTCACATTTTGCCACAAATGTTTGACTTTCTGTTTTTGTACACACACATATCCATGCACACATATACACATGAAGGCATGTAGACGAACCATTTGAAAGTGGCAACATGGTATTTCAGCATCTATCTCATGAGAAAAAGGACATTCTCCTATTTAACTTCAAAGCCAATACAACATGCAAGAAAATTGTATTGATTACATAACATTATCTAATATTCAACTCATAGTCAGATTTTTCCATTTCTGTCAAAACTTTCCTTTTGTAAATGGTTTATCTTAGTTTTTTTTGCTTGATTTTAATTCATAGCATGTTTCAGGGCATGCAGTGCACAGTAAGAAGCCCCAACAATTTAAACAGTTGCTTAGATTCTGAGTTGTCTTGCGATCAGGACAGTGTCATCAATGCAGACAGAAGAGCTGCTGTGGGTAAAACCGCAATATTTCCAGGATCCCTCACCTGGCCTTAGTCCATTTCCATATTCATAGGTGCTGCTTCCTGCAGCCCCCAGGGACAAAGGGTGGAGAGAAGCTGTTCTGTCCTCCCCTCTGTTGTGCAATTGGCCTGGCACAGGGGTGCTGCCTGTGGAAGGGGCTGGGCAGGAGGGAGCCCATGCTGGGTTGGGGAGGAACGGTCTCAGCAAGCGTGGCTGCCAGCACGTGACAAATGGAGCCAGGCCTCTTGTGGGTAAATAAAGGATCTCTCTCAGTTTAGCTTCTCCTTTGACTGATTTCAGCTTTACCGATTTCACTGGTTTATTTGTCCCGGGGTTGGAACACGCTTTTCCGCCAGAGCCACAGCTGCCCTTGACCCTTCATTCAGAGAAGACTTTGATGACAGGCTTTGCTGAGAATTAGGTAGGAATATGAGAGAAAGGCAGGGCTCATGCAGGTCCAAGGTTTCTGAGCTTGGATAAACTGGATAAACAGACCTGCTGTTTGCTATTAGATGCCTGGAGTTCAAGGGGAAATCTGGGCTGGAGATGTAAATGTGGAAGTCATCAGCATGTAATTGGTCTTTAAGGCTAAGCAAGCAGATGAGCTCACCAAGGAGTACAGTTTAGCAGTGAAAAGGCCTGAGGACCATGGCCTCTTGCTCTTCCCAATTAAGAGGTCAGATAAATGAGGAGACAGCAAAATGCAGACCAAGAAAGGAGGTACAGTGAATCTGTACTGCTTGGCGCAGATAACACTAGAACAACTGTGATTCAAAGTGGAGCATTTATCTGCATCAAACTCTGGTGACATAGAATAAAGCCTGAAATCAGACCCTTTGCTTTAACAGTGTGAGGTATTAGTAAGTTTGACACAAAGAAGACTTGGTGTAATGATGGGGGCAAAAGCCCAACTGACAGGAGAGAAAAAAAAGGAGTGAAGCCATTAAACTTATCAAGGGATTTTACTCTCAGTGGCCAGAGAGAAATGGAATAGTGGTAAATGGAGGTGAACGTAGGGGATCAATAGAGTCTTTTAACTAATGGGAAAAGTTAGTTCGGGAGAAGGGTGTATACTGAATCTTGGTAATGGGGTGGCCAATTTTATTTGTCCACCTGTGTAGGCTACAGTACCTATGTATTGGTCAGACATTAGTCTAGGTGTTACTATGAATGTATTCTTCAAACGGGATTAACAGTTAAGTCAGTAGACTTTGAGTAAGGCAGATAATGTTCATAATGTGTGTGGGTCTCATTCAGTTAGTTGAAGGTCTTAAGAGAAGAAAGACAGACGTGCCCTGGGAGGAGGGAATCCCATCGGCAGACCGCCTGCAGGCTGAGCTGCATGAGAACTCTTCTCTGGGTCTCCTGCCCAGCCTGGCCTGCCAGCGAGATTTTGGGCTTGTACCTTCACAAAATGGTGACATCAGTCCATTCATTGAAATATGTCTATTTGCCATCTATCTGTGTGCCAATGTATCTGTTTATCTATATTTCCATCCATCCACCCATCCACCCATCCATCCATCCATGCATCCATGCATCCATCCATGCATCCATCCATCCATCTATCCATGCGTCCATCCATCCATCCATGTGTCCATCCATCCATCCATCCATTCATGTATCCATGCATCCATCCATCCATGCATCCATCCATCCATCCATCCATGCGTCCATCCGTCCATCCATCCATCCATCTATCCATCCATCCATCCATCCATCTATCCATGTGTCCATCCATCCATCCATGCGTCCATCCATCCATCCATGCGTCCATCCATCCATCCATCCATTCATGCATCCATCCATCCATGCATCTGTCCATCCATCCATCCATCTATCCATGCGTCCATCCACTCATCCATGCGTCCGTCCGTCCATCCATCCATCCATCCATCCATCCATCCATCCATCCATCCATGCATCCATCCATCCATGTGTCCATCCATCCATGCGTCCATCCATCCATCCATCCATCCATCCATCCATCCATCTATCCATCCATCCATCCATCCATCCATCCATCCATCCATCCATCCATCCATCCATCCATCCATGCATCCATCCATCCATCCATCCATGCGTCCATCCATCCATCTATCCATCCATCCATCCATCCATCCATCCATGCATCCATCCATCCATGCGTCCATCCGTCCATCCATCCATCCATCCATCCACCCAGCCAGCCAGCCAGCCAGCCAGCCAGCCATCCACACATCAATCACCCTATTGGTTCCTTTTCTCTGGAGAATCCTAAGGGATGCCAGTTCATACATTGCAACACTCCCTTTAGAAAGGAACAGGAGCAAGGAGTTGCCTTTTAGCAGGAATGAAGAGAAGCAGCTGAATCCATGTAGTGATGGAGTTTCGGATCCTGCTGATGGCCTCAGCGCTGGGTATTCCTGGGGTTCACTGTGGTTCAGTCATATATTTGAAGTGAGATGTCAGAAAGCTGTGTGCTTTCTCCACTCACATGCAGCTACTCCAATACTGGGCCAGAATGGCAGAAAATGGTAGGCGAGGGGTGAGATCTTGCCAGACAGGACAGAGCTTGTGAGGGTGAGGTTTTCAGAGTCAGTCTGGCATTGTGATTCCGTTCCCTGCTGTTTAGGCTTAGGGGTTGGCGGGACTGCACTGAAGGTCTCAATTAGTAGTGTTGACATACTACTCGAGTCAGGATGTAAGTAAGAATGAGATTGGAAGAGAGGATGAAGGTACAGCGTAGAATGCTTGACCTTGAGATTAGGAAGAGGTGGAAGAATTTAGTAGTAATGACTAGGGTGCAATTGTGGGATTAGGTGGTTTAGGACTGGTGTTGGCCAAGGCATTTGAAGGGTAGGGCCCAGGTACAGAGTGGAGAGAGCCCTGGACAGCCACCGCTGTAGATACTGCCACCAAGAAGTGTGACATGAATTGTGATCTGACAGGAGTTGACTTCTTCAAGAAATGAAGAAGAGGTAAGACCTGGAATTTGGTGGATGACAGAATCTGTGTCACCAGTTTCTATCCCTCACTCACTACTTCTGTGAAACCAGAGAGTTTTAGCAAGAAAAAGAGAAAATTATTTGGGGGTGGCAATGATGAATAAGAAGCTGTTATAGAAAAGTGAAGCTCCTGTCCCCCCATGATATCCACACCCTAGTCTGTGGAACCAATGAATATATCATCATACAAGGCAAAAGGGAATTGGTAGATATGACTAAGCTTAGGGAACTTGAGATGGGGAGCTGATGGTTAGGTGGGACTCACGGTAAACGGGAGACCCTTTCCTAGATGTGGCTGGAGGAAGAACTCAGAGAGGGCAACGCTGCTGCCTTTGAAGGCAAGGAGGGGGGCCAGGAGGCCAGAACTGCAGCAGAACTAACATCCCGGGTGGTCTTAGCTCACAGAGAGCAAGAAAACGTGGACCTGGATTACATGGCCTCAAGGGACCGAATTCTGCAGCAAGTCAAACGATCAGGAAACACATTTACCCCAGAGCCTCCATAAAGGAATGCAGGCAGCCAACACCTCATCTTAGGCCACAAAAGACCCACGTTGGACTTATGACCTACAGCAATAAGGAACTAAAATGGAATCGAACCCGTTCCACTACCGAGTCCTGTGCTGTAAATGAATGAGAGAAAAAATATCACAGCTGGAGAGAGTTGTGAAGAAGGAAATTTCATCCTCCTCACGTTTCTATTGATGAAGTTGGAGTTATTCTCAGGACATCACAGCCAGCTCCTGCCTGGACTTCCTGAACAGATGTGAGGTCTCTGAAAATGCAGTCGGCCATGTGGGGGCTGAACCTGCTCCAGAGAAGGAGAGGGTAAGCCTGGTGTTGAAGGGACTGGGTAGGAATTCAGAATCTTCTTGCTCAACTTAGGTCTTTCGACAATTCCCTGTGTCTATGAGCAAAAATACAGCATTCGTTATTGAAGCCAGAATTTGGGAGTCATTTTAAAATATTTCTTTCTAAACTTCTTTCAAATTCCTCTACTTTATTTATCTACATTTCCTCTGTCCAAAGCATCATTATCTCTAATTTAGATAGGATAATAGGCTCCTAACTGGTCTCTCTTTTGTTCCGTTGTCACCCATCTCAGGGCTTTGCTAAATCCGTGCTCTCTCTGGTGAGCAGACCGAGGTGCCCGCGTAGGTCAGCCACTCCTATGTTGTCACTCATCTGTAACTCCATTTGTAAGCTTACTTAGTGACGTACTTCTTTGTTTTTTTTTTTATTTTGTGCTTTAAATAAATTCATCTCTCCAACTCTGAACTTTGATCCTGTTGAGGGAATAGGGTGCCTGTTTTCACTCTCCACTGAGGTTTCTGGGACACCTACCAGAGACTGAGAATATGAGTGCGTGCGTGAGTGCCCCTGAGAATAGCTGCCTCTGGGACGACACCAAAATCTACAGGCATGTGTTGAGAAAAGCTCTCAGTTTAGCCTGATTGACATCTTTGAGGAACACGTCTGGGATTGGCCCACACTCTACATTCCCGATGGACTACCTTGCGGGATTGTTTTTGTACTGACATCTTTGTGACATAACGTATGCCAAGGCAGATCTGCAGAGAGCCTGTCACCTCACCCTCATCACTTTGAGGGATGGAAGGGAGCATGTGTGGCAAGCCTTGCAGGTGTGTTGGAGACGATGACAGAGAGATTCACGCAATACCCCATCCAGTTTCTAGTGTTTCGTGCAAAGCATTTTAAAACATGCACGATCAATTTGTTCAGTCAAGTGCTGTGTGTCCGGGATGGAGGGGAGGTTTCCTTAGATCTCAGCAAAGCTACTCCCACACTCTTCCTGTTGCCTTTTGCCTTTGCTCAGTCTTGTCTAGAACGAATCCGCATTAAGGGCTTGTGTCACAGGAAGGCCAGGGAACTCTGCATTGACATCCCCTGCTATTAGCCTTTCTCTGCAACACACCAGTGTGCATTATTGTTTGAACGAAAATTTGGTGATTGTAAGTGCTCACTCCCTTTAGGAAGAGTATCTTAATTCAGAAAATTTGAAGCAGGAAGAGGTCAAAGGACTAATATAGTACCTAGTACAGCTTTCAGTGCTTGGATTTGTTTTGGACCAGGTTGCAGGCAAACTGAACATAGTAATAATATCCCTCTGTCAGGCGTTATGCTATCATTTCCACATGGACTGCCTCACTGAATCCTCCCCAAAGCCTGTGAAGCTCGGAGATGTTAGGCAAACTTCCCAAAGTCATGTAGGATAGTCAGTGGCTGTGTTATTTTTTTCCCCCTCTTCCTTCCTTCCTACCTTTAAAGCCACATCAGACTCTTCCAATCCATCAAGTCAATTTTTATTTCATAAAAAAATTATTTCAGCTGGAGGGAAGTAGGAAAAAGAAATACAGTATTTATTCCAAGATTGTTTTTTTGGGGGGAAAAAGACACATAGTAGTGCCATCAAGAAGCAATATGTTCAGCAATTATTTCAGTTCCTCGGAACAAAGAAAATCCCATGGTCCTCCTTTGGGGGAAATAATTTGTAGGTGGAATCTGTAGGTATTAATAGGTTCAGGAGATGATGAAATAGGAAGCACGTAAATCATGTTCACTGAAAGCGAAGGAGGAGCTCCCAGGAACACCTGCCAGCGTGACAGAGAGCCAGCCCCAAGTGCCGAGAAGCAAGTCCCCAGGAAGCGAGATGATAATGTACGTGGTCTGTTCGATAAGCACTTAGCCTGAGGCCTTTCCAATATGCAAAGGACAGCCAGTCACTCAGGTGCGTCCTTCTGTCTTCTCTGGTGTGCTGACTTCCTCGCAGCCAGCCCAGACTCACCCTGCATAAGTTCATTTATCCCAGAAGATCTCCCTGGTAGCTGCTGTTGGAAGAGATTTTAAAATGTATGCTTAAAAGAAACGTATCTGAAATGGATAAATGTGGCTAATGAGATGTCTTATCATTAAGCTGTGGAACTCACTGCCACAAGTTATTAGGACTCGAGAATCTTCAAACAAGAATTGAAACAGGGATTGCCTCAGCAATCCCGTTAAGGGAGATAAAATTAGCCAGAGGATCAATAGTTCTACTTTAGGGCTTCCTCTGAGGACTAGATGAAGTTGCAAAGATTTTTCTTTGTGTCGTAGGATATCACTTAAGCATTGTAATTTCACATATGAAATCCCTCAGTTATCATAAGCATGAGCAGTTTTCCTATAATTACTCCCTTGTGATATCTAGTATATTTACCAGGAATTAACCAGCATTTCCCTTTCCAACACTAGGTGCACGTTTTCTGTTTTGGTTGCAGTACAGTGGTTATGAGATTCTAGCTCCTTTTAGGCCCATGGAAATGGTGCAGTAGCAGTGCTTGTTGAAAAAGAAGAAAATGATGCTTAGTTTTCCATTTCCTTCTCCTTCTAGTGAATGATTTACAAAATCTTACATATCAAAAAATAAACATTAAACCTTGACTTGAAAAAAAAAGTCGCTTCTTTTTGCACTATCTTAATTCCATCTGCTTCAGGATACACAATTGAGGTTTCAGTGTGAGAAATATGGAGAAAATGTCTCTACCTCATTTCTGGGCTGACTTCAAGCCTTTAAGAGGACAATGCTAGAAATGAGCTCACTCTATTTACCTTTCCCCCAAAGCATCCTGATTAATTACACTCTTCCTCAAAACAGTTCTGCAATGCTCAGAGGCAGCCAAGACCCTCAGGAAGAGGTTTTTGCATTTAATTAGCACATAACTAGATCAAATGCTTGTAAATATGAGTATCGGTAACATGGTATGCAGTCTTGGGACACAGAGTTGGTAATATAAGGCCAGCAGTATTGGGGAAATTTTTTATTACATTATTGAACAGGGCTTTTTAAAGTTTCTGATAGAAATACATGCTAGAACTGTGGAAAGCAAGATTTGATAGGACCTCTGGAATTCAAGGCTTGTTATTTTTCCTTCTGTATTTCAGTAGAGGTTCTACTAGAATTCGGGATCTGACTATAAAGAATAAGGCATAGATCTAATGAAAAAATACAAGTTAAAAGTCGTAGAATGTTCTTAGATGTAGCAATAATCTTAGCTTTAGATTGCTTTGTTCAGTGTACGCAAGATGGTCCTACACACAGAGGGATAGTATCTCTGGTGTGGGTCCAGTGCCTGCTAATGACAGAAATAGCATCCCCGAGCCACATGGTAACCAAGCAGACCTGCGTTCCAGACATTCGGGGTGCTGACCGTCTCCCCAGCCAAGGATGCTTAGATGGGCGTGCCGGAGGTGATCGGTGATCGTGAGCATTTCCCCTCCCGCCCACCCCCGCAGCTCAACCCCTGGGCACCACCAAGGTCACTCAAGACATGAGTGGGGGGCCTGGGCTGGCACTCTGGCCGCTGAGTTCTTCCTGCAGGTCTGCTTCCATTAGGCTGCCGTGGCTGCCGTGGCTGCCAGCGTGGACTGACAGCTCACTGTCAGCAGAAAGCAGTCACCCTTCTGTGACGATGACAAAGCGAAGTTTTCCAGGCCATTTCCAAATAGACCGTTTTCTCTGGTATCTTAAGTGTTCTTAGCATAGCAAAGAATATAATATTGGCAGCTTACAAAACTGTTTTCCTCTATGCATAAGCGCATGTATTTAAGTGACGTACCCATGGTGCTCCATAACCCCAGGTACAGGGCTGACAGGAGAGAGGGGACATTACCTTACTCGAGAGCTAAAGCCTCATGTACTTTGTTGTGAAAAATAAATGGGTGTTTTCCAAGGATGGTTTGAAAATTACTGCAATCTTGAGGCAACTACAATTTTTGTGCCATAAAGCCAGTCTTATTTTGCGATTCCGTTTCCATGGCAAAGCTGACATTCAGGAAGTGAGACAAAGTTGAAAGTCACTTCACTGTGACCTTCTGTATTTTCATTTTTTAATATGTCAATTGTCTATTGTGATGAATTTGCATAAATATATACATTTTTAATTTAAACTTTTTATGTTACAAAATCATTTTAGTGTTTATTATTTTAAAACATAAGTGACTTGCAAAAGTAATCATTCAATATTCCAAATGCAGGGAAAAAATATACACAGCACACCCTGTTTGTTTTTGTTTAAGGAATAGTGGGCATAGAAGTAGTTGAGAACCAGATATTTGGCCAAAAAAAAAGAAGAAGAAATAGTATCATAGTCTACGCTGAATAAAGATCCCTTTTGTATCCTTTAGAATGTGTATCTCCTCCTCCTTTTTTTTTTTTTTTTACAGTATTATATAAATTCGTTTTCCTTCACCTCCTGGGGAATTATTATGACTTTAACTTAGAGTTGTTCCAAATATTGACTAAGAATGGAAAATGAAATTTTCAATATTTTCAAGGGTATTTTAAGGTACATCTTGATTTTCCTTTCCTAGTCTTTCTTACAATCATTACAATAAGAGATACTGATAAATTGAAGTATCAGAATTCAAAGTTATTCTAGAAAGTCTGTGATCTGTGCCAATATATCATGAGAACCCTGTTGCTTATAGAAAAGAATGTAAATGCTCCAGACTGCAGAGTCTTTTCAGTTTGAAACAATATTTTGGCATTAATTCAATGAGCTAACTAGGACTTTGGGATAAAATGTGAAGCAGTCTACATGTAAAGGACTGTATGGGCTCCAGCCTGAGTTCTAAGCCTCGCACAGGGTGGTGGGAAGGGAAGGGAGAAAAACTGTCAGTTTGCGCGGGCACGTGGCAACACTGGAAATTCGGCCAATATCGCAGACCGTGGCACAGGCAGTGCCGTGCTCTGCTTTGCTGCCCAGAGGACATGTCTGCCATGGATGAGTAAAACAAAGTTGGCTGGCTGTGCCTTCTGATGTCTCCCTTCCTCTGACTGCAAGTCTCGGAGAGCATTTCAAAGTACACAGCTCAGTCTTTCTGGGGTGTTTACATAGTCACCCCGCCACGTGCCCAGATGCAGCCATAGCGGAGACTCCTGTCACCAGGTTCCCACCCAAAGTGCACGTGACCCTTCTGGAAACCATGGTGCAAGGATGCGATGATGTCACTTGCCAAATATGAAAAGCCGGAAGTGTGTATGGCACTGAAGTTACCGATTACAATTAGTGTGAATGGTTTTGGTGAAACTGTAAGTGGCTCATAAAACTGTCTAGAAAGATTTAAGCAGTAGATTTCTGGAATGATGCCAAGGGCCACTGAGAATGGAATGAACCAGCTGGAGAAACTTCATAACCAGGTACACATCCGTAAAGTGAGCCCAGATGATCTCTGTCCCCCAGTAAAGCATTCCTATACAAAAACTGAGAAGCGATGCAGCTACATCGTTAAAGAGAAAACATCTTCATTAGTAACGTCAAGTTTAGTCATAAAGGCATCATTTGCGTCAACCTATTTTTATGGAAATGATGTTTGGGGAATAGCTCTCCATCTCTTAAATAAAAATCCATTTACTTTAAAAAGTAGGGCATCTTCTTACAGGTAGAATTGCATTTGTAGTGAGGGGGCCAAGCTAGACCTCCTCGTTGTCTCTTGTGTTGGGACCCGAGACCCGATGATCCTTGATTTTACTCCTACGTATGAACTTTCCTCTTTCTGTGTCTTTCTCCCTTCAAACAATATTTTTGAATTCCAAGTGTATGTGAGATAGTGTTTTACCTTTGGCATTGTGGAAGGGAGACAGATACAACAACGCCCTCGGACAGGTCATAGTCCAGGAGGTCATGTTGAAATGAAGCTTAGGTAACTAGGCTTGATTTTTTTTTTTATCTCTCTCTCTCTCTCGTTTTTTTTTTTTACCAGTTTACTGCTCTGTAAATGCAACTCTGAGTTAGTACCAAGTCACCATCCATCTGCTCCAGAAACTGCAGCAGTGCAAAGGCCCTGGTGGGCCTAGAGGGCACAAGAATGGTCATCCGGCTGATCGTAACCCCTGGATGTTTTCAGATAATCAAGAGGGTCGATCTTCCCATCCTTCTTGTAGGTTTTGGACCACAGTTTGAGAATAAAGAAAATCTGAGGCACAGAAATTTTATTTTTACTTTAAAATACATTAAAAGAAAACTCATGTTATTTTTGCCTTCAAAATTACTTTTATATCAACATAGTTCAACACAAGGTAGAAACTCTCTTTAGAAGCATCAGAATTTTATTATGCAACTCAGGTAAAAATAAAGTCTTGCTCAATACTTTTTGTTGTTACAGGGGAAAAAAAGCTAGCAGGGTCATTTTCAATATCAAGTCGACAAACGCACTCTCAAAAATGTCACCATTGAGTGAAAACCAGAAATGCTTGTTTGACTCCATCTTGATGGTCTCCTTTCCTCCGTGGTTGAGGCTGATGCATATGGTAAAGGTCAGGCAGGGTCCTCCGCCTTTGGTAAGAGCCGGTGCTTCTGGCCCACAGAGTAGTGACCCTCATTGAGGGGGAAGCATGATGCAAAGACAGAAACCTAAACGCAAAGCCCTAAGAACCCTCCGTTTTGCTCTCTGAACAATGTCGGTTTTGACATGAGAACCCACGTGTATTGAAGGGCATGAAAAATGGGAATATTTCTGGACGGGAGGCAGAGACACTTTCTCCCTGTGTTTCCTGCAGCTTTGAGGGTTGTCTGGGAGAAGCAGTGACTCCTTGTCAAAGCAGCATTTGGAAGGGACCTTGAAGAGGGTGAACCGAGCCGCCTTCAGGAGGCCGGAGACACAGCTCTCAGGAGGCAGGGAGGCTGATCAAGGGCAGCAGGTGAGCACTTAGAGCCTTTGAAGAGAGACACCCTAGAGGTTTATGGGGGGCGGGAAGGAGAAGGCTGAGGAAACTGAACGCTTCCAGCAGCACTTCTCCGGAAAGGACATTGTGCATTGCTGCTTCCGCTTTCTCCCTCTCCTTGCTGAACCCCCACCCCCACTCCCCCCATTTCTCTTGTAAAGCCACTGATTTAATTGTCTCTTGGTTGTTTATATCCTGGGAAAGAGGCATAGAGACAGTGGGAAATAGTCCCAATCACACATCCCTGAGTTGTTATCCTACTAGACTGTAACCCTGCTGTTGCTCCTCATGGCACCTGCTTCTATTCAAAGACACGTGATCCTTTTAGAATTCAAACACACGGTGCTTACTGGTGAAGGATGTCAGTGTGGGTTCTCGAGTCCAAGACGCCAGGGCGGCAGCAGCTGGAGCTGTGGGGCTGGGGCTGTGAGCTGTGGTGTCTAAGGAGCCCTGGGGGAGGCACACTGAGCCGGTGCTGTTCACTCAGAGGCCCGGCCGCGGGTGAGGACATGGGGGTGCAGAGGGAGACGAGCTGTGTATGCTGTGTGTGTGTGGCTGCCACGCAGTGGTACCTGAAGTGCAGACTCAAGAATCTGGGATGTCAATGAGTACCAAGATCAAAGGGGTGGTAGGAAAATGCAGAGCGGGGCTCCAGCCGTCGGAGTTTGGGGCGAATGATGGGAATGACAGAGGTGGGTCGGGGGCTGAAGCTGTCCAGGACTGTGGCACTAGCTCGCCGACAGAACAGACGATGGATACCTGGTCAGGGAGCCGCAGCGGTGCGAGGTCATCATGCCCGCTTTGCTTCCTGGCCTCTGATTATATCTTAGAAGTACAGTTGTGGAGTCGTGACGGCACCAGTGGTGTCTGGGTTATCCGTGCTTCACTGAGTATGTTGGGGGGAGAACACAGATGCTGGAAGCCTATCCATGATAGGAAAACGAAGGTCAAACTAAAGTGGCAGAAGGTGAGTCAGCATTAGAAAGGAATCCCGTGCAACGGTAAGAACAGGAGGCAATGCCCCTCTAGAAAGCTTGGCATCCTGGGTAGGAACGGCAGGGTGGGCGCCAGAGGCTGGCTGTGGGCTGCGTGTTGAGGGTCCTGCTGCACCAGTCCAGGGGAGCCCGTGGTGGACAGAGGAGGCCAACTCTGAGCTCTGTCCGGTGGGGGACGGTCCCAGTTCTAGCATTTTCCGGCAAGTTCGGCAGGGAAAGGGGCAGCCAGTGTTGAGATTCATTCCCATATCTTGCGCCAGCAAAGAAGAAAGAATCGTCTACATCATTGCCATCACCATGGAGACCATTTTCGTGCCCGAGCAGCTTTGTCTTAAACTCCCTCCCAATCACGTGGAAGATACAGTGGGATGTAGTGAGCTCAGCACAGTCATGAAATCTGTGTATCTTGGCGTGTGTCACTGACCACGATGTCGTCACAAAGGAGTGTGCCATTGCATCTCCGCTGTGCGTGGCTCTCTCCGGGAGCTCCCCCCGGCCACGCGCAGCTCCACGCGACAGCCTTCTGTGTCAAAAACCAGCTCTGCTTCATTGTGATATAAAATGGTGAACGAAGCTGAAATTTATTTCCTTCCGCAACTCTTCAGTCCACAACTGTTACAGTTACACCAACGTGAACTTTTCTTCCTTGCATGCGGGAGTCACCGAGTTGTTACCTGGGGGGATGTGTCAGGTGTTTGGTGAGGAAGTTCTCTCACCAAAACTGGGGGACTGAGGCCAGAGGCGCCATCTGGGCAGGTGCACATCAGCCGGGAATTCACCTCTGCCGCCATCCTCAGCTTCCAGCTCTGTAGCTAAAAGCAGTTGCCAACAGTTAGGGACCACGGTCTCCTCCGTGTGTAAGGGAGACTGTGACACGCCACCTGCACGTGGGCGGAGGCGGCCCTCACAGCTGGTGCAGGTGATTCCCCGCCGTGAGCTCTGGGTTCTTTGCATGCAGCCAAACTATAGAGGATCCCAGCCGGTTCCATTTCTGACGCCTCTCCTGCTACTCTGAAAAAAAGCGTCCTCTGCAGGGATCCTTGGAGCTGAGTGCCAGCAACTCGCATCCACTGGGAGAGGGGGCAGATAATTGCTGGCTTGAATTGATTTGCATGCATGCTCCAGGCGTCTGTATGGCAGGTGTGCAGGTGTGGAGAATACTACTTCTCAAAATTTCCTGCTGCTGAGCATATGCAGAGCACCTAATGTGTACATTCCCCAGGCTCCCTCTCAGACCGGCTGGCCAGGAACCCCTGGGGAGGGGGCGCCTGTGGGTGTGTGTTTTGTAGGCCCTCTGTTTCTTATACTCTAAGAAACCTGATAAACAGTGGTTTTGTGAAAATGGCAAATTGGTATCTGTAGTTAGACACTGGAAGAACACACCTATATTGGCCACTGTGAATGAAATCCTGAGTCCCTGTGGCTTGAAGCCCCTATAATTTTGGAAGCGTCCCCTAAACACGCTCCTGCTTCTTTCTTTTCCTAGCCGTAGGACAGGGGTATTGTGGGCAGCTAATATCCAAAGGAAACATGGAAAACAGGCAAAGAGAACACAGCACCTCTCTTCGATCAGCATCTCTGGGGCTTCGCGGGCCACAGGGCGGGACTGGGTCATTGTTCCCACAGTGTCTTCTTTCAAAGATTCCTCAGAACTACAACCAGTCAGAGCCACACAGAGAAGGTGCGGGAGGCAAAGGGCAGAGCAGGAAAGCACATGCGACATGTGAAGTCCTGAGCTCAGGCCCCCGATCACCGCCAACCAGGCAGGCCGCCCCGGGGGCATCCCTCGCCTACTGCCATCACGGTCACTAGGTGCCCTTGCCTGCTGAAGACGGGGTGAGATCATGCGTGTGAACACTGCTTCCTAATAGGAGGTCGCCTTTCATTCCCATCCAAGTTTCCTATTTTAGAAGTAAAATGAAAACCTAACAGAAGAATGCTCTGACTACCAGGGCTTCACGAGAAGCACTTGGGTGTTGGAGCAGTTTTGAGTTTCCACTAACCCATGAGGGGAGAGATGGGTGTCAGTGGAATGGTGACAATGCCACAGTGATCGGGGCTGAGAAGAAATGAGCTGTCAAGTCAGGAAGGACGTGGAGGAGCCTTAAATGCACATCAGAGTGACAGCAGCCAGTGTGCAAAGGCCACACGCTGTGTGATGCCAGCTCTGGGATATCCCAGAAGAGGCCCAACTATGGGGACAGTAAGTCAGGGGTCGGCACAGATGGGACGCAGAGGGTTTCGGTGCACAGAGACCGCTCTGTGTGACACCAATGGGGGACACACATCATTACACATTTGTCCAAACCCACTGGGTGTGCACCACCGAGCGACCCTGATGCAGGCGGTATGCTCTGGGCAATGGGCACGTGTCCGGGCAGGCCTGTCACTGTGACAAATGTCCGTCTGAGGGGACATGGATAATGGGGGAGGCTGAGCAGGGGGAACACTGGGGTGTTTGTGGGAACTCTCTGTACTTTCTTCTCAAGTTTCCTGTGGATCTAAAACTGCTGTAAAATATACAATAAAAGTAAAAAGAGGGGCGGGGGTACCACCGTCTGTCGCATTGCTGTTGCAGATGGCCAGATGGGGCCGTCCGCAAGGGGTCTCATGCCGTCCTAGAGCAAACACGGGCAATTTGTGTACTTAACCATCTTCCAAAGCAGGTCACTCTCACCTCCCCCGGATACGGCAGGATTCAGGAGCCGGCAGGGGCACTTGCTGCAGCATTTTTGTATAGAACAGTAGTGAAAGTCTCCGTTCAGTCTAGCCCCACTGTCTGTCAGGAGGAAAAAATCAATCGCAGGTCACATGCAAGGCAAAACAGCCCGCCTTTAACACATAACGTTTTCTCTGAGAAATAACTGAATTCCACATCCTGGCAAGTAAGGGTAAAGGCCAGAAAGAGATGGGGAGAGTCAGGAGAAAAAAGAAAAGTGTTGAACATTTTAAAGAGAGGAAGAGAGGCTGGGGGAGAGTAGAGGAAACATAGGGCCTGGTGTGGGAGGAAGAACTGTGTGAGGGAGAGAGACGGGGGTGCCCAGGAAGAGACACACAGGGGCTCCCTGTGGATCACTGGGCCGTGGGCATGAGATCTGTTATCTCCCGTGACACCCCCTGTGAAGTCCAGAGCACCTTTGTAGTTTGGAATCAGCTTTTCTACAACGCAGGACAGATTTCTCTGCTTCCAAATTCCAACGTTCACAGTTGCTTTGAGAGAAAATTGTATTATTCTTAAGCCTTTGCAAATGTTGCAGTAAAGAGTCAGCTTTGGAAGTGGGCTGTGGACGTCCAGACCTGTCCATGCATTTATTGCCCATAAACGGTTTTAGTTTGACTCCAAGTATGTATTTCCTTCCTGCCTTCTTTACCTTTTAATCTATTGTTCTGAATTAATTTGGAAATGAAGTGCAACTTTAAAAGTCTGTACTGTTGGAAATGATATTGTAAGAAGAACAGCAACAAAGCTCTTTGTGAAAATATCTTGAAGACTAAATATTTACAATTGGTGGCCATTTTTCTCTAACACAGTATTGACGGTGCCAAGGAGCAACCGGGCAGTCTTCAGCGAGTGGTTTCTCTGGAGAAATCAAGGCATATACCATTGGTCCAAGGCTGGGCAAAGATAGACTGTTCATGTCAGTTACAGATGAATTGAGTCTTGATGTAGAAGTCGGGGTGGGGGCCCAAAGACAGCTGTTGAGGAAGAACTACAATTGGAATGGCTGACCCGTGTACAGGAAAGGCTATGAAGGAGAAACCCCGGGTTGGAGATGCTGTGAAATGCTACTGCGGCCATGGGGAGGGAGGCTAGCTGTGGGCACAGCAAGGACAGGAACGTGACAGGTGTATTTAATGGGAAAGTGTAAAGGCATGGTGGTTCCTTTCCCTGGAAAGAGGGCAGGGCCTTGGGGGATGCTGATGGGGCGCCGTGGAGAGGTAGGCAGGCAGGGGAACTATTCTGAATTAAAATATTGCCTTAGATTTTGAATGGATGGCAGTTCAGGTGGCAGTAAAGGCGGCTAATTCAAGGTGTTGGGAAAGTAAACTGTAAAGGGTGAAATTGTGGATTCAGGGGAACAAACCCCACAAAATGGCACATAGTAGAAGGGAAAGTGCATTGCAGAGGCTCACTCACCGCTTTTCCTCCAGACATATCTTTAGGAAACGAGTGCAAAGTCTTGGCCCTGATATTGGCGTGCCTTGTCCGTCACGGTGCTCCTTGTGACCCAAAGACAATACGTGTCCCTGTTGTGTATGGGGTGCTTAACTGGCACATAGCATGTCCTCAGTAAATGCTCAGTGGTACATCTGTACATGTATTAAGCAAAGTGATAAGGAGTGGATCAGGGCTCACAGATGCCAATCAAGTGCTGACAGAATCTGTCAGTGTCTCCTGGAGGGGTCTGGCGTGAGTGGAACTAAGACCGCATCAGCCTCTATGCGGAGTAGACATGGGCTGAGCTTAGTGCGCAGGTGCACAGAGCAGAGGCTGTTACTGTGCAGGCAGGATGTAGGTGCACCACTGTGCGCTGACACCCTTCATTCCCTGCTTGCACAAAGGGTGGGATGCGCGAAGCCAAGAGAGCTGGCTTCCCTCGGGGCCCTGATTTTCAGTGGCCATGTCCCACTGAGGATGCCCCTTGCATGTCCTTGGCTACAGGATTTATATGTTGCTATGTCCATTCTTCCAACGTTATAGATTTGGTATGAATATACTTTGGGTAATTTGAAAACACTTTGCAAATCGTAAACCCCTCTAGGAATGTCCATGTAATATTTGGTCAGGTCAGGACAGAGCTGTCAAGGAAAAACCAGGTACAAAGCCACTGAAAGGCTGTGTGTGGCGCTCCTGTGAGCACAGTCTCACCAGCTCTCCACGAGACTGGAGGCCAGCTGCCCGCAGGAGAAAAAGGTGATTCCTTCCCAGGAAAGGCTGTTGGAAAGCAATACTGTGTCCTTGAATACTATGCACAGAAAAATCTTGAGAAGAAATTCCAGTTTTTCCTAGAAATTAGAACCCAGTAAATGCTTCAGTATTTCCTGATGATAGAACTACATTGCACCTGGGTCTAGGTGTGAGCCTGCCCCACCTGTCCCGCACTGGGATCCCTGGTTCATGTGTCGTCTCGGTGGCCTCACTGATAATGCGCTAATGTGCTGTGACTAAACAGTTAAACGTTGGTCTCCTGCCCATGTCCACCTTACGTACCCAAGCCCTTGGCTTAGTCAGAGAAGGGGCCCTCATCGATCCAGTCATTGAGTCAGCTCAGAAGAGTGAGTTCTTGAATTTTCATAGCTGCTGAAGCTGGTGGAGATAATTCCACAATCCCAGTGGTCACCTGAGGACAGGGAGGGAGATTTGTCTCCAGATTGTGGGTGGAGAGGAGGCAATGAGGAGGTGGCTGACCTGAGGTGGCAGGCGGTCGGTGCAGGTGGGACAGGACAGGACTCTGTCGGGACATGTGGCTCTGAATCCTGCCTCTGCGTCTTCAAAACTGTGACCTTCAGAAGTTTGTTTAACCTCTTCAGGCCACAGTTTTCTCATGCAATAAGCCTATTTACTGGGATTAAACGAGCCCAGTACCTAGGGCCTAGGAAATGCTAATACAGTACTAACACCGTGATCTTCATTATTTTTATCCACTCCTGCCTGCAGAGCAAAGGAGGCACACAGCAACTGATGTCTTGACCCTGTTTTAGTGCAACTCTGCAGTGTGAGCCGCGGGCCACTCACGGTCCACCCGTGGGCCAGCTTCGCCTGGTGACATCACTTGCTGATACCCGGCCTGTGTTCTCCTGTCCCTGTGTTTGTCTTCACACCCACAGCAGACAGATGCTCATAGGTGATACACCGGATCATTTCCTCCGTTTCCTTTGAAATGTCCGATACTTAGTACTGAGTCTCAGTAAATGTGAGTTGAACAATTGAAATTTGTTTGGCAGATGATACAGATATGTTATGATCTGTTATGGCAAGAACAGGGTAAAAAGGCCTCAGGGGGGTGGCAGACCACGAGCTGGTAAGATAAGTGCTTCTGCGTGTTAAGGCTTATTCCTCGGCTCAACTGCAGTTTATAAAATGCCTCATTTAATTCAATCCTTATAATAGCATTCTGCAGGAGGCGTTCAGTCTCATTTTTTTAGACTTAAATTTTTAGTGTAGTTTTAGGTTCACAGCAAAATTGAGAAGAAGGAGATTTCCTGTATAACCTTGGCCCCCAACACAGACACTCCCTCCCCGTTGTCCACGCCCCCACCAGATGGGACATTCATCAAGGTGATGGACCTGCACAGGCCCGTCCCCATCACCCAGAGTCCAGGGTACCTTAGGGTCACTCTTGTGCACATTCTGTGGGGTTGGACGGATGGGTAATGATGTGTGTCTGCCATTACAGTGTCATACAGAGGAGTTTCACTGCCCTAAAAGCCCTCTGTGCTCCACCCGTTCATCTCTCCCCACCTTCTAACCCTTGGAAACCATTGGTCTCTTTACTGTCTCCATAGTTGTGCCCTTTTCAAGGATGTCCTATAGTTTCACATCACACAGCATGTGGTCCATTCAGAGTGGCTGCTTTCACTCAGTGACGGGCATTTAAGGTTCTTCGATGTCTTATCATGGCTTGATTGCCTATTTATTCTTAGCCCTGAATATTATTCCATTGTCTAGATGGATCACAATTTATCCAATCACTGTGGAAGGATATCTTGGATTCTTTTAAGTTTTGGCTATTATGAAAAAAGCTGCTAGACACATCCATGTGCCAGGTTCTGTGTGCACATAACCTTCCAACTCCTCTGGGTAATACCAAGGAGTGCAAATGCTGGATCATATGGAAAAAGCATGTTTAGCTTTGGAAGTGACCACCCAACTGTCTTCCAAGGTGGCTGCACTGTCTGCATTGCACCAGCAAAGAATGAGAGTCCCTATTGCTGCACGTCCTTGCCGGAGCTCGGTGGTGTCCAGGTTCTGGATTTTGGCCATTCTGATAGGTGTGCAGTGGTTCAGTCTCATATTTGAAACTTTCAGTTTTCTCAGAAAAGGAAATAAACTCGGAGTGGTTAAGCAACATCTGAGGTCACAGTCTCACGAGGAAAGAGCTGGGATCCAGGTACAGTTGTGTTTGATGCCAAGTTCTCTCATCCTTGCCTTGGAGAGATAGAGTCCTCCTCAGATTTAAACTTGAGGACTGCCCAGTTCTCCTTATGCACAGGTTCATATGGGAGATAAAACGAGAGGGTCTCCTTTAGAGTACTTTGGAAATTATAGAGCATTATGAATACAGGTAGTGACTTGGTATAATATTTAGAGAAAGCACAACCATTTTGAGTACCAGTTTTAGCAGGAAGTTATTTGCATGATTTTGAGTCCATCAACTTCACCAGACCTTAGTTTTTCTGATCTATCTAAAAAAGGATGGCTACATTTTAACAATTACTGTGACATGTGAGCGTGTGCTAAGCATTAACAATGTAAAGCGTCAGTGTCTGAGGCTTTGTAGGTGGCGAGGAGGGTAAGGGGCATCCTGATGGGGACTGGAGGGGAGTCATCAGCCTCCAGGCCAAGGGGCAGGAGTTGCTGGTCACATGGAAAGACCCCAGAGGAAAAGATAAAAGTTGGGATGGTAAATAGATACCAGGTCCTGGTCTCCCTCAATCTCGCGGTGACGCGTACCATAAGAAACTGTATCAGATGGCCTACGCGATGGCAGATGCAGGTGAGAAACAAAGACGGGCCCCTCTTACTGCCCCACAGGATGTGGCTACTCAGGATCCATGAGAATTTCAATGACATGTGCAGCTGGAGCTGAGATAACTTGAGTTTCTTCATTTTTAAGTTAAGAATTTTTTTTTGTTTCTTTTCATTTCTTAGAACAAAAGTATTTAACCCATTTTCATCCTTAGTATATTTTATCTTGGTGACTGTGTATTGAGTAAACGGGTGTGTATTCCTTATTCTGGTACATACTGGCCATGATCCTGCCCCCCCGTCCCCCGAGCTTGTGTCAGCTTGCAGCTCTGTATTGCATCCCTGCAACTTTACAGCAACGGAACGAACTCATTTTTAAACCGATGAACAGAATATCTATGGCAACGTGCTATGGATGGGCTTCTTTGTAGATAATGTTATGTGAATTTGAATATTAGCTTACATTGCAACATTCTTGTTTTCATCATCCATAACATTAAATTCTAACATCCATTTTTATAGGCAATTGTAGGAATAAAATTATTTTTTGCTCCATAATTTTATTATGTGCATTAAAGAAATATTTTCTCAACTCCCTTCTCAGAACGCTCCTCTCACTTTATAAAAAATTGTTTTGATACAGCAGAATGCTGTGACAATAGTTCCAAATCTTGCACTACTAAGATTCCAGAAACACCATTATTATTAACGTCTTAGTCCATTGATTCTTGACAGAAAAGCACAATAGGAGCAGACAAACACATCTGCGTATTTTGAGAATACAGGATAGACGTAGTTGGCTCGGAGAATTGCACAAAGCCGTGAGGTGCAGGAGCCCAGCGCTCGCTTCTGAAAAGAAGGACGTTTCCGATGGCTTTGATTGCTCCACAGCAGATGCTTCCTGTGGCAGGTTAATTTGCAAAAACATGAAAACAAAATAAACCTACTTATTAAGACCTTCTCATTTAAGTCCCATTTTGAGCGGGGCGTCAGAGCACTTTACAGAGCTGCTGTGGGGATCCGGGAATGACGCGTTTTGTTCTGCCGTGTGGTTTTAGTGAAGCATAATTTGGTGATTCACATTCTGACTGGTGACTGGCCATCCATTCAGATCCCTTCCCTAAAGGGTACAACTGCCCATTCAAATGTTTATTAATAAGAGAGTAAGACTTTGATTCAGCCCATGCACACTGTCAGATCCACTGATTGCAATGCATTATTTAAGAGCTGTTTGCAGTGTGTTAGAGATAAAAAATTGCCAGTATTATCAGGTGGAATATTGCAACAAAGAGTCTACTATGTAGTGAACTCCCTGAGAGACAAATGGTACTTTTTGGGAACCACACACTTTACTGTTGATGTCAAATCGTGTTTTTGGTGGATTGCTGTCATGGAGCGCTCTCAGAAGTAGTCTTCGGTGGACAGTAAAAAATGCAAATGGCAATTCGTCGAGTAATGGTTGCTTTGGACCGGCTCTGAAGTGTTTTGTGTCATAAGCCCTAAACTATCAGCCTTATTTATGAGGCCTGGGTTTAGGAACTCACCAACTATTGAGATGATTTTCAGCCAGTAGTATAGACATATTTCTTAATTGCATGTTACTGTTGTGGGTGACTAAACATTATCTTCTCTAGAGATAGTGTGTATAGGTTCGAAGTGCTCCGTATTGGTTCAAGTCCTAATGCCCAGTGGACGTGGCGGCTGCTGGCAAGGAGCTGGCCCAAAGGACAGGGCTCCTCGGGCAGCTGGGCCAGCCCAGACAGCTAACCCTCGAGGTGTGACCCACGTGTGATCATGGCCTACATGTCTTTTCTGTCTAAGTGTGAAGCTTCCTGTGACACCATGCCTGACTTTGGCCTTCCTTTCCCATCTGTCTGTTGCGCCAGTGAGGGACTGGCACCACCTGCTCATGACTTGCCCTTTGCACTTTCCTTCTGTTCCTCTTGAGGGCACGAGTTCGCTCTGTCACACAGTCTGGTGAGTAAGCTGCACATGGTCAGCACAGCGCACCGTCGCACCTGCCTGTGAGACATTAAAGACTCCATCTTTGTTTTCTCAGTAAATGGTCCTGCATGGTGGCTACTGAGTCATGCGAATCATCTGCAGCCAGAAGAAGATGGTTCTTTCACAGGTCCTTTAGCGCACCATCAATGCTGTATAAGATACATCCAGACTTATCTGGAAAAAGATGACTGTCGTTACTTGTAAGCCAAAGAGAAAAACCATGGTATGTCATGTTTCGTTGTTTCCAACTAGGCTTAGTGATTATCTCCTATGAAGTTGGGGGCCTTTGAGAAGTCCTCTGGTGTAACACCTGTTTCCCAAGTACCCACCGTTTCTCAGTAGCCGTAAGTGAGCTGTGGATTAGGGTGTTAACGCTTGGTCTCTGGCCTGTTGAATTCTAAGGACCGTCCCAAGAAAGAAGAAAAAGGGAAGTACCGCCTCCTACATGCAAAGGACTGAGGGCACAAAGTAATTTAATGCTTTTGTGTAACCAGCAGTGATTATCATTATTTTTTACCTTTTTGAGCATGAAACATGCAAGGGCTGGCCCTATTGTAATGATAAACACCAAATAAAACTTCTTTCACATGGTGAAAATGGGGCACATCCTTATTTTAGAGATGTTTTGCACAGAGATAGATTTTCCTTGGCAATCAGTCACAATGTTGTTTTTCTTACACTTTGAGGTAAGGTTCACCTGTTAGAATCAGCTGTGTATGTGCTAAGACTCTTTGTGGACTTTGGGAAGCATTTCTGTTTTTCCTTTTAAAATGAAAATCAGCTTGGAACTGGAGGTAACGGAAAAACAAGAATTATTGAAAGAGGAAAGCGCTTAACAATAGGAAGGAAAAAAAATCCTTTATATGTCTTAGGAGGTGCTTTCTTTAAAGAGAGGAAAATCTGCTTTTCTGTTTCTAAAAGTTGACCTCTGTGGGGTCTCCATTCTGCACTGTGGATTATCAAAAGGGAGCCCAACCGTAACGAGAAGTCCAAATCCAGCCCTTTGTAAGGAATTTTCTTTTTTTTTGTACGGACCCCTGAGATGGAAGCTTCCAAACTGAGTTCCCCTGCTCCTGCCGAGGTTGGAATCGAAATTTCTTTTCACAATTACTGGGCGGCAGGTGAGGCCTGAGCCTCCGCAGGCCGAGGGGCACGGCACAGCCCCGGCGCGGGCAGACTTGGCATGGATTTCCTTCCGGCAGATTCAAATCTGCCTCCCTGGATGGGGCAGAAGAGAAGAAAAAAGGAGGATGCAGTCGCGTTTTGCTGTGACTTACCAGGTTTCTGTCGCTGGCATGTGCCACTCTCAAGGAAAATTTCTGTGAAGTTGTTCAGACTTGAAAGATTCTTTTAAAGGTTTGTCTGCATTTCTTTCCTAGGGAGAAAATTTCCCCTAAAAATGAAAACTTGGGAGAGTAGGTGAAGGACCGATGTTTAAAAGAGGAATTTGTTTTTTGAAAAATCAAAATCTGGGATTGTGTGACTTGAGGTGGTTAGTCACCTGAATGGAAGAGAAAATGGCAGATGGTTGCCTTAATTGGCACCCATTCATCCCTTATTTTTTTCCATTTTTATAGGATGTCTGCTATGCCTGGTCATGGGCCAGAAGCTGTAGTAGATATAGAAATTAAAAAGATGTACCTTGTGATAGCTAAATATTTGTGTCCACTTGACTGGGTCATAGGTGTCCAGATAGCTTTTGTAGAGTTTCTGAATAGGTACGTACTTGACACTGTTCAAAAATACGACACATCTTTCCCATGTGCTCAGCCCCCCGACCCCGCCTCCCCCATCCACAGAAGACGGCTTCTAACTGTGTTTATGTGTATCCTCCCAAAGGCTCTTTTTGCAAATGCAAACATCCATTATTATTCCCCACTTTCACACAAAGATAACACCTTATGCTTTCTTTTTCCTAGTTTGCCTTTTTCCATTAAAATACACGTCTTGGAGATTTTCCATATTTTAAAAAAGCTGAATGCTGTGGAAGTGCTGTATTTTACTAGTGTCCTATTGATATTTCAGTGCTTTTCATCTTTTACTATTATAAACTATGTCATATAATCAGTTTGTATGTCACGAAGATACCTCCAGAATAAGTTGCAAGAGCTAGGATTGTTGAGTACAAAAGATACTGAATTTGCAATTTGGATTTTACGTGTATCAACAGTTGTCATTTGCATTTATTATCTTGATTTTATTCTATGCGGCACTTGTTTTTTGATAGCATTACCAATAGTATGCTGTTGTCCAAATTCTGACACTCTGATTAGTAAGCTAAAGGACTCTTGGGGTAGGTTAATAATCACTTTTCTTATTAAAAGTAGATTTGAGCACCATTTTTTGTATGTTGAGATGATTTTGTGTGTGTTTTCCATAAACTCACTGTTCGTTGTTTTTGTGTATTTTTATGGAGTCAGTGGTGTTTTACTTGTAAATTTAAAGGTGTTAATTGTAAATTAGTGTTAGAAATCCTTCAAGGTCATATGAGTCGCAAATATTTTTTTCCTAATAGATTGTTTGCCTTTTGACTCTGCTTATGGTGCTTTGTTTGTTCCATACCCTTGACTTGGTGGTTAGAACAGAACACGCTTTTCCAGGGTTATGCATGCATTCCACCATTCTCATATTTTAAGTCTTTTTCAAAATATTGACTCTTCAACTTTGATCCAGTTATTTTAGTTTATTTTGATGCAAAATATGACATCATAACCCAGGTTGGCTCTTCTTATGTCGTTAAGTGCTTTCGCAGGATGCAGTTCCTTAATAACAACTCTTTTCTTAATTGACTTGCCACGCCAGCTTTTATCGTGCATCCAGAGAAGACGCCGGGTCTATCCCCGCCAAATTAGAGATGTAGTGAAACCCTTCAAAGTGATATTAGCTGAGTCACGATATCATGCAGAAGAGAAAGTCAAAAACAATAAAATAATAAACTCCAGGGAAACAGTAAAAAATTAACATTAAAATTAAAAAGGAAAATGAAGACAAATAGCCTTATCACATATAAAGTGCACATTATCAAGCTCCAATAATGAATCCACATGGTGTAAGCCCATGAGTAGGTGGACAGATCAATGGGACGCACAGGACCTCCAGGACAAAGTCTCTGCAGGGACACCATGTGCTTTATATGGGCACTGTTTCACCTGTGTTTTTTAATTTTTAAAAAAATTTTAATGAACCTACTGTTTTTTTTTTTCCTAATCAATATTACTCCCTGTTTGTTTCCTTTGCTTTCTCTGTTTTAAAATGTATTTCCTCTTCTGTATGGGTTCCTGCGTTTTCTCCAGTACCTTGGGATCTTGCCAGTGTCTTACATCCTGCGATGTAAGACATCCAGGTCTCATCCTCTCCTGCTGTGCCATCCTCTCTTCACCAGTTCCTCTGTTTGTGATTATGGGTACGATTGCTGCACTGAAGAGGTTTTTTAAAGGTGGAGAACATTTTCTGCTAATGTTAATTGCTTCATGACAAAACCTTCTAAGGATATTCTTCAAAGATTGACCAAATTTCCTCCTTTGTTTTGGTATTTAAATTTTTTATTAGTATATTGACTTTTCCATTTCTTTATTACTCTGGACCTGTGGTTTGCCAAGGTTCCTGCAAGGCCAGAGCAGTGTAACTTCCCAGCCCAAGGACCCTATGAAAGACAACCCCCCATTCTTGCCAAGATGCTCCTCCGTGGGAGCTCTGTGGAGGGCCTGTCCGTTTTCTTCTCCAACCAAGGTGAAAGGGACAGGATTTTGTTGGCCAGCCCCGCCTTGCCCAAGACCCTGCACCACCTGCAGTAGAGACCACACCTGCAGTAGAGACCACGAGCCGGACGGTGCAGCTTTTGCTGGATCTCCGTGACTTTTGGCAGGCCTTACACATTTTTGCACTCTGTCTCCTAGTTTTGCTGAAAACTGAGTTAGTGCTTTCTGCCTTTTCTCCTGATGGCACCTGTACAGCAGACGGGAGGGACAGATGAACGGAAGGAACGGCCGCTGCAGCAGGGGGCAGCAGGAACAGTGTACGGGACAGATCCTTTTCCACAGCGTGTCCCACGCCATTTAATCCTGACAACACCCCAGGAAGAAAATGCACGTGTTATCCCCATTTTACAGGTCAGGAGACGGGCACCTGGAAAGTTAGGCATCTTGACCTTTGCACTTAGCTGGCAAGTGGGGCAGCTGCAGATGAATCAGGACGTCCTGCTCACGTCTCTGTACCTATGCCTGCCAGGCTCCATGAGACCACGCGTGTGCTGCAAGTCTGTTTTGCAGACGTTGGATCTTGGAAGTTACATGGGTTTAAGAACACAAGTGGCCACCGGGTGGAGGGAGGAGGCAGCAGGGGGCGGTCAGGCTGTCCTTAGACTCCTGTGGACAGGTCCTGACTCATGGGCCGGGGCCTGGGACGCTGCATTCACAGCAGGCTCTCTGGGCAGTGCGAATGTGCTGGGACAGAGGACACTGGCCGGGCAGTTCAAGGCAGAGATAAACAGCATCGGAACCAGGACATCTTCCAAGGGCATGGAAAGAATGAGAGGGGGTGAGCAAGTAGCGGTGGGGTCACAGGACTTGTGGACAGGTGGAATGGAGGGATGATGCATCAGCAAAAGGTGCCCCCCCGCCCCCAGAGCCTCCGGTTGGGGCGATGCTTTCAACCTGCAAAAAAAATATATAGTGCTTAAGGGAAGAGAGCAAAGCAGCTTTGTAGATGTCGAGTCTGAGGTTTCCACGGAGAGGGAGAGGCACGCATCTGGGCATCAGCATCGGGCCTTAGACAGAAGGACATGGGAGGGGCTTCCTGGGTGGGTGCACGGGCCCTGTGCCAGAGGAAGGAAGCCGGGCATGCCCTCAGCCACTCATTTCTTGGACCGAAGGTGCAGTGGTGTGACCGTGACAGTGACAAGGAGCAGCACAAGGACAGGGGGTTCTGTGTTGCAGGAGTGCACGAGATGAGCTTGCACGTGTGGAAAGAGGGGTGTCTGCCTTTTCTGATTTCTGGCAGGGAGGTCCACTTGCAGGGGGACATTGAAGCCTGCCTCTTAAACCATTCCTGGGTCTCTGAACAGCTCCTCCCATCACAAGCTCACCATCTCAGGAACTAGCTTTTCTCTTGCAGATCAGCCTCAGTATTTGTTTGTTTTCCATAAGTTAAAATGCGATTAGAATTCAGTCTGCTTCCCTTTACCCACAATCCCTTGTTCAGCTCCGGTCTCTGAAGTTAACACGCAGTGAAGTAATAAAGACGATGGTTTCAGCCAAGACACCGCAAGCAGTGTGCCTGTCGCCCAAAGCCTGGGGCTGCGAGCTGGAAGACAGAGTCTCACTAAACTGAGTTAGTCTCTCTGAGAGCCGGTTTAGCTGCAGCGAGCTCCTGTATTGTGCCTGCAGAAGTGGAAATGGGGAAATTCCAGCGAGATCCGTGCAAATCAGGGATTGAGCTTATTTCAGGGGGTCACCCCCACAGCATCCCCTCCTTCCAGGGAGACTGTCACCGTTCGTCAGGATTACCGTTGTCCTGGTCACGTCTCTCCTGGAAATGCCTGTGACTCTGTTATTAGACGTCGGAGACTCACTCATGCCTTAAGGGAATACGGGCTCTGTCAGAAGGAGAAAATGAGGGACATTTCTGGAGTCCTGGACATTTTCCAGAGAGGCCTTCAGGATGCGCCACTCAAGTAGGCAGATTCCGTGAACCAGGAGAGGACAGAGCGTCACAAGGCTCCCAGAAGTCGGGGTTTCAAAGGGCACAGAGGGGCAGATGGCAAATCTGAGACTTCCCTTTGCCAGATTTCCTTGTATGCAGCCCTTTCTGGTATCTTCTTTGAACACAAATATTATTAGATCCTGTGCCAGCTCTCTTTCTGCACAGCAGTCTGAATATGATAAAAGTTTTAATTTAATTTTTACATGTTTTTGTTGCCTACACAGTCTGCATTTCCTCCTTTCTGGCTGGGGAGTGGAACCCGGCGTGGGCGGGCAGGTCCTGCTTCATCTCCTTTGCTCATCTTCCTCCTGCCTTCTCTCTATTCTGTAGTCATAGTCCTGTTTCTCCTCTTTCCTAAGAATAGTACATAAATAAGGTTTTAAGAGGGTATGAAGAGCGCATGTATACAGCCAAAATATGCAGAAACACTTCAACATTTATGAAAAATACAGCTGAATTGCAAGTGTTTTTAGGATTAAGTACATTTTCTTTTGTTTTTCTTAAACTTACCAAATCAATCCTATTAATATCATGTTCTCATGAATTATGTAACAGCTGAGAGCAAAGGGTAGGATCTGAGAGCCCTGCATTTTAAGGGTCTGTATCGTTTCTATGCAAAGTGGGAAGCTTTGTGCTCCAAGGCCTTGGTGCCTGTGTGGAGACACACCTGACCTGACCGGCGGCGGTGGGGCGAATTGCTTCGTCTCCCACTGCAGCTCATATCAAAACATTTCGTGAAAGTTCGTTAAATTTTCCAATGTTTTTTGAGAGGAGAAAACAAGCTGTTATGATTTTAAAAATAGATCTATAAACAGAAGGCATAAAGAGTTTGGGAGATGGAACTTTAATGAAACAAGGAAGGGAAGAAAAATACATTAAGGAGAAAGTCATAATGAATCATAGAATGGTGGAGTTGAAGCAGTCCGCTGAGATGGTCTGTTCTAAGCCCTCATTTTAGGATGGAGAACTGAGGCCCACAGATGTTATATAAGCTCATGGAGTATTAGAAGGGCTTGGATTCCCATTCTGTGAACATAACTCTCTCGGAGAGTGTTAGCCACTTGTGAGTGTTCCATTCATATTTTTTTTAGCCCAGCAGAGTTCTCTGGGGTGCTTTGAAACAGTAATTTCCCTACAGTAATCTTGAGCACAGAGGCTATCTGACTGTGTAAAAATTAAGCTGGGCCCTAGGAATTACTCAAAATGATCTAGGATCTGGGACGTGCAAGCTTGTAGCTCCAGAAATTCAATTTTGACCATTTACCAAGAAATGATCAGGTGCTGGGGAATGCACTGATGCAAACCTGACTTACGAGCCATAATTAAGCATGCTCATGTCTTGAAAGTTTAAATCAGTGAGTGAATGAACTCTATACAATGTGTAATCCCATGCATGGAAATTACATTGGTAACAATGAAAATAGGATGATTGTTATCATTCCTCATGGCTAGGTCCAGGCAGAAATCCCAGTTAGGTCTAAAACATTTTCATTAATGTTATAGCCTGACAAGATGCCCCTATCTTCTGCAGGGATGTTGAGCTTCTGATAACCCATTTCTAGAAACTACCCTCTTGGAAACAGTGGGGAAATTTAACCAATCCTTGGTGTACACAAAATGATACAGTGGAAAGCTCTCTGATTTAAGACTCCTGAGACATGGTTCAGTGTCTATTTGGTACTGTGTAGTCATATCACCCGGGGAGAGTCAGGACATTGCTCTCAGCAGTCACTTCCACATCTCTGAGATCTGGAAGTAGATCGTGGTGAGTTCCAGGGCTCTTTGCAACGCTCAGTCTCAACCATCACGGGAGTTTTCTTTTCCGGACACTACAAGCCCTTCTCTGCCTTTCTGCATTTTGCTGACGCTAGTCAGGGGGATACCGCTTGTTTGTCATATTTTTATGCTAGACAGCGATTTCTAAGTTAGTGTCACAGTCGAGATTTTCTAGGAGACAGACCCGAGGTGCGGACCAAATGCTGGCACTGCAGTCGGGGGGCCTCGGCAAGGCTGTGAGGGTGAGGGAATTGGGGGCAGGGGGTGGAACACGCTGTCCGGTGGGGCGTCACGGCACAGCCCTGGGCTCACGCCTCGCTGCGCGTCGGTTGCCGGATGCCTGAGCTTCTCTGAGAAGCCTGGAGTCTGTGTGCCGTGGAGTCCAGCCCTTGCCCCACCATTTGATGTGGCTATGCCCTGTTCCTGGTTTGCAGCTGTGACACGGTCTTCCTTGTGTTGTCCCCGTGGGAATAAACCACTCCCACTGCCTCCCTGAGACCCACTCAGAGGACTCACTCCTCCCGAAGCTCCGGGCTGGTGCTGGCGCCTGTAAATCCCGGCAGCGGGCTCAGTGGTCCAAGCACAGGCCCCACCAAGGTGGCTGGACTGTGGCCATAACTGATCCCCTCTACCACCCATTTTAAGTTTCCTCACCCTCACTGTGACCTCTCTGGGTTTTTGCCTCTGGGGGTGAGCAGGCCTTGAACCTGAGGGCCTGGAGCTCTCGTTTATCTCCCTCTGTGGGTTGCTTTCCCCCTAGTGGTTGTTGCTGGTCCAAAGTGCAAAGAGGCTCCCCACATGGGGCCCAGCCCCAGGGCCACCCCTCCTTCTGTGGCAAAACCCCACATTGGCCTGGTAATCAGGAATATGTCCCAGCCTGTGTGCCCACAGATCCTCTTCCAGGAGGAGCTAGAAGGCCCCGGAGATGGTTGCAGCTTCCGCCTCCATGGAGTTCAAATGTCCTGTGGCATCACTGCCTTCTCCTGGGACCTGGGATGCTAACTCACAGAGGGTTAGATTTTGGCCAGAGGAAGCCCCCATATTGAAAGTGGGTACCCAGGTGTGACAGTGGGAGGGGCAACCTCCACACACTGGTACCAGGATCCTAACATTGTGTGAGCCATTTGGATCCGCCGAGACACAGATGTGGGCCAAAACTCCCTTCTTCACCTGCTTCCCTGAGCTCCTGGTTCCACCTTGCGGTTGATGGCAGCATTTTAGGTCATCAGACGGTGGTGTCAGCTCGTGCCTGTCCTTAGAAGTCTGGAGAGTCTGCTGTGCACATCACATGCATGCCCTGGAGAATGGCCTGATCTCTTTAGGGCAGGATCAGGGTCCACCTTGGGATGGATCACACAATCCCTCTTCAAAGAACTCCTTAGGGCAGTGGTTTCTGTGCATTAACTTCCCAGTCCTCTGACTGTGAAGATCGGTTAGACCCCTGCTCAGCTGTTCATCTGACTCCTAGGAAAATTGTGACCTGTGGCCCAGGGTCACAAATAGACACCCAGATTTCCACTCTGGCTTTGCTACCATTGCAGGAACTATATCCATGCTTCAACTCCAGGGATTTGTGAACGCAACGTTGAATCCCAGATCATGGGTGAGTGTCCCCTGTTGATTAATTCCCCACCCAGAATTACACTCTATGCTCAGGTCTCTGAAGAATGCACACTGAGACCCTTTTGCAGCTCTGCCCCTTTTAAAATCAGGTCCTCATCTTGATTCTCAGCAGAGGTTCATCTGTGGCTCAGAGGGAAGGTCCATTTTCAGAGATGCCCCAGGGACCTCAAACGTCTGCACTCTATTGCAGGTTGGCAGCTGACAACCCTGTGCCTATCGTTCTTATCGGGCAGCCCCTCTAGGGCACTGGGGAGGCTGCCGGACCCCACAACCATGCTTTCCGTTTTCCTCACGGTGGTTTGGATGCCCCTGCTTGTCAGGGGTTACTGCCCTCTTGTTTACCTTGTAGACTTAATATTTCTGTTCCCCGAAGATGTGCTGAAGCCCGAAGCCTCAGCATGATGACATTTAGAGATGGGGCCTGTGGGAGGTAATTAGGTCTAGATGAGGCTATCCTTCTAAGAAGAGGGAGATGGGAACCCCCACCTCCCTCCGTGCACGCCCCAAGGACAGGCCATGCAAGGACGTGCCCGAGAAGAGTTGCATGTGGCCGTGATCCTGGACCTCCAACCTCTGACACCAGGAGGCACACATGATTGCTGCTAAGCCCCACATTCCACAGTGTTTGTTGTGGCCTCGCATGCTCGCGCTGGCCATCCAGAAAGGGCTCCTCCTATTTCAGGCAGACGCGTAACCCAGCGTAAGATTCCCTGCTGAGGCCTGCTTTTGCAGAAACACCGTGACAGCGAGCGTCTCGGCCTGGGTCCCTCAGTATGTGTGTGATTTATTCAGGGGTTACAAGCCAAGGTGCTGAGGGCCTGGGTAAGAGGAGGTGGGCGGGAGGAACATGTGAGAGAGCTCACTGTCCCTGGGCTGGCCGCCACCGGGGCAAGAGCCGGGAGAAGGCCCCGTGGGGTTGCCAGCGGCTGCGTTTCCTGGAGTGCGGGGTGCTGAATGCATGCAGGAGGGCAGACCCTGCACAGCTCAGCAGTCCAAGGGCAGAAAGGCTCTTTTGCCTGCTCTGTGCCTCCCTGCCGCCCCCCGCCCTGCTAAGGCGTACCCCGGGGCAGGCATTCCTGCTCTGCTCTCTGCTGTCTCTTCTGATCCCTTAGGGGTTTCTGGGGATGCCACGTGGGGGGTCAGCATGTAGGGTGTAGTCCTGACGCTCAAGGCTCAATCAGAGCCTCGCCTGTTTGGGAAGCATGGCAAGACATGACCGTGAGGTGATGTCATGCCAGACCCTGGCCGGGCCTCCAGAGATTGGGACGGAGTCTGAGAAAAGCTGAGATGGCACTTGGCATTTTTGACTACCCAGTAGCTCATGTCCTAGACATTGTCTGTATGGCAGAGGGTGAACAGTTAATAATACTCCATCATATACTTAAAAGCATGCTGAAGAGTAGGTCTTCTGTTTAGTGCCTTTAGCACCAAAATGAGTAAGAATTTGTAAAAATTAGAAAGACAACTGAAGGTAAAGAATATGTTTATGGCATCAATTGTGGTGATGGTTTTGTGGGTTTATTATCTCTAGACTTATCACAGTGCGGATGTCACCGGTGTGAAGTGACATCACGGGCATGAGAAACTGCTGCCTGCATGTCCCCCTAAATCGCTGTCTCTGTGGTATGTGCCCAGCGCTGAGTTGGATGGTTCTCAAGAAGACATGCAATTCTCATGCCACAGAGATAGCTGTACATTCCCTCCAGCTGAGAATTCAGGTTAGCCCATGGATTTTGCCAATATCAATATTGATAAAAAAATTATCCAAAAGCTTTCTAGTTCTAGAACATAAGAGAACAATATATTCTGAGACACTGGTTTTTAGAGCTTGAGTTTGTGCTTTGAGGACCTATGTGTTTGTGCAAAATAAGATGTGATGCCTCTGTAGAGAGAGGATAGCTACAAGGCTGGTACAGTAATGTCAGCAACCAAGAAAATCTTTGGATTGGAAGTGATCTAGAGTTTATGTAGATGCATCTCCTAATTTTAAAGATCAAAGTGACACTCCGAGAAGTGGCTTGACGATTAGGAGCAGACAGACACACAATGGCCATTTAATTTTCAAGTCTTGAAGACTTCTCTCGTTTCTGCTACAATATGAAAAAACAGTCACTAATACATAAATACTTAATTAGCAAAGACAAAGTCTCCATTTGACAAAGAAATAGACAGTTGTTTTGCACATGTTTTAGGACTTCTTTCTCTGGCTATTGCTGTTCCACTATTTAGACTCTAGGCAGCGTCTAAGAGTTTATGGAATTCCCCCACGTGTGTCCTGAGAGCTTGAGCTCATTGGACTGTTGACTCGGGGCTACTGAGTAGCCTTAGAAAGAAGTGGAGGTGATTCAGTCGGAGACCATAGCCCCCATTTCAGTTCTTTCTTGGCGCTTGTGTTTTGCCTGGCACAGTCCCGGTGCCCTGCCAAGTGTAAGGGAAAAGTCTATTACAGGAGCTCACAGATGTCCCCCAGTACAGTTTTACAGCAAGGTTCAGCGATCACAAAATTTAAAGGACCCAAGCAATATAATCTGGAGAATTATATTCCTTGAAACTGTAACCCTTTAGCAAGAAGAGTGTGTGAGACCAGCCATGAGGCTGTGGGGAGGAGGGCATATTGCCGAGTCAGGCCTGGGTCCAGCCCTTCTCCTCAGCAAAGGCATTTTGTTGGTGACTCAGATACTGTGTGTAATTTATTGTAAACATTTATTAGTATGGGTTTCAATTCATTCTCCTTTGTAGCCACCTACGTCTTTTAAAAGTAGTTTCAGATAAATGTATACACATACACACACATACCTCTTACGTATATATAGATATATATATGCATACATATGTGTATATATGCGAATTAAAAACAAACTCAACTGTGCATTTCCTTGGGTAGTTTTGAAAACCAGTTGCCAAGATAAGATATTCCTGAAGTCAGGGTGAAGCTGGAAGAGTCTGTGAGAGGACAACTTAGTTTTGCGTGGGGAGATGGACAGAAATCGCTGTCAGCAACACTGAAGAGCTCGAAACTTTTAAATGAAATAACAAACCCTTAATTTCCCCCCTCCTGTGTTACTGCTTTACAATCCCTCCCACACAACTGAATGCTGCCCCATCCTAGTTGCTGCAGGAAAGACAGGGAGGGCGGTGCTCACACAGCGGGAGTGGCGTTCCCAGGCCCCGCCCACTCAGCTGTTGGCCCCGCCCAGCACGCAGTCTGTAGATGCTGCTCTTTGGCTCAGAGCCGCCTGGTGCTGTAGCTTCCTGCGGGTTGTTTACTCCTCAAGACCAGCGCCCAGCATGTACTTCCTTTGGGCCGTTGTTTGTGAATGAGAGAGAAATCCTAGGCCCCGAGATTGATTCCCCAGCAGAGGATGCAGCTGACCGTGTAGTGTCCCGAGAATAGCTGCTCGCGTGCGTGGGTGGGCTTGTTGGGTGTGGTTTCCCGAACAAACCAGGTCGCCAGGTGAGCAAAACTCACTCACAGATTTGAGCCACAGTCTGGCCCATTTTGAGTGGTAAAAGCTACCATTTTTGGAATGAGCAGAAATAGTGAAATGGAGGCAGGGTGGAGAGATCCTGACTTATTCTGGAGTTCTGCCAAAAATATCAGCCAGAGGCAGCCAGGTGGTCAAGCCAAGACTCATAAACCTGGCAGTTCTCATGCCAGCTGTAAAACATAAATGTATGCCTCCAACTGAGGTACAGAACTTAATCATGAAAAGGGAAGTTTTATATATGTATGTACACATCCATATACACATATATCACACACAGACCTGCATATATGTACACATACTACACACATGTGTGCAACCCATATATGCACACATACACATCCATATACACTCATATACCACACACACATATGTATATACACATACTGTGCACACACTCCGTATACACACATATACCACACACACACCTGCACATATATATATACACATACTTCACACACACGTGTGCACATCCATATATACACACATACACATCCATATACACTCATACACCACACACACATACATATATACACATACTGTGCACACACATCCATATACCCACATATACCACACACACACTTCCACACACACACTTCCACATACACACAACCATATATACACATATACTACACACACATACATCCACATATATGCTTACTATGCACATATACACACACAGAGGAGGGGAAAAGTGAGAGGGTGCTGATCCTGGGTGGGGTACTCAGGAAATCACACAATCTATTACCACTTAATCATTGAAATAGCAGTACTTCATGCCTTGTTAAAGTCTGCTTTTCCATTGCTGTTGCGACCACCACTGTCCCTTGACGCAGCTGAGGCTGAAATGGCACTAACTGAAGGTGGAGGGGTCACCGCCATCGCTTCTCCAACTCCCAAAGCTCTGAATTTCATTGATCTTTTCTGTTATTTTCTTAGTCTCTATTTCACTTATTTCCACCGATCCTTATTTCCTTTCTTCTCCTAACTTCGGACTTTGTTTCTTTTTCTTTTCCTAGTTCCTTTAGGTGTAAAGTTAGATGGTTTGTTTGGGAGGTGTGCTTGCCCCTTGCAGGAGGCCTGCATCCCTGTGAAGTGCCTGTGCCGCGTCTCAACACTTTTGAAAATAGTGTTTCTGTTTTCATTTTTCCCAAAGTAGTTTTTGATTTCTTCATTGACTCACTGGTTGTTCAGTAGCATGTTGTTTAGCTCCACATGCTTTTTTTCCAGCTCTTTTCTTGTGATTGATTTCATGTTTCATAGCATTGTGGTTACAAAAAATGCTTGATATAATTTCAGTCTTCTCAAGTTTATTTAGATGTGTTTTGTGGTCTCACATGATCTAACCTGGAAAATATTCCATGTGCACTTGAAAAGAATGTGTATTCTTCAGTTTTCAGATAAAATGTTCTGTATGTATCTATTAAGTCCATCTGGTCTAATGCATCCTTTAAGGCCAATGTTTCCATATTAATTTTCTGCCTGGATGATCTATGCATCAGTGTAAGTGGAGTGCTAGGGTCTCCTACTATTATTCTATGCTGTGTATTTCTCCCTTTAGGTCTGTTAATATTTGTTTTATAGATTTAGGTGCTCTTATGTTAGGTGCGTAAATAGTTATGAATGTTTTATCCTCTTCTTGGATTGACCCCTTTATCATTTTTTGATACCCTCTGTCATTTGTGTAGTCTCTGCTTTAAAATCTGTTTTGTCTAAGTATTGCTACTCCAGCTTTCTTTTCATTTCTATTGGCATGAAATATCTTTCCATCCCTTCACTTTAAGTCTGTGTGTATCTTCAGATCTGAAGTGAGTCTCTTGTGGGCAGATCCATATAGATGGGTCTTGTTTTTTTACCCTATGTCTTTTTATTGGAGCATTCAGTTCACTTATGTTTAAAGTAATGATTGACAGCCATGCACTTATTGCCACTTTGTGTGTCTTTTTCTGGTTGTTTTTGTTGTCCTTCTCTGTTCTGTTCCATTCTCCTTCTCTTGGTCTCTTCCCCAGTGGTTGTTGATTTTCTTTAGTGGTATGTTCCTTTCACTGTATCTTTGTTGTATCTATTAGGTTTTTGGTTTGTAGTTACCATGAAGTTCACATATATTGACCCATGTATAGACAGATCTATTTCAAGCTGATAGTCACCAAGTTTGAATGCATTCTAAAAGCACTACATTTTCAGTCCTCCCTCTACATTTTATTTTTTGTATCCCTTAACTATCTATTGAAGTTGGAGCTGATTTCACTTGTTTTGTCTTTTATCCTTGATACTGACTTTTTAAGTTGCTGATCTTTTGCCTTTTACCAGTGAGAAGTTTACTTTCCTGTCTTTTTTTTATTTCTGGCAATGGCCTTTTCTTTTGCAGTTACAGAAGACACTGTAACATTCCTTGTAAGGATGGTATGATGGTGATGAACTCCCATGGTTTTGCTTGTCTGGGAAAGTCTTTTATCTTTCGCTCCATTCTGAATAATGACCTCGCGGGGTAGAGTGTTCTTGACTGCATGTTCTTCCCTTTTGGTATTTCAAAGATATCCTATCATTCCCTTCTGGCCTGCAAGTTTCTGCTGAAAAATCAGCCAATAGTCACTCCCTTGTCTGTGACTTCTTATTTTTCTCTTGCCCCCTTAAAGACTAATGCTGACTTTTGCATTTTGATTATAATATGTCTTGGTGTGGATCTCTTTGGGTTCTTCTTGTTTGGGGTTCTGTGTGGTTCCTGAACCTAGGTGTCTGTTTCCTTCCCCTGGCTAGAGAGGCTTTTAGCCATTATTTCTTCACATAATTTTTCTGCCCCTTTCTGTCTCTCATTTTCTTCAGGAACCCCTATAAAGTGAGTGTTAGCACACTTGATATTTTCCTAGAGATCCCTTAATCTATCCTCTTCTTCAAATTCTTTTTCCTTGCTTCTGTTCTGATTGAGTGAGTTCCACTGTTCTGTCTTCCGTATCTGGTGTTCCGTATCATGCAATCTGCTGTCAATTCCTTCTAGTGTATTTTTTCATTTTAGTCACTGTATTCTTTGACTCTGATCGGTTCTCTTTTATATTATCTAACCCTTTGCTGAAGTTCTCACCATGTTCCTCCATTCTCTTGAGTTCACTGAGAACTTTATGACCATTACTTTTAATCCTTAGCAGATAAATGACCTATTTCCATTCATGAGGAGATTTTTCTGGGTTTTTATCTTCTTCTTTCTTTTGGAACATGTTCCTGGTCTCCTCATTTTGTTTGACTTGCTGTGTCTGTTTCTTGAATTCAGCAGAACAGCTGCCTCTTCCAGTTTTTGAGGGGTGGCCTTGTGTACACTGCATGAGCCTGGCAGCTTTGGCGAGCTGGCTGGAGCTGGAGCAGGCGCTGGTCGAGGGGGCCTGCAGCTTGCTTTACCAGAACCACCTAGGAGGCCCCAGAGCTATTGCAGGTTGGGACCTGGAGCCCAGGATGGCTCCAGAATGCGGAGGCCCTGCTCCTATCTGTGATATCTGGGAGAGGGATGGTGCTCAATGGCACTTTAAAACTGGAAAGAGTTCTAGCACTTCCCCACCCAAGTGACGTATGCTCTGGGGTCAGTAAGTGGATTTCCTTCACTTGCAGTCCAGTCCAAATGCCCTTTAAACCACTGTTTTCTCGTCGTGCCCCAGGGTGGGTGAGTCTGCACAGAACCCCGCAGGAGTACCCCTCCCTACTGCAGGCCACAGTGTCAGGGGTGAGTTCCCTGTTGTCACTGTGTCTTCATCTCTCCTGCTCTTCTCTGTGTGGGTCCCCTACATCTGCTGTGCAGAAGCTGTTCACTCAGCCCCCAGTTCTCCTTCAGGGGCACATTCAGTGTGTCCACTGGGGAGATCAGTTCAGGGTCTTCCTACATCGCCACCCTGGACCACCATTCAGGATTCTGCAATAAAAAAAAAAATTCCCTATGTGAATCAAATGGACTCTGGTTTGAACACGTTGCATTTCCTCAGGTTTTCTTTAATTGTCATTCTCAGAACACAGCATCAGCCTCCCCTGAGTCTTGCTAGAAATGCAGATTCTCAGGCCCCTGCCTAGACCAACTGAATCAGGAACTCTGTGTTTTAACAGGCCCTGCAGGTGAGTCAAGTGCCTGTTAACATTTGAGAGCTGCTGCCCTGACTTACCTCTCAGATCCTTAGGGAACAATGCATTGGTCTGGACATCAGCTCTCTAGAGAGGGACACTGGTGCTCCGACAACACGGAGGGTAATTTTGTGTTACAACTACTCTATGATACTATTTCCTAGTCATGTTTCATTGTTCCCACCATGCAAAACAGGAAACCAAGTTGCATATAATATTCCTACAGGGTAAACGTTAAGAGGAAAGAAAACCTACTTTCATAGAGAATGAAAAAATCAGTAGAGTTTTTTATGAATCATTTTTTCCTTATTTAGTCATTATTGGTAGAAGTTATGCTTTGATAAACATTATTTTTATTCAAATTAAATAACACTTGAAGAATCGGACACTTTATCACCTTTCTTTAAGCCAAAATATTAAAAATCGTTTCCAAATACTAATAAATCTCCTTGCCATTTTGGGGAAGTAGAGGTCAAAGATACTGCCCTTGTTTGCATGTTAAAGATAAAGAAGGATTACCCAATTTATAGTCACTTTAGTCATAGTGTTCTTTCCATTTTTAACTGACTACATAGGAACACATAGTTGACTTTTAGTTGCTAATTTCTTACATTTTTGGAAGCATTCATTTATAATTAACCTTTGAACACATTTTAAATATGTCATTTTGGCTTATAGCTCTTAAAAAAGCTGTACCTAAGAATAACATACTATTTTGTGGAATAATTTAAAATAAATGAAGTAACTAGCTTGAAAAAACTCACTGGCTTTTAGTGACCTTTTGTCATTTGTCACATAATTACAGAGCCTGCTCTTTTTAACAAACCCTCTTGTAATCATCCCATCAAAAATTAGAGATGCTAATATTTTAATCATCTGAAGTTTTAAGTGCTTTTCCTAAATATCTCCCTATTATCTACTTTTTAGTAGTATTATTAGAAAGCACACATATGCAAACAGGCTACACTGAAGACTTAACACATCTTAATAAATGTACACACTTCTGTACATCCCCCAGTTAGGTAGGTAAATTGTTAAGTAAATGACAGATAAATGGTAGATAAATTGAATATATATAAATAATAGAAAGATGATAGACAATAGATCAGCTTACCATTTCTTACTGCTTACCAAGAAATAAGCATTATTTTATAAGAAATAAGCACATAATTTGTGTGTGTGTGTGTAAATATTTTAGGTCAGCCACTAAGTAAATAGGCATTATGGGACCCTAATCCTAAATCAGTTGAAGTTGAGATGGTTAAATTAATTTATTGGAGCTTAAATCACTCTATCAGTAGGCCAAGTTTCTCTGTGCTCTTAAAATACTGTCCTAGGATTTGTCAAGTTTGCTCCTATACTTTGAGGCACCCAGTGGAGTCCGGCGTCAACAACAACCTTATCGTGGGGCTTGTCCTGGCATTGATTCATGTGACGCGCTTTTATTTAACACCCACCACTGACCAATGAATTTTTTTTTCATAGTTAATCCTCTTGCTCACGACTTAATCCATGTTGCTGGTGTCTCATTACTCTGTGCTGTTTGGATGGGAAGAGGATGGTCTCTGGCCAGCCTGCCTTCTGCCCTGAGTAGTCCTCCGACCTTGGGCTACTGACAGAATGTCTTCATGCCTTCCAACTGAGGACAGTCGTATCTGTGTGTTAAAGATCTGCTGAGTTAATGCGTGCAGTGTTCTTGCAGAACGACACAGGGAGGTTTCACGAAGGTAGCGGTGGTTATCCTGTTTAAGCATGCCCTGTGGCATGCGTGATGCTCACACGCAGAGATGGCCGTGCCAGCTCCACCGAGTGCTGCTGTGTGGCAGCATTCAAAGCAACAGGCTGCGTGCTGGCTGCCCATGCCATTTCGAAGCATCAGATTGCTTTTCTTTTCCCCAAAAGAGACCCTGGGAATCCCTTCTAGTATGGAGGTTATTTAGAGTTGTCATGGGAGAATGTGGTAATAGATTTATGCTGATTCTATGAGACTGTCTGCAGCAGGGTTGGGGCAGTAAATTTTCCCTGGAGAGCAGGCAAAAGATACTATATATATATTTTCTTTTTTCTTACTATGTAAGTTTCAGGTGTAGAGTATTAGAGCTTTGCATCTGTATACACTACAGCGTTGATCACTGGAGGCCAGCTGCCACCCACCAACGTGCATTTGACCCTTTGACCCATTTTGCTGACCGTTTTGCCCTTTGGTCACCCCCAGTCTGTGTCCACTATGTGTCTGTCATTGTTTTGGTTTGGTTTTTAGATTCCACCTATGCGTGAAACCTTCTGGTATGTGTCCTTCTCTGTCCAACTGATTTTTCCAGCCTGACACCTTCAGGCCCATCCTTGTTGTCGCAAACAACAAGATTTCTTTTTTTTTTTTGATGCCCTGATCCCTATACGATTCGCGTTTCTCCAAACAGGGGAGTGGCCTTCCTTAAATTCCATTATTTCATAAACAAGTTTACAAGTACGCGTTTCACCGCACGCTGGCCTACGAGAGCCCCGTCCCCCAGGGCTGTGTGGCCTTGTGGTCGGGGCGCTGGAAGGGAGAGCGGCACACCCTCTGCTCAGCGCCAGGACCGCAGCCCACCCTCCGCTGCCACGCGTAGCAGGAGCATCGTGTCCACGGCCGACAGGTGCACTTCTGCTCCAACCGGGAGGACCACGACGACTGCTGGGCGGGCTGGTGACAGGGGCACAGCTCCAGCAGGCGGCGAGGAGGATGGGGCAGGTGCCCGATGGATATCCTTACTTTGGAGCGTGAGCAGTTCAAGGCCAGCAGGGCGAAGGACCGAAAGTCTGATGTCCGGAGGCAGGCGGGGAGGCGCTCGGCAGACACGCCCTCTTCCGCGGCCTCTGCCGGCGAGGTCCCCTGCCTGAGTGACCCCCGAGTGACCACCTCCCTTCCAGTGCGCGGTGTCCGGCCACAGCAGCCCCACCGCCTCTGGACTCGCACCAGCACCCGAGGGAATGGAGCTGTCAGTGCTGAAAATAGAAAACCTTGGTTGAAATTAAATAATAGAAGGAGGTAAAGAGCCCTGCCCTCCACAGATCTGCGGTTGATAACGCTGCTCAGAGCCTCTTGTCTTTGCACCACGCTGCACACTGGTTCTGAGAAGCAGTCGTGCACGCAGGCAGGGCTGCCGGAGCTGACCCGGGGCAGCAGCGGGGACGCATGTGTGTCCCAGGGCCCCTGTTCTGGGTTCCTCTGTATCTGAAGCGCAAGCGTTAGACTTTTCATTCCCCCTGCCCAACGAAGGTCCTCTAGTGGCTCATTATGTTTGATTGTGCAGCTCCATCAGGGGTTTTATTTTGCTCTGAAAATGGGTTTCGTTGACCCTTGGCTCGCCCGTGCCGCCTGGTGCAGGATGGGTGGGGGCGCTTCTGCAGTGTTCCCGGAAAGAGGTGGTCTAGCGAGGGCTCCCCTCCTCCGGCGAGTGGCATGGGGTGGCACGGCGTCCGCCAGCCCCTGTAACGCGGCCCTCGGTGTCCTGGGTGCTCTCCGCCTGCCATCTCACCGGATCTCGGTGACCCCGGGAGGTGGGGGCAGGTGGCACGCTCAGTACGCAGGCCTGGAGCTGACGCGGAGAGCCTGGGCAGCTTGTTTAAGGCCTCAGGCTGGTGAGGAAAACCCCAGTGATGCAAAAGTGCCCTGCAGTCGCTGTGCTCTCAGAATATTTGTATCTAAAAAATCTGTACGGCGTTAAAGGCCTTTTGTGTTCTCCCCTCCAAAAGCACCCTGGTGTAGATGATTTCATATTCTAGCCAAAGAAATAAATAAGGGACTGTTAATATTTCCATTTTAACGACTTAATCATATGTAATGATACAGTTGTCTAACCACACTGAGTTGAAACCACTCTGATAAAAAGTTTGGCTTGCCCTATGGAATTCAAGGTTCCATAGACAATTAAAAAATTTTTTAAATACTGCAAGTAAGTCAAAGACCCACATCACAAAGCTTGAGGTTTCCGAGGGGCTCAGAAACCGCTCCATACAAACGTCATTCTGCGTGCTGTTCAGCTCTCCTTGGCTGTCCCTGTGACGTGGAGCGACGCCGCGGCCATCGGACCGTGCTGTGCGAGGTCCTCTCTCTCTCCTCTGCCCTACAGCCGTTCCCTTCTTGGTGGTCTGGGTGCTTCACTGTGCCCGATGTCTCCCTGCACCATTTCTCACTTCACTTCTCTCTTCCAGCCCCTCCCTGCATGTACTATGCCCTCCAGCCACATCAGATGGTGCTTCAGAATGATATGAGATTGGAAATGCATTATTGAAGGGATATTTAGCACAGGCTAGTCTGTGAGCATGCTGTTCATGTTCAACCACTGTACTTCCACTCAGCCAGATTCCACCAAGTTGAGCGCCCTTTCCCCCAAGTGCCCACCTCGGACAGACCTCTGTGAAGCCCTGTTCATTCATCAGTGCCTGTTAGAAGCCCTGCTGGACATCCTGGGTGTCAGAGTGAATAGCTGTCTCATCTGGGTCTCTCCATGGTCTTCACTGTAACACTTGACATGTGTTACCCACGCGAACAGAGATTTTGTTTTGTTTATCTGTGTTTCTAGAATCTGTTACGGCATTGTGTGTGCAACAAGAATTGGTGAATCGGATCCTTGCCACGGTGGAAGTGCTCATTGAAAGGTTCAGGGGAGAGAGAAAGGAGAGAGGTGGTACTGCAGGGAAGGCACACTGTGGTTGCACGGGAATAGCAGATTTTATTTTGGGGTATTTTAGGGAGCATTTACCCTTCTATAGGCTGTCTGTATTAAGGTGGCTGTGTTTGCTGTACTTTCTCAAGCCCCAAATTCTGTCTCTTTTAAAGCATACATGGATGAACCCTATGTTATTAGTTTTTGGCAATAGCTCAGAGTACGATGGACTCTCTCATTTCATGTGCAAAGAGGAGATAGAAAAGCATTTGCCCTGTCTCAGGAATCTCAGAGGCCACTGTAGCATCAGGGAGAGGGCTTTAGGAGCACTTACATATGAATCATCATCTGATTACACTGTAAGAGATTCAGTACAAACTAATGTTTTCAAAACAGGATTGAAATATGAGCACCATTTCAAGTTTCTGTATGATCTTAAGGAAGCTGATAACAGTTCAGTTTGTTTTATAATTTGCATGTTAGAATGCTGCAATATATGTAAAGTGTTCTGGGTTCTTAAGGCATATGCTTTTAAAATTCATTATCATAAAGTTAAAGGCATCATTTATTTACAAAAGCTTGATAAATTGAGAAATATTTGTTGAGCATTTATTCTAGGCATTGCCTGGAATCCAAAATACATCAGGTATGGGTCTTGCCCTCAGAGAGATCTCTGTACTCACGACGTTTTTTTTAAATGTAAAGGAATAATGGTAACCACATGTTATTAAGTCACATAGAGCAAGCCAGTTTGAGTTCATAGTGTAGTAAAGCCATTCAGAAAATTGGGGCACTTTGCACACATGGTGAATTATTAGAAGAGCTAAGGAAAGAAATCGTGTTTGATGAAATCTTTGGAAACTGTCATCAGAGCTGGGTACTGATTTTTCTCTTCAAGTAGTGCCATCATGTTTCGATTTTTCTTATGTTTTTAATAAAATGTGTTTCCAAATATTCTACATTTTAAATACCTGGCACCCCCTCATTTATTGCCCTTCCTTGAATGTGACTGTATTGCCAGGAGAAATTATTTTTAAATTGACAGAGAGAAGTGCAGGCATAGATCAGTAATGGAATCAGTAATAGTGGGCGTTTCCAAAATTAATCTTAGGTTTTAGTCTTGTAATTTTCCTTAGAATTTTTAGTCTTCGAGAGCAGGTCCACTGTTTTCCTTTCTTTGCATTATCACTCAGGTCATATTATTTCTATGCCTTCATTTAGTGCATAATGAAATAGAATAAACATGTACAAATGTCAGTTTCCTATTGGCCAATACCTGTTTATGCCAGAAGTGAGGAAGGCACAGCACGTGGCCCTTACAGGTGACAATGTTGGTCTGTTAAGGGGCAGCACTCAAGAGCACCTGCTGGGTACTAGACACTGAGATAAGCCTGGCTCACATCTGTAGGCTTGTCTCTGGACATCCTCAGTGCAGGAATGTATCAGGGCTAGGGTTTGATTTTCTTAATCTGATTCTTTAGAAACAAAATCCTTTTAAACAGAATATAAGGAATGTACAGCACATACGTAGTAAGAAAAGGGGTAAAAAGAAACACTAAATGTTAGCAATATACTTTTTTTAAAAGACTGATAAAAATGTATGTATTTATAGGGATTGCTGGTTCTTGATGAAAAGTGAAATAAAAAAAAGAGGACCTTCAGGAGACCACTAGAGACTTTGAAAGATTCCTGTAGATATTTTCAAGAACGTTAGTATTTCTTGACTTTGATCTCTTGTTATATTTTAAAAATTAAAGTTGTACAGCCCTGTTGTTTAAAAAAAAAGGAAGGTGATTACATACTGTATACAGTAAAAAGTAAAAATTTCCATTTCTCTCTTGACCAAAACCCCTCTCCACATTAAAAACAGTTGAACAGATGTGCATTATTCTAGGCCTTTCCATGTGTATGTACAAGCACCTTGATGTCTGATTCGTATAGGTCTCTTTCTATTCCTGATGCCACCCCTTATTATTTTTGTCAGCACCACAGAACTATTTTTCTATTCTAATTTGCATCATATCATACATATTTTTTGATCTATTAATTCATTTTATAATGTTTCATGTACACTATTCTTTATCTGCTTATAAACCATACCTTACTCTTTTCAGAAAGGGCATAAAACACTGTAATACTGTTGTGCCATATTTTAAACATTATTTTATTAAGAGTACTTAGAGTTATAACTGCTAGTATAGCAAGCAGCAATTCACAGTACATTAATGCAAAAAATACTTATTTTCCCACATGTATAAGGGTTACTTAGGATGGATTCTGATGAATACCATACAGAAAAAAATCCTACTAAAACACTACAGCAATTAACACTCTCAATACTTGGTATGAGAGGGACATTGTCTTGCTCTGAGCAATACAAGGCAACACCGGTGTTTGCTGACTTCACTAAACTTCTAAGTGAAATTGTTTGTTATTGTTATGTGAGTCTGCATTTCTCATGCACGTACCGGGAATGTGTGTGTAGTCGACGCCTCTCTGAATTTCTTACTAAGATTTTAGTTATGCATGTTATAATACTACAGAATCTCTCAGATGTCTAGCTTAGAAATGGTCTGAATAATTTGAGCTTTTCAAATGGCTGTAATTGAGGAGTTATTTCTGCAAACACCATTCATAGTCATTAGAATAGGGCCCTCTTCCCTACTGGAATGTGAACTCTGTAAGCAGAGATAGTCCCACTGCCGTCCCCTTAGCCGAGAGATCCATTCTTGGCTAAGTAGGTAGGCGAGTCGTAAACACCAGTGGGGTAGATGAAATGAGCTTACGATTCGAACTCAGTCATCGTTTCCTCTTTGCCGAAGTCTGCAGCATCGGCCCTTCATACAGGAGGCAAAACTCCCTCCTTCCTAAAGGGAAATTGGCACTATGACTTCTGTTCTCTTAAGGCAACAGGACTGCTGTGGCTTCTTTCTCTCAAGATTGTTTATTTTTTTCTAAACAATGTTCTTAATCCCTTATTTAATCTTTTACCAGCTCTTGCCAATGGGTGTATTGCGCAGTTTGTGTATGCCACATCTACAGGACTCACTCTAGGAATGTGAAATCTGAAAGTAAAATAGTGCTTACCAGAATTTCTAGAGAACTCATGAAATAAGTATCCTATTTATAAGGTAACTCTCAAATCATCATTACTTCCATTTTTCATGAAAAACATTTTGTCTCCAAGATAACTTCCCAAGATAGCATCCGATGGTTGACTTCACAGTGTAGTTTTCATAGTTCTGGAGATATTATTGCCCCTTGTCAATGAAAAGAAACCCCAAACCCAATCAGTTAGTTAATATATGTGAGCGTTTTATGAACTACAAAGAGCAATCAAAGAACTAGGTGGTCACATTGTTATTTATTGTATCTCTTCACAAAGCACAGTGTGCGCCAGAATTATTCTAGGTGTGACCCAGAGACACAGATTCTTTTTTATGTAGGTAGTTTCAAGTAAAAATCATAAAATTGACTCCAGACCATCGTAGACTATCCCTCACAGACATCTTCCCAATGCACAACTATAACCAACACATTCTGACTGTCATGTAAAGTTTTTCAGTTTTTGAAGTTTTAAGTCTGTGAACTAATGGTATAAACCAAACTAAACGAAACAAAGTAGTTTATTTGCGGAAGCCTCTGACCCCCCTAAGAAATGCTGTGGCTGATAAATGACGTTCGCTGCTTCATGCATGACTGTGTTTACATGTATGTATGTTCATGAGGATGGCTGGATGGATCCATAGGTACAGAGACAGGCAATGTGGGACTTTCTATCCTTTGTTATGATACCTTTTGGAAAAGTCACACTTCAGATTTGGTATTATTTTTATTTGACGATACCCATTTGAGTAAAGAGTTAGATTTTAATTTTAGACAGGATTTCTAAAGCATGCCGAGGCCATGCCTGCTTCATGAGGAATTCCGTTCTCAGTGTAAGTCTAAGAAGGAAAGTGTCCATTCGCGCTCTCAGATTGAGATAGTTCCCCACCGCGGCTGCTCCTTCATTATTGTACCTGCTGGCAGGAATTGATAAACTAGTTTTGAATTTAAAATGCAGACCTTTCTCAAAGGTTCTTGCCACATTCTAAATAACTGCCCATTTATAGGATGGACTCTCCCACTGGGACGTGAATTGGTAGAGGATATCCTTCGTCTTTGTAACTTCTGCTCTCCTTGTTGAAGTAAATTAAGGCGAGTTCCCTTTGATGCTGGAGAAGATTCCATCCCGCTCACCTAAGGGTGCTTTGCCTTTACTCTGGAACATTAATTCTCATAGCATGTTCTCCTTGACCTTGGAGAAGGCCGCGCACATGCGGGGGCCCACCGGGGCCTGAGTAGTAACCAGCATCACCCTTCTCGCCCCCCTAGACATCCCCGTGTCATCCCGGGCGTCTGGAGCCAGTTCTGTATGACTTTCTCCATCAGGCGGACCTGTAAAGAGAATTTAGCTGAGGGCCCCTCATTCCTTTGTTAATACACGATGACATTTTTGTTTTTCTTTTGCATGTTTTTTGAATACTGATTAATCCACAGAAATCAAATGTAAAAATTACTCTTCTCTTTTGTTTAACTGTAGAAATTATGTGTATTTTCTTTTTTAAAAAAATCATAATACATCTAAGCAAAGGCTGGTACATTGCCAGTGAAGTGACAGGTCCCGATGGAGATGCCACCATGAAAGGGCATTTCTGGAGATGCTGTGCTGAGCTGGCTTAGGACAGAAGAGTATAAAAATGGGACACATTTCAGCAATTTCATTCAACAAACTTTTACTGACGCCTGCTGTGTGGCTGGCATTACTAGATGTTCAGGATGTACATGTGTGTACACACAGACACCCACTACTCAGTCATTATTATTGTTTATTAAGCATTTTTTGAGGAGTTTTAGGTTCACAGCAAAATTGAGGGCAAGGTACAGAGAGTTTCCATATAACCTCTGCCTCCCCGCCTCACAGCCTCCCCCATTATCCACGTCCTCCCCCAATGGCGCATTTGTTGCAGTGGATGGACCTCCATGGACACGTCATCGTCCTCACGGTCCACTGTCTACCTAAGGGTCACTCTCGGTGCTTCACAGCCCGTGGGTTTGGACAAATGCACAGTGGTGTGCATCCATAAGCGAGTCATAAGGGGCATGTCCCCTGCCTGAAAGTCCCCTGTGCTCGTACTATTCATCCCTCCACACCCCAGTCACTGTTTTAAGTCCATAGTTCAATAAGGGAAGGCCATTAGAGAAAAATAATATGTACTGCCAAGAAGTCGATGGAAAGAGCTGTGGAAAGACAGCTTGGGACAGGCCTCACCAAAGAGCAAGCGCTGGAGTCGGACCACAGAGAGAAGGAGGATCGTTCCAGATGGTGAGTGTCGGGGCTCTGCGCGCTCCGCACGAAGCTCTCGGTGCTGGGCTCAGGCAGCTACACGAGTGTCGTTTCATGCGACAAAGGAGAGACAGGCGGTGAGGGGTCAGGACAGGACACCGCCTTGGGCCAGGTAGCAGTGGGTCCTGAGCCCCACATGCGGTACCTCAGATTTCACTCTCAGATTCAGGCGGTGGAGAAGCATGGAAGAGCTTGATCGGTTTTGGGTTTTATAATAATTTTATTGGGAAACTGAAGGATTCAGAGAAATGGGAAAAAACTAAACACAGATGATTAGACAGAAATTATTACAATGGTATAAGCAAGAGATTTTACTCAAGAGACAAGGTCCCCCCCATTGTGATAATTAGTATTTATAAATATCCTTAAGAATTGAAGGTATAAGCATGGTATAGGTTAAGTTGGACTTGATATTGAGTATTTGACAATGGGTTTTCATCTTTTCCTGCATATTTCCTGCATATTTTTCTGTTCTTGTAAAACACTCAAAAAATACTTGAAGAAAATATCTATAAGGCATCATAGCTTTGGACACATAAAATGCAAACCAAGCATTGGGAACTTTGAGATATGCTCTGATGGGATTGGAAAGAAAATATATATAGTCTGGCTTCATCCCTTCCCGTCTTTGTGATCTTGGATAACTTCTATAACCCTCATTCTGATTTTGGGATAATACATTATAAGTCCCTTCTCTATGTGGAAGACTTCAGATCGCTTTATTTTTCCCAATTCCAGTGCCTTCAGGTTGGATGGGATGCCTGACAGTGGCGTGAGATATAGTAGGAAGAAAAAGCAGGATCATTTAGCTGTGACTTGATGTTAGAAGTTAAGGGGCACGTGGCTCGGTTCTCCTCTCCGGGTCGGGAGAGCAGACAAAGATGTGAGGCTCATGAAGGCATGGAATCTATAAGGAGTAGATATTCCTGAAATATCCTCAGTGAGCATATTCTACAGAAAATAAGACAGAAGTTGTGGCGAGTGGTAGAATAGATTTAGGTCTAATGGAAAGTTAATGCCAGGGTCTGTTCACATGCCCTGTGTTTTATCACTACCAGTTTTGCGACTGTCATTTGGAACTTGAAACCCACCCATTTGCCAGGTCTTATTATAAGTACGTTTTTGGGTTGCGTGTCCCCTCAGCCTTTGGCGTAAGTAGTAGAGCCTAATCTATCTTGGACTCTTCCAGACAGTACGGAGAAGGGATCCCCATTTCACTCTTTTCATTAGTTGCTGAGTTACTTACTAAGGGCCAGATTTAATTTCTCAGAAAATCTGAAAAGCATCAGTTTATTAAAGACATCGGATATGTCCTTTTATCACCCCAGTGGGTGCAGCCGGCTAGTTCCACAGGCCATTCACAGGGTCTGGCAGAACGGAACGGTTTCCATCCCCGTAAGGTCTCCTGGAGAACGCACAGAGTGAGGAATCAGGAAAATTCCACAAGGGACAAAGTGATCTCTTCGAGTAAAAGAAGTTGGCTAAGTCAGGCTGAGCTTTAATTCCACGTAGCTCTTCTGAGTTGGATGTGGAGACCAGCAGGGATCCGTCCATGGCTGGGACGGGAAGGATCAGATGTTTGTCTTTCTGCCATTGGCAGTCTTCCAATCTAGTTAATTTCTGGCATCGGTACTAGTCTCCCTGCCTTATCAAAAGCAGTTCTGCAGAGATATGATTTATCCTAGGTGTGAAGATTTGCAGGTAAGCAGATTCCACCACCTTTACTGCTAAATCATTCTGACGTTTAACAACCTTCCCTGCCAGCAAGTTCTTTCTTATATCTTAAGGGGTCAGCAGCCCGAGTCATAGCAGACTGTGAAGAAGTGTGTCAGCCCGGACACGCGTGTGAGCGTGTACCGGCAGACACACCCATGTTGGTGAGGGGCAGCTCATCTGACTACCACACCCTTTGTGGGGCCACTGACGGGTGATGGTCAGATTCGCATTAAAATCCAGAAACACAATGACCATAGAAGGAAAAATGTTTCCAAAGCCAGTTTCTCAATATTTGCATCTTTTTCCCAATGTTCTCTGGGCCCCTTCTTACTCCTACTGTGATCTCAATATTCTTGTGAGTCCCTTTCATACGAGGTGACTGGAAGCATGTCAGTTTCTGACAATCACTGGCATCTTACGGTTTTCAGGCTGTCTCCATGAAGCCCTCCCAATGGTTTCCAGGTTACTGTGCTATTTTCTAATCTTCTTTTCCACCTACTTGTCTTAATTATAGCAAAGCAAGTGAGACTGGAAATCCATCCCATTCAGTGGGGCCTACCTGTGCCGTATCTGTCCATTAACATCACTTTCTCTTATTGCTTTTTTGGCTGTGGGAACTCGTAGGATTTAAATAGCTCCGAAATTACTTATTTAAGATTCACTCATTTCCTACTGTGGGGTGAGGTGAATCGGTTCCGCTACAAAGGCGCCATCAGAGCTCCACACAGCTCTGTTCTTGGGGGCTGGAGCTGGGAGTGTGGTACCGTGACCCACCCCCTGAAGGGACAGTCACGGGAGAGCTGCTCTGAAATCGGAAGCCAATGAAGCATTCAGTATTTCTCTGTGTTTATTTGTTAAGACCAGAAAAGATTGTCATGACACACATCAAGTGTTTGGTTTTGGACGGTCACTGAATTGGTGATTAATTTTGCTTTTTTGTTTTGTTTTCAAGAGTATTACTCAGGTTTATTTATTTTTTTTGTCCTCTTAGTCATCTCAAGAGGTATGGAATAAAGATATGGCCTGTTTCTGTCTCAAGCAAGTTTTATTTCAGTTGAGAGAGATAAATAATACACAGGAGAGAGAATTGGGCCACAGGATGTGACAATGCACAAGTAATACAACGTGCGAGGCAGAGGGGTTCTGAGAGGGAGGGAAGCCCAGTGGACTGGGTACAGCTGCTGAAGTTTAACGGGAAAGGTTTAAGGAGAGGTTTGTGAAGGAAGAAGAGGGCATGGACTTGTCAGTGTCTGCTGGACAGTGGGAGCCGAGGGGTGGGGGACCCTTGATCTTCTGTCCTGGACACCTCAGACTAGCCTTAATCAAAATCCCATTAATGTCCCCAAACTGAGAGAATTCACTCCACTTGCACTGTGCACCTTTTTCCAGCCCTCCTGCTAAACTTGATAAGTACCTTAGGGATGGGTTGCTATGAAGATTTCTTCAGAGATTCCATTGAACTCTGAATAGATTTTCAAGAAGGCCAGCAGAAACCAGGTAATTAGTAACTCTGAGGGTCAAAGAATTCTGGAAAAATCTTTGTAAATTGAGTTCAGGGCTAAGTAGCCCTGATTCCAGAACCGTGGGTGCTTTCTCTGCAAGACCATGCAGAAATCTCCATTTCTGCCTTCTTGAGTTGCCATTTCTGAATCAGTCACCCCAGTTTCTTTGAGAACTCTGTATTCAAACATATATTATCATTGATACACATGTACATTTATTAAACTCTTATTCTAGTAAGATTTTTAACTGTTGCCTATAAACATTTCTAAAGATGAAAGGCATATCTTACTGTAAGGCATCCTAAACTCTAAGATTAAATTGTGCCAAAATTTAGAGTGAGAAAATATATATACTTGGATCCCAGTGTGATATTAAAAAAAGAATCTTGATTTTTTTTTCCTACTTTCTAAGTGTAGTATTTAGTTTCTATGTTTAGTTTGTCTTTTTTTTTTGAAGATAGTCACATTTATTTATTTTATGTGTTTTTTTTTACTGAAATATAGTTGATATACAATATTATATTGGATTTTTGGAGTTGAGTTTTTGAAATATAAGGTAAAAAATGCATTCCATAGATTTCAGGGGTGTTTCATTTTTAGGGATGCAGTAGCAAAGTACTGGGCTTGGGTGGCTGGGAACCTACGACAGCTGTGGTCTCTGTGCAGACAGCTGGAGGTGAGGCCAGGGCTCTGGCAGGGTCGCGCTCCTTCTGTGACCCGGGCGGAACTCAGTCCTGGCCTCTGCCAGCTTCGGGCGGTCTGTTGGTGAGCTTTGGGGTTCCCTGGGGCCTCTCCTCACCCCATCAGCCTTCCTGCTCACCTGGCCCTTTTCCCAGGGCCCTCTGCCTTCGCACGTGGCACTGGATACCCACCCTTCTCCTCATCTGAACCACTTACACCTGCAAACCCTGCTTCCAAATAGGTCACATTCTGAGCTACTGGGGGCTTGGATGTCAACATGGCATTTGGGGGGACAAGGGGAGGCACAATTCTGCTCCTAACAAGGGATAAAATGATACAATCTGAGAAGAATTGCAATGGCTTCTCCGTTTTTAATTTTCAGGTGTCTGGAACTTTTTATGTTTAGATGACTTGGTTAAAATCTTCAGAAAGATATTAAGTAATAGGATGATAAAGGACTTTATGTCTTTCTTTGAAAAGAGTATATACTATTTAGGCTGAGTAAAGTATGTCTCAATAGATCTTTAACAAGTTGCTGCAACTCTATTTTAAAAAGCTGAGGATTCACTGGTAATATCAGCTGAGCAAGAGTTTTCTACTGCCAACACCCAGATCCGGGTCTTTAATACTGTTATTCCCAGCATGGACAGACAGGCACCACACTGACAGGGTATCAGGGAACACCTAGGAAATGACTTGCAACTGAAATTAAGAAAACAAATAAGGATAAATATAAAGCATTTAATTCATTTTTAAAAGATCAACCTTTAATTCTCAAGTAGGATATTCTTGGCTGTTTTATATAAAAAAGAGAAGCAGCTTTTGGTGGAGCTGTCAAAGTTCATTCATCCTTAAATAAAAGTGATGTAAATATAATATCCAGAACATCCAGAATATTCCTCATCCTATGTGCCTAATTCAATGAGGACGTGCATCAGAATGGTTAAGCCCAGAGAAAGTGGCCAAGAAGGTGGGTTCGGCAGGTGGGATGGAAGACCCTTAAGGCAGCTTTAGCTCAGTGCTTTGAATTGCGAGGTCCCTGCATTTCTTTCGGGCGTTGGAGGTCAGAGAAGGCAGTCAGAGGTAGTGGGAGCTGATGGAGTAGTTCCCAAGCGCCACAGTCTCCAGGGCCAAGGGCACTGCCCTTGAGAGCACGACGGCATGTGTGATCAGCACACACCCTGCCCTCCCTGCATCAGACCCCGATGGCTCTCTCTCATCCCGCCGCTGGTTAGGTCTGTTGAGCAGATTGCTCCTGCTGCAAGTTAGATGATGCCCATGAACTTCTAAAGACGTTTTGCAGTCTTATTTTTAAACTAGCAAATGATTGGCAAAATGACTGCACCCACCTAATGCTGATGGCTGACACTGATGCCTGCGCCCAGTAGGTGGCGCTGTGGAAACTAAAAGCACAAATCAGTCACTGTTGTCACCGGGGTTCTTCTCTACCGTCTCCCAAGGATCTCTTGTTTGAGAATGGATGCTTATTAGTGCTTGCTCCCTTATTAAGAACAGATCTTTCCCCACCCCTAATTCTGATAAAAGTGCAAAATTCTTAGTCCAGGATGAAGAATAGATTTAGTGTTTTTGACATACTGACCAGCCTTCAAGTCAATTCTGATCCCCATGGATATTGAATATTGAGAATTCAATGGCTTCTAGAAATTCAATACATGCAGTAAAATAAACTCTGTGATAAAGCTAATGTTGCTATCACCACGGAAGTCTATTAAGACTATTGTTTGAGAGAACTGGACAATGTGGGAGCTTAAAATTAAGAAATCAGAATCTATTCATAAAAAAAGAAATCTGATTGAAAGCAGATGTTCTATTTTTCCCTTTCCATATCTGTGACATCTAGCTTTATTTTGCTAATGACCCTGATTGCCTTTTGTCCACCAATTCCCCATGACAGTGTCACTTGGACTCTTGCAAACTTTCCTTCACCCTTTTTACTTACTATCTTTCATCCTGTATTTATTGTGCCCTGACCCTATTCCAGAACTGTACTAGACCAGGATATATAGAGACAAATAAAATAAAGACTAACAGAGTCTCAGCGTTCCAAGATTTTACAATCCTGTAGAGGTGATAAACACTTCAAAAAAAATGAGTGCACAATTTATTAAGTAGTGTCCACCTTCCAATTCTCAGTCCTGTCACTAGGGGATATTCATCACTGAATAAATGAAAGATGGCTAATCCCATTACCCTGGACAATCTTGCTATTTAAATGTGTTAGAGGAAAAAAAAAATCACTGGACACTTTGTTAATAGAAATGGAAGGACCACTGCCTCTAATGAAGGACTTGAGCTAAAAATATTCCAAAATTGGTTAGAGGATACCACTGTCACCCGAGGTTGACCTACTGCATCGGGCTTTTATTAGGCGAAAGACAAAATGGTTTCCTGTGATGGGTTTATTCCGATGGGAGTTGGGGATTTTCTTGCTTCTCGGTTATTTTTATGACCTGATGAGGCCGCACTTAGTATTAACTATTCTTGACTCACATTAATACACAGAATTTGCAAATTAGAGTCAACTATGATTTGCAAATTGGAGTTAATTAGGAAGTCCTAATACAGTGCCTCCTGAAAAGGCCAAGACACTTTGCATAGAAATAGCCAATTTACAAGCCACAATTTTCCAATTGCTTTTTGGCAAACAATTATTCTTGCGAGCTGTCCTCAGAATTGGACTGAAGAGAGAAATCTTCACAAAGTGGGTGAGGATTCAGGAAGCATCTGCAGGGCTTTCTCTCCCTAAGGACTTGGGGCCGAGCTGCTCTTCAGGTACAGAATTTAATAAATTTGAGGAACTTCAGTAACTCATCAGTGAAAAGCAAGGTGGTTAAGAAGAGTTCCAGAAGCAATAAATGCATGATTGTCATTGAGATGCATGTGCTGTCACCCCTTATTCTTCCTTCTTGTGGAACTTCAGAGTGCTCCAAACAAGAAAGCAGAACCCCTTTTTTGAACAGTAACAAACTTAGAACTGACAGAAGTGTGTCACTCAGAATGTAAGGTATGAAGATCATGAATAAGTGCCTCAAGGAATTAAGTGGAATCATACACCAAAAAAATTGTGCCATTGGCCACATTAACGGAGTAAAGGAGCGTCATTGCCTTCTTAGTGCATGCTGGAAAAGAATCTGATACAATTCACTATCCAGAAATTAAAAATAAGAGCTTCACGTTTCTAGAGACCACTAAGACATCCTCCAGTCAAGAACACATATGATACAGAAACTTTGTACTCAACATTGCTAAGAAATGTCCAAGACCAAGTCAAGAATGTTTCTAAGATCAAGGGCAAGGGAAGGGTGTTCAACACTGAACCAAAGTTCTGGGCGAAGCACTAGGCATTGAGCCGAGAACACTTGAGCTGAGAAGCAGAAAAATCAGAATGAAGGAGCAGATTTCATAGTTTGAAAAGCACATGGTTACCTGATCTTGCAGCTAAGTATAAATAGCCAGATATTAAGAGATAAGCTGTTGACAAACTCAGAAGAATTCGGTAAAATCTCTGGAAAATCAGCTTACAAAAAGAGTGCATATAACACTAATGGTTTAGAAAATACATTTGAAAAAGAAAACCTTTATGAAAGTAAAAAAAAAATAGAAATTGACATCATAAAGTATGTAGTAGACAGTTATAGGCAGAATTTAAATTCTGTTAAGGGATATTAGTGATGTGAATAAATAAGAGCAATTATATTCATGATCATAAATTCAGTGAAATTTCAGTAAAAATGTCTGCAATATGTTTTACTAGAGATGTTGAACCAAATCTTGATATCTATATGCTCCCACATCTTATATTTCCTAGTGTGAATTCTAAAATATATAAATGTCTTAGACAAGTTTAAAACTAGGACCAAAGGACATAAAATCACTATACCAATACTAATATATAAAATGCTGTAGTAAAAACGCAGTGTATAACAAATTACAGAAACAAACAAGTTAATGAAGTGGAATAAAATGATAAGGAAGAGACCAAAGATAGATGAGAATTTGGTTTATGTCTCAAGTGACAACCCAAGTTATTCAGGAAAAGATGAGTGACATGTAGGTCACATTGGGCAGATCTGCTCACTAAGGTGAATTTTCACCTACAGCACCTCATGAATATTCAAAATAAATCCTGATGAGTTAGTGACTAAAATGTTGTATATAAAACTCTTAAAGTGATGGAAGATAATATAGAAAAGTATCTTTATAACCCTGTGGTAAAGATGACTTTCTTACTTTAAAAAGCCTTAACTCTCAGGAGAACACCCTGGTGGATTTGAATACAGCAAAATTAATGATTTCTGCTCAACCTTAGGCCGTGTACACAAAGCCAAAATAGAGGTCATGGGTTGGGAGAAGATATTTTCAGTGTCTGACACCTACAAGAAATCAATACCTAAAATATGCAAGGGACAGCTGTGAAATGAAACTCAGTAGAAGGAAGATGGGAATGTAGGAGGTCATCGAGAGCAGCCGAGCTCAACAGCAATCAGAGCTGGAGCAGAAGGACAGTGAGGTGTCAGCCACACCCACAAATTAAAGAGGAGAGTCAGAACACAGTGCTAGCTTGGCTATGTGGGAAGAGGACTTTCCTGCACTGCTAATTGTTATCAAGTTAAAGCAGATCGTTAGGGTGGGTCCCAGTCCCACAGGACTGGCGTCTTTACACAAAGGGGATGACTTTGGACTCAGGGACACAGATGGGTGGAAGACGACGTGATGACAAACAGAAGAGATGGCTGTGTACCCGAAGCAATGTACACCTCCTGGGCTTGCTCGCCAACACCCGGATGCTGGAATTAGGCACTGAGGAGTCTCATTCTGGATAATGGTGCGGCCAATACCATGATTTCAGAAGATTTCAGAGCAATAAATTTCTCTTGTTTAAACGACCAAGTTTTTGGTACTTTGTCATCAAGTATGCTCACTTTATTTAAATTGGCATAAATATTTTTGCAGAGCAATCAAATAGTACTTCATTATGCATGTGCACTAACAATGTGAGGATCCCTCTGGTACAGGGATGCACAACAGGAAATCTCACCCCGGAGTCTGTGTGGGTCAGGAGGAACCAATTTATGGAACATGTTAATAGTAACAGACAGTTGAGGGCTGTGATGGGGTGTTTTGAGCAGTCAGAGGAATGAGAGCTTTTCACAGGGCAACAAGACTGTGGCCAGCGTGGCTTTGCACGCTTGTCACATTCTGCTACATTGTCGCCTCTCAGAGACAGTGTTTTTTGTTTTTTGTTTTTTTCTTATTGTGCTATTATTAATGTACAATTAATTGAGCAACATTATGGTTACTAGACTCCCCCCAATATCCAGTCCCCACCACAAACCTATTACAGTCACTATCTATCAGAGTAGTAAGATGCTATAGAGTCACTACTTGAGAGACAGTGTTTTCTTAAGAGAATGTTTCATTGTTTGAATCAAATACATATAAATTTCCAGTACTTATAAGCAGTGTTGCATCAAAGTCATTTTCCAAGGGAAATATAATTGTTATTACATTAAAAATACATTTGTGGAACTTCAATATTATTTCAGATGCCTAACGCCTCACAGGGTAGGCAAGTTGTGATTAATTAGCCCTTTATCACCTATGCCACATCTATATGGAGTTTGACCTTTGTATAAAATAAACTTAAAAGGTTTGTACATTCAAGATAAACTTGAAGGCAAGTAGATTTTGATTAGCTTGAGCTTTTGAAAGCTGGAAGGAAAAAATACTAATGAATGGAAATTTTGTGTAGTTTAAGGTTTTGTTAAACAATTTTGGAAGAGAAGTTATTGCCAAATTAGAAACTTACAATAGAGAAAGATGCAGCCAGTCTCTTTTTAAAGGCTGTCTTCATTCTGAGTGAGTTCACCTCCCAAAGCCTCAGACTACCATCAAAGAACCCTGATTTCATTACCTTCTAACACAAAGGTGTCATTTTCTAAGAATACATTTAAAGAAAGTAAAATACAAATTAATAGTATGGCCAAAATACTCCCAAAAGTTTGTTCTAGAAGTGAAATAGCTCAATCTAATTGACATTTTGTCTCAGATTTTCCCAGTCTGGTTGTATCTCAAAAGGACCCCTAGGCAAAATATATAAAGAACTCACATGCCTCAACACCCAAAAAACAAATAACCCAATTTAAAAAAATGGGCAGAGGATATTGAACAGACAGTTCTCCAAAGAAGAAATTCAGATGGCCAACAGGCACATGAAAAGATGCTCCACATCACTAATAATCAGGGAAATGCAAATAAAAACCACACGGAGATATCACCTCATACCACTTAGGATGGCCAGTATCGAAAAGACTAAGAACAACAAATGCTGGAGAAGATGTGGAGAAAGGGGAACCCTCCTACATTGCTGTTGGGAATGTAAGCTAGTTCAACCATTGTGGAAAGCAGTATGGAGGTTCCTCAAAAAACTAAAAGTAGAAATAACATTTGACCTGGGAATTCCACTCCTAGGAATTTACCCAAAGAATATAATTTCTCAGATTCAAAAAAGCATATGCACCCCTATGTTTATTACAGCACTATTTACAATAGCTAAGATATGGAAGCAACCTAAGTGTCCATCAGTAGATGATGAACGGACAAAAAAGAGGTGGTACATATACACAATGGAATATTATTCAGCCATAAGAAAGAAACAAATCCTACCATTTACAACAACATGGATGGAGCTAGAGGGTATTATGCTCAGTGAAATAAGCCAGGTGGAGAAAGACAAGTACCAAATGATTTCACTCATCTGTGGAGTATAACAACGAAGCAAAACTGAAGGAACAAAACAGCAGCAGACTCACAGAGCCCAAGAAGGAACTAGCCATTACCAAAGGGAAGGGGTGTGGGCGGGCGGGTGGGGAGGGAGGGAGAAGGAGATTGGGGTATTATGTCTGGGGATCAGGGGGAAGACAGTGTAGCACAGAGAAGGCACAGAGTGCATCTGTGGCATCTTGCTGCACTGATGGACAGTGACTGCATTGGGGTATGGGTGGGGACTTGATAATATGGGCAAATGTAGTAACCACATTGTTTTTTCATGTGAAAGTTTCATAAGAGTGTATACCAATCATACCTTAAAAAAAAGGGACCCCTAGAATCATTACATATGCAGTGTGTCAGCCCCTTCAGAGTTTTTCTTAGCTTAACCTATTCATTTACTCTACAAGAAAATAGAAATGGAGGGAGTCACTTATTAATGTGAACAGCTTGTCCTGGAGGCATTAAAACTGTGCTGAGCACTGTTTGCACTTGAACATTTGTATTTAAGCATTCACCAAAGTTTATCTAGCATTCTTTTCCTATATATAAAGTGACCGTACAGTTTATCACTCAAACCCAGACATTTCTGAGAAGGAAAGAGAGAGCTCATGAATCCAACACTGAGACCACAGAGAAAAGCTGGGACTGTCCTGGGCCGACCAGGACACACGTGCCACTCCGTTTACAGAGTCAACATTTAAAGGCAGAATGAACAATCGATGATGTTGAAGCCCAAGGACACGGCGAGAATAAAAGTTTTAATCCCAAAAAGCCTTATCATCTTTTATTTTGTTGTAGGTAATCAGATTCTTTTTTGGCTCATGATAAAATTCAGATGTTAATTAAAAATGATGTAGAGAGACATTTCTCTCCCGCCTGTGTCAGGGTGAGTTACAGGCTCCTTGGAAAAGATGTTCTAATTACGGGAAGAGCAGTGTATTAAAACACCGAGGTGTGCAGCCAGTCCCGTGGCTGCCCCCTCTCTGCTTCACCACTAAATTGAGAAGATGCTTCCCTTAAACTCAGCTCTACTACCGTCCATCAATCAACGGACTCGGCATAGAATTCATGCAGTTTTAAAGGCATTTTTTATGAAGAGGATTATAATTCATGTTCAAAATCCTTCTTTGAAATGTGCCCAACTCTAAGTTTTTCAAGGGCGTGACAGCTAATGGAGAAGTGTCCTGTGTTTTTGTCACTCCTACCTAACTTTGTATCTTTTGAATTTGATTTTACCCTTCGGATTTTTTTCCTTTATTACTAAAGAGAGTGAGGAAAACATTGCTAATTGACCATTGCCTCTGAGAAAATATTTTAACGCCAAAGTTGTAGATTTCATGTTTGATGCTAGAGGTCAGAGCTGCATTTGTGCGGATTGTTTTTGAGGGAGATGAAACATCAGACACATTGGATGGGGCACACTGGTTCTGCATGCAGGGGGTCACTCTCATTTCCTTGGTTGGTAAATCACCTTTAAGTCAAGGTAAGAGGACTCCCTTCTCTTCTGGAATTGAGAGCCCTCAGGTCTTTTGTGTTGCAAAATTGCAGTCTCCTGGAGAACATTTGAATAGATGCCCTCAGAAGTTTGAATGGCTAAGTCTCTCTTTGGGAAAGGGGATTAATTGGATGCCCCGTTTGGAAATGAGTCCTTTTGTAGACGGATGGAGAGGAAAGGGATAGTTCTCTTTCCTGTGTCTGTGAGAGTCAGATATTTGTGCGTCTGCACCATTGCTGGCAGCTTTTGTGACAGTTGTGTGGTATCATTTCAGCATAAATTATTCCAAAATCTTTTGGCCACTCATCCTTCCAACAGCGAGTGCTTCTATCTCCAGGACCCAGACGCCCTAAGGAAGTCCATGGGAGGACCCAGATGTGCCTGTGAAGAGCATTGATTTTTTTCCCTATTACTGGTCAGACCACATTATCTGTCTTATTTAAATCCATCTAAACTGTAGTGACATCACATATGTACATGTAGCATGTATTTTCTCCATGCTCCCCTTTGGAGATATTGAATTATTCAGGACAGTAATGTCTATAATGAGGGTCAGAATCCACGCTTTTATAATTTGGGCTAGTAAGGAGCAGGGACTATTGTATTTAGACAGATTTCCATCCAAATTATTAATTCAAAAGTTGTCTCTTAAATTGTGAATCTTCAGTAACTGAGAAGATGTATTCGCTTAGAAAAACCTATTCCCAACCCATCTTCCCTAGAGAAATCATATGTAATTCAAAATATCAAAACATAATTTTAATGTAGTAGAGATCTTTAAAATAACACTAAGAAATCCTTTGAGTAATATAAAAATATAGTTCTTGTTTATTTTTAAATTTTTATAGTTTTCTATTTTTAGAGTATTTAAAACATAGTTATAAACACAATGTTATATAAATAGAAAAACTAAACTAGCAATACCTGTTAACACACGTGATGTACCTTATTCTAGAATTACTGCCAAATTGGTTCACACACCTGATCCTTAACCTTTTTAAAGCCATTTCTGTACTTAAGGGACTTGAAAGGGATTACTGCACCTTAACTGTTTTCATAACTGCCAATTGGTATCTTACCAGTGTAGAGGTGGTTTTTATTTCATCATAAATGTCAGCCATGTTTTTAGTCTGTATTGAGCTCAGTACACTTGAGTGTCCTTGCTTGGAGGCAGTCTGCACGGGTAGAGTGCACTTTGGGGTCACCCGAGGTCTGTGCACATGAAGCATGTCTTGTAGCTTAAGACCCAGATCTCCCCTTCGAAGCTATAGATGCAGTTGTTTCTGAAATCAGTTGCTGTGACTCTTTATCGCTAGAAGAGGATCTTTGTGTTGGCAGCTTCCTTTAGTGTAGGCAGCTGAGAGATCACCCATCCTTGGATGGTGCCAGTCTGCACCCATCAGAGGTGCTCCCGATGGCACTCCTGGGGCCTCTGTGCCCCCCCCCCCAAATAGGGGCTCCTCTGTTCCTGGCAATCCCTAGGGTTTGTCAGACCCTCTTAGTTCAAGGGACGCCTTCGCTTGGATTGTCTTTTCCTCTTGTGGTTAATTTCTAAAGATTTTGCATAACTTTTTGGATATTACTAGTATTTCAGTATTGCATATTATATATGATAAAATATTTGAAAATTATCAATAATCAGGTATCACAATAGAAAGGTGTTTCTCTTGCTTAACTGTGTTATTGTCAGATTTGATGAACTATGCATTAAAGTTACATTGTATTTAGACAGATTTCCATCCAAATTATTAATTCAAAAATTGTCTCTTAAATTGTGAATCTTCAGTATTATAAAAATATATGAGTAATATAAAATTAAAAAATATCTTGCCGTAACTCATCACATTTTGATTATTTAACTGGACCCAAGGTATGTATCATTTGGAGTTAGTCATTCCAGAGACTGATAAGATAGCTTAATAATATCTAAAATTACATGAAAGACATCCTTTTCTAATGTAGTGGAAGTGACATTAAGGTTAATTAATCTTATCTTTATTCCTATTTTCCCCTCACAGCTACAGCAAGTCATTCAGATTTTAGAATGTATTTAAGAAATATTAGGTATTAATATTAGAATTTAGTGATGTATTTTTTGGATAATTGGTATGTTTAAATAATTTATAGCAAATTTTTTCAAGGGAAATTAATTATGATTGACTGTAAATTAACTAGTTCAGGTGAAATAGGTATACTGTATAATTTTTTAAAAAATATGAAGCAGTACTTAATAAAATATTGGACAAAGAAATCAAATCATATTATAAGGCAATCTAAATGCCCAAATTCTTCTGTTTTGGAACTTTAAAAAAAAATCAAATATTTGAAATAAATGGGACATTTACAGATAATCCTCCTTTTTACATGGCTTAGAAATTTTTGCTAAATTTGGATAAAGTGATAAAGAGTCACAGCAACTGATTTCAGAAACAACTGCATCTATAGCTTCGAAGGGGAGATCTGGGTCTTAAGCCACGAGCCATGCTTCATGTGCACAGACCTCAGGTGACCCCAAAGTGCACTCTACCCATGCAGACTGCCTCCAAACAAGGACAATCAAGTCCTTGGATTTGGAGTGTATAAAACATCACATTTAATAAACTCCATAAGACATCCATTTATTGTTCTAATGGCAGCTTATTGAAATAGACGCGCTGTGCAGAATCACATGCCTTTATTTAGAGGATCTGCAGATTAAATATGACAGAATTTCTTCCTTTCTATAATGGAAGAATTAGCAGGTAAATAGAATTTTTGTGTGCCCAAGAAGACAGGGGTTATTTGTGCCACCTTTCCAAGACAAGAGCTTGGTTCGGGAGCAAATGAGGGCCAGTGTATATCCTCTTTGTTTATTGGTAGGTTGGCACATGTACGTATGCATCTGTGTGAATGTGTGTTTGGTGAAAGAGGGCAAATGCTAGACAGAATTAGGTGAGGGCACAAACAGAAATCAGCTTATTTTATTTCCTGCTGTTAAAATGATTAATGGATAATATTTTCACTATCAAGAATATTTGAGAATATAGTACAAAGAAAAAATGCAGCACACTATTAGACACGTCCATCTTTTATTTCCTTTCCCTTATTAATTTAGCCAATACATATTTTAGTATTCCCCATGTATCATGTATTAGGCAGTTTGATATAGAAATAAATATATTAGTCCTTGACATTTATAGGCTCACAGTCTAGTAGGGGAGGTTTTCAAACATATTCCTGACATTAATTGGGATAGGTGTTGGGGTGATGTTCTGTACGGAGTTTTGGGGAGGGGAAGGGGAATGAGCATTTCTGCTTGGTGGGGGAGAAGGTCAGGAAAAGTTTAAAACCAGGGAAGTCATGTTTAAAGTGAATTTTAAGAGGAAATCAGGTATTTATCAGTTGAACAAGTTAAATAACTATATTCTGGTCAGAAGAAATAACATGGGCGTAGGCCATGTGGGGTGGCGGGCCAGAGCTGTGTAAGTATGTCCTGGCTAGAAAATGCGGCGCAAAGAGGTGTGACTCAGTACAGTATCACATTTGTCACTCACGGGGTTTATTTTCCCATGTGACAGCTCCAGAGAGGCAGTTGCCGGGATGGGTTTGGAAGCAGGACTGTGGAGGCTTATGACTCCCCCAGTTCTCTGGGGTGCACCCACAAGGGTGTGCTATGGCCACTGATCATTTCAGGCCTCTCTTTGCTTTGCCTTTCCTAGACTATGTCTCCAAGATACATTTACTCCACCCCAGGGAGGTAAGGTTGTCAAATATTCTAAGCCATCTCATCCCATTAAAAAGAATCATTATTTGGCGGTTTATCACAGCTTGTTTCCAAGGGAGGGAGAGAAGTAATCCATCTCCATGTCCGTATCAAGAGGTGATCACAAGGCGGGGGGGTGGGGAGGTAGCGAGGGCATATCTGGACCAGAGAGGTTTGGTGGGGCCCCTTTTTTGCCGCCTGGTCATGAGAGACGCAGGCGAGCAGAAGTGGATGACTGCTTGTAGGCAATAAACAGGTTTCTCCCACTTTATTTCTCCCTTTGACTGATTTCAGCTTCAAAGTTTATTTGCCATGCTGGGAATATATTTCCTCCCCTGAGTTACATGGAGTAAATGAGTACCTGGTAGAATTCCTGCCATTTTCCCTCTTTGCATTGCTGCTAAAATCAACAAGAATATGACAAGTTCTAATCCTGTTTGGGTATGGTCTTTAGTTATAATAGCAGTTTAATTTTCTTAGTGTGCCCAGCAATAATTTCTGATATATGTAAATGGAGTAGCTGCCTGTTGAATATTCAACAGCAGAAAATAGGATTTATTTTCATTCAGCTTCAAAAGTTCAGCATCACCTAGCCTGGGATCTAGAATTTTGCATTTGTTGGGTTACATTCCTTCAGCTTAATCTAAAAATGTGCCTTGTGTGTATTATTTTTCTCCTCTTCTTTCTTGTACCTCCTGCATTACCATAACTGCTGTCTTTAGAGAAGAACCTAGTGTCAGTGACACAGCTGTAAATAAGGCCAAGAACACAAAATAAGTTTATTTTTTGTTTCAATCTGAAGAGGTCCTAAGTTCATAGAATAGTAACTGTTATAAATTACATGATCAGCTGGTAGTAACCACTCATATGCTTTCTGCTCATGGTGAATCTTTGTGCTTCTTATAATAGTCAAGTTGCATTTATATTTACCTTATGGAAGAGAAATGTAAGGGCCTGATCACATCTATTTTTAGAAACTATTAAGAATGGGACTTTGTGTCTCTTAAAACATTACAATCTCAGGGAATTTGTTACTTGAGATGATGCAGTAAAAGTAAGAATATGCCATCCCTAAACACCTGGGATCCTTCCAAGCAAGGCAGGATGGTGCCAGAGGGGCAGCATGAGGCAGCCGAGGGTCAGGCTGTTCTGCAGGGGCCACAGTGTGAAGAGCCAGCGTCTGCACGACACTTGTCTAAGGCAGGCACTGAACAGGGACCGTTCTTGCCCCAGCTGGTGAAATTCTTTCTATCAAACTATTAGCAACTCACAGATTGGGAAGCTGAGGGCTGGTGGCTTTAAATACCCATGAAAAGGTCCATTAGCCGGGTTTAGGGGAGAGAATTTCCCAGCCTGCATTTTGGTGGTGATACTTTACAACATGCAACCTGTGCTTTAAATATTGTTTTTTTAAAAAAACATCTAAAATGCACTCTGTTGCCTGTTTTTAGGTGTTCAATTCAGTAGCATTAAGTACATTTATATTGTAGAACAGCAGATACCTGGGATTTCTTCATCTTGCAAAACGGAAACTCTTCATCCACTGAGATAAACTCGCTATTTCTCAGGCCCTGGCAGCCACCGTTCTGCCTTCTGTCTGTGAAACACAGGTTTCGATGACTCTGGGGGAGATTGATTCAAGTCCTGACAATGTATGTGAAGGTTTCTCTGCCACTGAATTAACATCATCAGGGATGGATGATGTTTCTGCAGGGCCTCTCTGCTCACAGTCAAGATCTGCTTAAAATGTTACTGAGTTGAAATTTACCAACATGAAGATGTCAGCCAGTGTCACAGGGAAAATAATTTCTGGTTTTTCATTCAGTTTAGCACATATTTATAGCATAGCTCCTATGTGCCAAGCTCGGTGCTGGGACATGGGGGGGCCACCACAGTGAATATCCCTTTCTGAATCGGCTTGTTTTGTGACTGAGAAAATGATCGTGTAAGAATTCTTTTTAGGCTGGAGGCAACATTGTTACACTAGAGGAACACGGGACTGAATAGCAAGGAAGGAAAGAGACGCTGTTTTCAAGGAGACCAGGGAGGGAAATACAGAATGGCTGCAAGTAGCTGGGCTTTGAAGGTTTCCCAGTTTAGTGACAAGGAGTGTGTCAAAGTTTGAGCCCACTGAGTTTCGTCCTCAGAGAACCAAAGGATATTCCAAGATCAGTCAAACCAACTCCATCCATAAAGTCTGTCGTGGCCAGATGTGATGCTCATAACATCCATTCCTATTCGACTGGGCAAAACACAGCCAGCATGACCTCGGGAAGGCTGTATCTACCCTCCGTCCTCTCGGAGAGGGGTTAGGTATTTGTTAAAAATAGTTATAGGTGTCCTTGCTAAGCTCTGGCTATCCATTCTTTGATTTGATGTTACTTTATAGAAATAGTAGTAGTTAAGAGACATAACATGCCTTTTGTATGTCAGAAGAAAACTAAGTGTATGCACAAGATCAAGAAACGAGGAGCTTCAAAAGATAAAAATATGTAACTAATCCTCTTTGAGTAGAACATTCACTTTACAAGCATCTGTTGAATCGCACCTGGCGGGGTCCCTATGCTGATGTGTGAGGTCGGAATGTGCAAGACGATGGGCGCTCAGAATGCCAGTGCTGAGTAAAGGAGCACAAACCGTGCTTCCCATGTTTTCCCAGAAACTCTTAAGTACTGTTAGTGAAAAGCTTGGGCAAAAAAGATCTCACGTCTGAAAAAGAAAACCGTGAAAACCAGACCCAGGAAACCAACAGCTGTGGTAGGTCAGCCCAGGCAGACGTACGTTTTGTTAATATTACCGGGGCATGTTTCTTGATTTTTAAACTTAAAAGTCATGTCAACATGTAGCTCAGAGCCAAATAGTTGGGACTGCGTCTTCCTCTGGCTTCAGCGGTGACAGATCCGAGATGCACATCACAGGCAACCCACTCGTGGACATGGAGCAGAGTGACTGTGACCCGGAGCCCTTTGAATAAATGTGGTTCTTTATCAGCTCTGGAGACATGGTCTCAGGCACAACGTGTCCATCAGCGTTTGTTGAAAATAAGTCGTCACATGTCCCCAAGCCATTGGAAAGTAATTAGCCAGGCACTAGCTAAGTGACATAAAAAGCTCAAAGTAGGAAAATTAATTTAAAAAAATGAGAGGCAGTTAGGCTGGCTGCACTGCAGTGAACTCCTCTCTCTCCTCCGAGTGACCAGTTAGATGTCCACTAATCTGCTTCCTCCAGGACAGAATCATCAGTATCCTGAGTTCAGTTCCTTATCAGAGTGTTGGCTACACGTCAGAAATCCTTTTTGGCATGTAGAAGTGGTCGTGATTCTTCGGTTTTTCTGTTTCATTGTTTATTTTGTTTGCTTTGCTTTTACGTGCTTGTCAGCAATGCATGAACACCAACCCCTTTCACGGGCCTGATGGTTTCAGGCTTTCAGGTTATTTAACTCACAGTTTTGTCCTCAGATAATAAATACTTTCTTGTAACTGTCATGTAGCAGTTTTGGGGTTCCAAGTACAATATGAGCCCTACAAACGGAGGTGGTGATTTGGGGTGATACTCTTGCTTCCTTACACTTCGAAATACCATATTCTTACAAGAAAAATATTTTTTTTCTTAGTTGGGTGTATTGATTAATTTCATTTCACTCCTCTCCCATCTGTGCTTATGATCATTTCGCACCTAACAATTTGGAAGTATTTTGAGGTGGCTGTCACTCGTGTATACATTAAAGAAGGAAAAAAGAGAAACACAGTTAATGCTGAACCATCTCAGTTCATTCTACCTGCAAATTCCTCAGTATGATGGAGGAAGAACCTCCTTAGCTGATTCCGCATCGAGCACCCAGCCTTGGTCGCAGCAGGTGGAGTAGGGGTCTAGTGTGATGTCTGGGGTCCCATGGGGGGGCGCTGGGAAGCTGACTCCAGCCTACTCTCTTCCTGTGCCTTTACCATCACTGTTGCATCCTGAATGATCCCAACTGTACTGAATTCACTATGATGGGCTATTTTTGGTCTTTTCCTTCTGTTTTCCAATTAATAACAAGTTGACCATAAACAGGTATAAGAAGGGAGACCTACAGACAAAACAGGATGACAGGGAAGACAGGGAGAGAGACACTAGTCTCTTAGTGGTGGCCTTTAAATTTGGTTTTCAACTCCTAGCAGCCAAACAATGAAAAGGCCCTGCTCTCATGGGATTTGCACCCACAAGGAATTCATACCCCTGGTTCCTCAGATAGAACACAGCTCTCCCTGCCCCTAGAGTCTCAAAGAGTTTCTCACCCAGAAACCTTCATAGAGGCCAGTGTGTCTTCACACTGGGATGTGATGGCATTGCCGGAACAGAGACTGAATAAAGGGCTCCAACTAAGGGCGCCTTCAGGGGAACTGAGATTGTGAGGCTCGCATTTCATGGGTTCTGCCTGTTAGACCCAGTCTGGCTGGAAAAGCACCTATAATTTATTCCATGAGTTTTGTTTGTTTGTTTTTAATTTTAAAGGCTTACAGACTCATGAAATATAAAAGCATTTTTTAGAAGAGCATGACGGGTGACCAATAATGGCCTTAAAGAATGAATGTAACTTACATTAGGATAAAATTATGGGGGTGAACGGAAGGGAATTACAAGGTCAGTGAGGAAAGAGTAGCAATCTGTGATTTCTTCCTTCTAAAGAAGGGCTTGTTCCTATTTTTAAATGGAAAATGGTCAAGCAGCTCTGGTATTCAGATTTCATTGGACATTTTAAAAAATGATATCACGGTTTTACTTTCAAATGCCAGTATTTGTAATTTCAAGTTACATCCTTTGAAAGTGTTTCAATTTATTATAAATATTTTAGATTCAAACTTAAGTAGGAATGGATAGGCCATTTTCAAAATTCTCTTATGCATTGTAAGAGCAAAAAAATTGGATGGCCTCTGTTAGAACTACTGTCTCAGAAATGTCCAATAATGATTGGCGTGACTGGCTTCATATGAGTAGTTTTGGAAGCGTTCCCAGTGCTGTGAGACCAGTGTGATGGGAAAGCGTGTGAGCGTGTGGGAGTAGGGGGAGGAGAAGGCATTAGCTGGGATAAGGCAGTCCAAGTACATATTCCCCAAAGCATGTAAGGTCAGAACTTAGACTTTCTAGTGGCAGTCCTGTCAGGGTCGTCACCAGCCACATGTGGACACTTAATTCTAAATTAACAACTGAAAATTAAAAATTAGTTCTGCTGCCACACTAGGCAATTTCAAGGGCTTAATAGCTACATTATTTAGGGGCTGCCTCATGGGGTATCAGAGGTGGATTATTTTCTCACTGACAGTTTTGTGGTCTTGAAGAATGGGTGGACTGCCTAAATATCACTTTTCTCAAATGGACCTGACCTCAGATTTAGGCAGCAGTGTATTTTTCCCTGACGAGGGTCTGTAGAGTATAATATACTAAGTATTCTTTGTTGCACACCGGGGGACAATCCATGAGCTTCCAGCTCTTTGGAGCATATGGTGGGGTTGACAGACTTTCAAGAGAATGCAAGAAACTGACATTTGAGTCCGTTGGAAGCTATACTTCAGCCAACATGTGAAAAAATTGAGCCTTACCTGAGACCTTTTCTTGATAGAATAGGGTATTTCTGAATATGTCACTTTTTTTTTTGTAGAATCAGAAGAAAAACAAGCATTAAACTTAAACATTTTTAGTATTTACTGTTCACAATACAAATGCAACACTGGCCATTGAAAATGACTCATGGATTCTTCTCACAAATGCATAATCCTCCTACGTGTTATTGACTCATTTTCCTTTATTAAATTTTGTCTTTGGTGCAAGGCGGTGTGATGTATTCCAATCTGACACCTCGTACTCAATTATTATTTTTTTTTTGAGAGGGCATCTCTCATATTTATTGATCAAATGGTTGTTAACAACAATAAAATTCAGTATAGGGGGGTCAATGCTCAATGTACAATCATTAATCCATCTCAAGTCTAATTCTTGTCAGTCTCCAATCTTCTGAAGCATAACAAACAAGTTCTTACATGGTGAACAAATTCTTACATAGTGAATAAGTTCTTACATGGTGAACAGTGCAAGGGCAGTCATCACAGAAACTTTCGGTTTTGATCACGCATTATGAACTATAAACAATCAGGTCAGATATGAATATTCGTTTGATTTTTATACTTGATTTGTATGTGGATCCCACATTTCTCCCTTTATCATTATTATTATTTTTATTTTTAATAAAATGCTGAAGTGGTAGGTAGATGCAAGATAAAGGTAGAAAACATAGTTTAGTGCTGTAAGAGGGCAAATGTAGATGATCATGTGTGTGCCTGTAGACTATGTGCTAATCCGAGCTAGAACATCCGAGCAATAAAACATCCACGGATGCAGAAGATTTCTCTCAAAATGGGGGTGGGGTGGGGGTGAGGTTCTAAGCTTCACCACTGCTGTTCCCCGATTTCTCACCTGATGGCCCCCCTGCGACTGTACCTGTCTTAGGTTGTTCCTCCCTTGAGGAATCTTACCTGTTTCTGGCTAACCAGTCATCTTCCGGGGCCATACAGGGAAATGTAAAGTTGGTAAGTGAGAGAGAAGCCATATTGTTTGAAAAGGTTAGCTTTTTACTTCTCTGCAGATTTATGCCCTGTGGCTTCTATGCCCAGCACTTGTCTCGAGGTATCTTTACCACCTGGAGGAATTATGATACTCGGTAAATTCGATATGAGGCACGAATTCTATTTAAGGGTTGTAATTAGGAAGGAAGAAGAAAAGCTATAGAGGTAGCATATGGAAGAAAACATGGGAGGATTGATTGTTTCTTTGACATATCTTCTTGTAGAGTAACTTAAGCATGTATGGGTTTTAAACTACTAACTTGCGCACACATATTAACAAAATAGGAATACGGTGACATAAACAAAGCAAATCTATAATTACCAGCCATCTCCAGTGAAGCCAAGAAAACCAGTTAGGCACCCTAGGCATTTGTGAAAATTTGTCTATGATATGATGGATATTGTTCAACTGTACTTGAACAGCCTGAGAGAAATCAGACAAATTAAAGCAGCCCATTTCCGGGATCTGTTCACCTCCCATATGTCCTTTTAACCGTAGATAGTCTATAGTCGTAAGATTTTGGAGAGCTACAACTTGCACCCCTCCCAACTCCTGGTTGAGTTCCAACAGTACAGACCTGGTCAAATTCGTTGTCTCACTGTATGCACATGCCAGCCTAGACATCTCCCTCCTCATTCCAATGGCAAGTCCAGGAAACGGTGGGGTGGACGCAGCCACAACCGCAGCATCGCCCGGATCCGTGTGGAGGCTTTTTGATGATCATCCCCCGGCACGAGTCCTCCAGAGAGTGCTGATGCCGGAAGCTCCTCCTCATATCGTATCTTAGTTCATTTTCTGGGTATCCAAGCTAGGCCTTGATCTTCTGCATAGAAACAAACAGACCCTTTGCCCACACTTTGACATGCCCTCTATACCACTGTGCAGAACTCACTGGAGGTCAGCACACAGGGACTACTTTTTTTTTTTTAAGAGAAGGAATATTATCAGAAAAGAGTACCTCCATAGCTGATCATCTGACACCCTTTAAGTGATCAACATTAAGGATATTTAAAGCATGTGTTAATCTTTGATTTACCAATAGTTTTATCCTATCAAGGAGTAATCCCCCTTTTCTTTCTTTCTTTCTTTTTTTTTTTAATCTTTAATCTACACTTACATGAAGAATACTATGTTTACTATGCTCTCCCCTATATCAGGTTCCCCCTAAAAAGCACATTACAGTCACTGTCCATCAGCATAGCAAAGTGTTGTAGAATCACTACTTGTCCTCTCTGTGTTGTGCAGCCCACCCTCCCCTTTCTCCCTCCCCCCCATGCATGCTAATCTTAATACCCCCCTTCTTCTTCCCCCCCCTTATTCCTCCCTGCCCACCGTTCCTCCCCAGTTCCTTTCCCTTTGGTACCTGTTAGTCCATTCTTGGGTTCTGTAATTCCGCTGCTGTTTTGTTCCTTCAGTTTTTCCTTTGTTCCTATACTCCTCAGATGAGTGAAATCATTTGGTATTTCTCTTTCTCCGCTTGGCTTATTTCACTGAGCATAATACTCTCCAGCTCCATCCATGTTGCTGCAAATGGTTGGATTTTTCCACTTCTTATGGCTGAGTAGTATTCCATTGTGTATATGTACCACATCTTCTTTATCCATTCATCTACCGATGGACATTTAGGTTGCTTCCAATTCTTGGCTACTGTAAATAGTGCTGCGATAAACATAGGGGTGCATCTGTCTTTCCCAAACTTGATTGCTGCGTTCTTAGGGTAAATTCCTAGGAGTGGAATTCCTGGGTCAAACGGTAGATCTGTTTTGTACTCAATTATTTTTAAAGAAATTCTTTAAACTTCCTATGAGGTATTATGAAAATTAGTTATTTCAGAACATTTAGCAAGGAAGTCTTTCATTAACACAAATGAATCAATTGAGCACATTAACAGTGATTAGAATGAAACATTTTTACAAGTCAGATGAAAGTAAACCCAAGCAGTTTTTAGAGTAAAAATCTGAAGATCAGTAATATCATTTAAAATAGAAAATATAGACTTAATGCAGAAAAAAGTATTTGACACACTCCCCAGAAAAATTGCGATTGACTTACAGTGAGATAAATATCTAGTTACATTTATACCAAAGCAGGGGTATTGATTGATGTTATTAAGGTCAAAACTTACCTCAAGTGAAAAATAAATCTTGAGTTTTACATTGAGTCGAAATGTCAATACGTATTTTGTTACAAAAACACTGAAAACACACCAGGGGCATATTTTAATTTTTCTTATAATGGTTTTCAGGGAAGACTGCTCTTTCTCTTACCACAGTTTTGAAAGAAATAAACTCTAAGATATTGGAGCAAGGAATTTATCATGTCTGATTTGGAAGCATTTCCTTTGTTCTTTTTGTTTTTGTTTTTTTCTTTTGGTCTCCTAAGAGAGAAGGTGTCTTTCCACACACCTGCCCCTCCACTGTTTATTTTTAGCCTGTAACAGGCAACTGTTCATTTGGTAAGAGGGAAAAACAATTTCCCACAGGTGATACAATGCCTCACAGGGGTCCCAGAGTGACCGCTAATGTGCAGAAGGACCCTCCTGGGGGGTGCCCTTGAGGCATGGGCAGGTGCCCAGGTTGGAGGAAAGAGCAGGAAAGGTCCGTGATTTTAAATTGTGCAGGATGTTTGCTAAGTCTAAGACTTGATTTTCCTCCCTCAGGAGAAAAATACGCTCCGTGCAAGTTGTCACGTGCTGCGAGGTGTGCATGTTAGTGTGTGTGTGTGTGTGTCGGTGTGCATGTGCACACGTGCATGGGGATGTACAGGATGGATTCGACCTCTCTAACGTTGTAGGTCTGTGTGTTTGCTAGTGTCTTCGGGAGAGAGGTCAGGGAAGGACTGCCTGGCTCAGAGACTTGGCCGTGTTCTCTGCAGTCAGAGCTCCCTTGTACCTTGTGCTAGGCTTTGCCACAGGCATGACGTCATTAACACTGTGACGAGGCGAGTCTGAGGGAGGGACAGTTTGGAGCAACAGACACTCAGTGGTGTTCACCTGCAAATAACCAGATTTAGACCTTTCCTCGGCCATGTCCCATTATCTCTGTAAACAGCATCTCCACATGGTGTCACACACATGGTCAGGGCCACAGCAGGTGGGCAGAGCTCTGCTGGCCGTCAGGACCAGTTCTTGTGTCTCCTGCCCTGCCTTCTGCCTCCACTGGCCTCCTGTAACCCACCCTGATGGCTCCATGTGGAGTCCTAAGTCCTCTGATCCAGTTAGTGTAGAGGAAAACGAAATCTGCTTTCAAATCTGGCACAGGCTGCCAACATCTCCCGAAAGTGGAGTGTTTTGTGTGAACCCTCTGCTCCCAGGTAACCTTGAAGCCTGGAGTGGAAGGGAAGGCTCTCCCTGGCTGAGCTCTGAGCTCACGGTGCAGCCAAGAACGGCCCGGCAGTGCCCATGTACACCAGCCTGTGGGCGGTGTGCAGCCCAGGGCCCTGGGCTCAAAGTCCTGGAAAGGGCAAGATCCCGAGGTTGTCAGCAGGGGTGTTTGGAGCAGAAGGGTATGCATGGGCCTCTTCACATTAAGCCCAGTCTTTTTTTTCCTGGAAATTTTCCCAGTTTTCCTGGAATTGTCCCACATCTTGGGAACTCCTCATTCCAGACACACTTGGAGAGCTGGCCGCCCAGCTGATGGTGAGAATATTTTGAATCACATGAGTGATCACAGGAGGCTGGTTCTGCAGAGGGCAGACACGCTTTGAGGTGGCAGAATGCCGAGCCGAGACAGGCAGCCCCCTCTGGCAGGCAGCCAGTGCCGCTCGGCGGGCTGTCGCCCAGAGCAGCCCTGTGGGGGGCTGGGGGCTGGCCTGGGCGCAGTGGCGGGATTCCCACAGCTCGTTGGCTGCCGTCACTGTGGGGAGGCTTGTCCGCCTGGGGGAGAACAGCGCCCAGGCACCGCGAGGGTGCTGTCCTCGAGGGGCGCACACATCTGTTGGTGCATTGGCAACATTAGGTTGCTTCAGTAACAGACCCCGGTTGTCTCTCCCCGGAGCAAATGATGGTTCCCCATTTCTGCCACACTTCCCCTGGCATCAGCTCCTGGGCACTTACTGAATTTCTTCTTGATAATGTGGTGGTGACCTGCACACTGCCAGACTTCCCCTGGAAGGACCATCCTTACAGAGCAGGGGTGAGGCCCGTGGAGATTGGGGTGTGCATTCTCCAGCAGGCAGCACACACCAGAGGGGGAGGCTGGCCCACGGGGCACAGCACTGGGGCTCTGCCCTCGGAGCCTGAACAGAAGTCAGTGCTGAGCGAGACCAGAGCTGACATCCTTGGTGCGAGCAGTGGCGGTGAGGGGACAGAGGCTGGCGTGAGGCTCCGGGCTGAGGGCCTATAGAGCCCCCGGCACCACACCGTCCCAGGAGCAGCACACAGAGGCCCTCCCTGCTGTGTCCCCCTGGGCCTGGCCACGCTCTGTCCCTCCACCTTCGGGACAAATGCTTAATACCCTTACAGAGTTTTTATTTTCTGCCTAAGTCCGCCGGAGCCAATTAATTTTGTTTTTAACAGTGACAGTGACGACCCAGAAGGCATCCATAGAGCTCCATTGAGCTTTCAGATGTCATCTTACTTAACAGGGAACTAGCCTCTGTTCATGGCTCTTCTCCCTGGTAGGGCCTGGAGCCCAGCCCTGACCGAGCCTGGTCACCGCCCGTCACTGTGCTGTGACCAGGCTGCTTGCCACGCGTGGCCATGCCTTCAGCCTACCATTCCCATGGCTTCTCATTTATAACCTGAAACAGTGCTTCAACATGAGTGTGCTGTGAGGGGGAGCCCAGGGCCTTTCTGAGGCTCTGTGACCCCACACAGAGTCGCGCATGGGCCGGACACAGAGCCTGCAGCTGCTCCACACGTTGCCAGTGCCCCACAGTCCCTGAAGCATGTTTGCACCTGACAGCAAAGGCTCTGTTAATCCCTCCTCCCGTGTTTCTTGGACGTGCTGCGTGAGGTGTGATTTCAGTGTGCCTCGTCAGGATGTCCTAACAGAAAAACAGACGTGGAGGGACAAGACTTGTGTGTGAGTTCCAGCTTATTACATGTTAATCCTTACAAGTGACATTTAAGAAGGAAACGTATTCAGCAACTCAAGCCCAGCGTCATCTTCGGTGTTTGTACTGGCTTCCTGCTTCGGAGTTTTAAGTGTTTAAGTGTTAGCTGGTTGCATGTTATTTGAAATTGCATATTTTACCCTTCATCACTGCTCACTCTGTGTGCTAGCGAGCCCCGTGTTTTGCATTTGTGGGGGCCTACTCCCACTTTACGGCTGGAAGATCAGGCTCAGAACCCTCTGCAAATGCTGCAGTCGCAAGCGGGTTATTACTGGGGAAGCTGGTAGTAGTCGTTCATTGTAGCACGTCTAATAGTGTTGTTCAGCGCAGTTGTCAATGGAGTTATGTGCCTCTGTCTGTAATTGGTAAATTATTCATTTTGAAGTTGCTTTTATACAGACAATTTCAGTGGAGAGCAGTTCTATGCTTAATGCACAGGTAGAAAAATGTAAACAAACTATTTGCCTCAACAAGGCCCATTAATTGTGGTGCCCCGCCTCCTCTGTGACAATATGTAATTGCTTCTTGGACATGCATTAATATTTTCTTTTAAAAAGTGGCCCATTGGCCTGGAGGAGTGTTTATTGTTTTGTTTATGAAAAATTGCTTTCTGATGTCTGATCCGAGTCATTTGTTACCTTGTATTTAAACCCCACAGTGCTGTCATCTATCAACGTCACATAGGGGTTGTCTTGCATGAACTGCCGGTTCCCAGTGTGTTTCTTCTGAGTCCCTGCGGTGTTGCCAGGCCTTCCCTCCCTTGTGAGCTATGTGCTGCAGACTCACTGTTTTCCCTCTTGGAAAAAGATCGCCTTAATTCCACGCGGCAAATGTTATCTCGCCAATCAATTGTTATTCAGATGGTGCACCAGAAACCACCATTGCCTTTTTTAAGATTAATTTTCTGTTCTGACAATTTTAGTTTGGAGCCCGGCTGCCCAGAGCAGACCCACCTTTCCTAGCCTCCCGTGGTGACATGGGGACTCAGGGACAGAGGACTCTACTGTAAATAAAGGGTGGACACTTTGACAGACCTCCCTTAAAAGGCAGCTGACTCAGGCACCTGGCCCTTGCAGCCAGAAACCGGGCCTAGCCAGGGCTCCCTCAGCGTGTTCTGCATGGTGCGGCCCTCACCTGTGCCAATCAGCGCCAGTGGCCCATGTACAGGACCTCACGGCTGCAGCGGGAAACCAATTTCTAGCCACATCTGACAGCAGCCAAGGAGAAAGGATATGTGCCTTTTCTTTCATTATCACACTGTCACCTGTGGGGTTACAGAATCCCTCTGACTTCCTGAAGCAGGTGTCAGTGACAAGCATAGATGGTGGCAGTGGCATCCAGGTCCTCTCTCTCTGAACAAGCGCTCTGCCCTTTGCCACTGTCCACAGCTGGAGTGGGGGTGGGCTTGTGCACAGGAGAGCCCCGATATCACTTATTCTTCCCCAAATGCTGCCACCTGCTCAGCCTCTCGCCTTTCCTGCAGGGGTTTTTACTGACTGAGTTACCAAAGACTGTCACAGGGACTTACAGGCACATTGGATTCTATTTTGATATATGGAAGAACTTATTTTTTCAAGGAACTCAACTTGCCTACTTTCCTGTGATGGCAGCCATTCTAGGGCAATGTGCATGTGTCAAAACGACGGTTTCTTTTGGGGGCACTGCTGCCAGACAGTTTGCTAATTAATCACAGGTCATGCATCATCATAAAGTCTTAGATGGATGTAATTAGATGAGAAGGCAGGTCATCTAGGACAATGCTCATGTTTGGCAGACAGAGAAAATAAGGCCCAAGAGATGAAGTGGTGAAAGGCACTGTGTTAGGAAAGGGCCTTTGCTGCAGTGAAGCAGCCCTGGGCTCGACCTCTGTCTCCTGTTATAATTTCTGTTACTTCAGCCCGTGTGGACCCACAAGGTGGTTCACAGAGTGACCCTGGGCCACCGAGTGCTGCTGGCCTGCCGATCCTCAGCCAGCCTGAGCGTCTTGTTTAATTAACATCTTTATGTTCTTTGACTGACTTTATGAATTCGTTTGCCGTTTTAAAAGCAGTTTCTCTGAAAAACTGCTTGTTTGACAGAAGTAAAAATTCAGGCGAGATCCCAAGGAAAATCGGTATGTTGGAAGCATCAGACAATTCTTCCAGGTCGGGTCTCCACACGCTCTCTCTGTAGATTCTTCCTGCAGAGCCTGATGGGGTCTAAGGGGGTTCACCCAGTGCTGTCGCTCCCAGATAAGAAGCCACCCCAGTCCTATCTAGTACCAGATCTCCCTCTTCCAGTGTAAAGCTCCCACCTCCCCGCACCCCAGACCTGGTTCGGAATGGGAGACCCGCAGTGCCAAGTGGTCCTGTTGCTCTTCTCTCCTTCCCTTCTTATGCTCCCCCCACCCGTCCCACTCAGGAGCGGTTCTTGGTTGAGCATAAGCCTCCTGTGGTTGGACAGACAGAGAAAAAGGGAAGGTCTTGTGAATACAAGCCCCTATATTTCTGGGAGTTTCAGTCTTGCAGAATGTGTGTGTGCGTGCTGTGCAGCGGTGGTATTGCAAGCGGACGTTTTCACATGGGGCAACTGCAGATGGCTCAGTTTCCCCTTCCCCGACCCAGCCAGGGCTTCCACACAGAACCGTCCACAGGGGAGATGCAGGGTCCGACAGGCGCCCTCGACCCCCACCCCCAACTTCCACCTCTGACGCCGGCAGACTGTTCACCTCCAGCCTCTGCCCCTGAGATCTCCTCGTCCTGGTGGAGGGAGGCCTGCTAACGCGGGCACTTTTCAAAACAGCTTATGGGTAAAATGCCACAGCTGGTTCATGGAAAATACCTGTATATTCTCGGACAGTCAGCTCACACCCAGCGTCAAGTTCTTGACTCTGTCTCCAGTCAGCCACAGCCGATGTGCATTTAGACCATTAACACGCGAAGCAGTGACCAGGACCTGTGTCGTTTGGATTCCAGGCGACCAGGATTTAACCTTCTGAATGGATCCTTTAAGCCTCCTGTTCACTGGCTCAGAGTGAAGGGTACACAGCTGGATCAGTTTCCTATGGACACTGTAACAAATGGCTGTAAATTCAGTGGCTGAAAACCACAGAAATCTATTCTCTTGCAGTTGCAGAGCTCCAAAGCCCTAAATCGTTCGCAGGGTCTGTTTGGCCTCTGGAAGCTGCAGGGGGGTCTGGGGGGATCTGCTTCCCGGCCTCTCCCGCCTTCTGGAGGCCATCCGCATCCCTTGGGTGGTGCCCTTTCCTGCATGTTCAAAGCCTGCACTGTGGCCTTTTCATACCCCTCTCTCTCTCCTTCTGACCCTGCTTCTCTCCTGGGCCTCTTCGCTGACCCTGCCGCCTCCCCCTCCCGTATGAGGAGCCTCATGGTGATGTTGGCCCACCAGGAAAGGCAAAATTGCTCTTCCAAGTCAAGATCCTTAAATTGACTACATCCGCAACGTCTCCTTTGCCACACAAGGTGGCATGTGAAGGGTGGAGAAGTATTCTGCAGAGAACACATGTGAGATTTTGTCCACCAGGACAGCCTTGGGCTGGACCAGATGAGGCCCCCGATCCCCGGAGGCTGAGCCACAGACCCCCAGCTGGAGGAGCGGAGCACATGTCTGCAGCCTCCCCTGAGCTCTCAGCAAGAGACCCCAGTGCCGGGAGAATGGGGTGTCTCGTCCAATTAAAAGAAGTCAACTTTGAATACCCACTGGCTCCAGAAACCGTGCTCACTGGCTCGCTACAATACCTGCGGTGGGGTAGTGGGCGTGGTCCCCAGCTGGTGGGAGATGTGGTGAGCAGTGGGGGAGGGGAGAACAGCCAAGCCATCTCACAGGTGATCGGTGTGCACCTGGAGTTACGAAGGAAAGACGTCACTGATTGCTTTAAAGTTTTCATTATCATCATTTTGGTTATCCTAGACCGGTGGTGTTTATTATTTTATTATAAAAGATACCCTGTTTTGTAAATGCAACCACCCAGAGAATGTTTTTTTACCAGAGTTGCCTTGAGGCTTGCCCTAAGTTTATCCAGAGATGGGGGAACTTCACAATAATATTTCTACATTCATACATATTTACACTTTAAAAAAATTGCCTGTAAAGGTAAATTAAATGTTACTGAATCTTGAAGCCTCCTTTAGCTTCAGATTCCTGTGGTTTTAATAGTTTTCTTCTCTTCTACGGATTTCAATTTTCTCCATTGAGAATTTAGGATAAGGGAGTCTATCTTTCTTTTGTATAATTGCACAGTATTTAAATGTGGACACTTTTATTAATGTACTTTTAAGTGCTATTTAAAGTTAAATCATTTTTTTCATGAAAATGAAATTAGGATTTAAAAATGCATGGAAATTATAAAGGAGCTGTACATTATAATGGATCTTCGTAAACATACCTTTAGCCCAATTTTTTTTTCTAACACTCATGTTTAGGAAACACAAAGAACAACGATAGAAATAAAAATGTTATCTAGAAATCAAACAGAATAATATTTATTGAGATAGCTACAGAATTTCTAGGAAACAGCTCCTATCTCTGTGCATTCCTGTGTTTTTCAGAATGCAAGCCTTTGGGCTGTGAAGATGAAGAGAAGAAGTCTATAAAGAACAGGTTAAGGAAATTAGACAGAACCAACCTCTTGATGAAACTATATCACTAAAATAAACACAAGGATTAGGGTCCTAATTTGCTTGAAGCCAGACTGTGATTCATATTTCTTCTTACTGGTAATGTTTCTGTTATTTTTTAGTCTCATATATATTCAGTAGAAACCTAACCTTTATGACCAGGGTGAATCAATCATGAAACTCAGCAGAAGACAGTATCAGAGAGAAAAAGTGCTGCCTTCTGAGATGATCACCTTTGACCTTTGCCAAAGAGCAAAAACGACAGAAAGAAGGTGGCTGAAAACAGTAAAACCACCTTGGTAATTGCTATGCATTTGCCATGTTCTTTATTTCCAACACAATAAAATCTAATAAATAATAGAAGAGGGGCTCTAGCAACCCATGGAATCAATATTTTATCTTTCTTTTAATGAGTTTCTTAGCAGCTTGTATGCTTTCAAACCTGCCTATGATTGTTTTAATTGTGACTCATCCTTAATAGGACGCCGAGAATGAAGGAGTCCTTTCCATTTTTTTCCATTTTTTATTGCATTCATATTTCATTTTTAACTTCTGAGGTATAACACACACAATTAAGAACACTGTGTTCTCCTTTTTAATACAAGGATCAGTAAATATTTACATTTGTATTCTCGTATTACCCCACCCATATCGTACTGTGGTGACAGTGCTGTATAACACATAATGTATAACACAGGAAATGTAACTATGTAACATGTAGAGATACTATATAACATTAGCGGGTTTATTATTCCTACTCTAAAATAACTTGAGCATTTAACATTCTTCTCTGTTTACTTTTTGAATGCATATTTATATTTTAAAATAGCAATAATAAACCCATTATATGTTAATACAGAAAAAAATTACAGTGGTAAGAGGGCTTACCATGGGATTTCTTCCTCGTAATAAAACTTTAAGTGCACAATGGCCGTAGCACAGGCAACAAAAAGCAACAGTAGGCAAGTGGGAGCACGTCACACTAATAAACCTCACAGCAGAGGACACAACGCAGTGAAGAGGTGACCTGCAGTGTGGGAGAATGTATTTGTGATACCTGTTAAGAGGTCAATATCCAAAAAAAATATAAGGGACTCATACAACTGACTGCCAGCAAAGAAATAACCTGATTAAAAAATGTCCAGAGGTCCTGAACAGACAGACACTCCTCCAAAGAAGGACACACAAACGGCCAACTGGTGCATGAAAAGATGCCCGACATCACTAATCATCAGGGCAATGCCAATCAGAACCACAGTGAGATGTCAACGCATACCTGTTAGGATGGCAGCAAGAAAATCAATAAGTAAGTGTTGGTGAGGATGTAGAGAAACTGAAACCCTTGTACACTGTTGGTGGGGGTGTAAATTGGTGCAGCCACTGTGGAAAGTAGTATGGAGGCTCCTCACAGAATTAAAAAGAGAATTACCATGTGATCCAGCATATATGAATATAGACCCAGAAGAACTGGAATTGGAATCTGTTTAATTTTTAGTGTGCTAGATATCAGGAGGTGTGATCCACATGAACAAAAGACATTTGGGAGCCTCAATAATTTATGAGTATAAAGGTTTCCTGAGATCCAAATTTGAGAGCTGGTGATGTAGTCTAAGGCTCAGGGGCTTCACCTGTGGCTGCATGCCTACGTGCCTACGAGAAGGAGTGTATATGTTCCCAGAAGACGCGTGTGAGAGTGCTGCTAGCAGGTGTATGTTCATAATAGCTCCCAAATTGAAATAACCTGAGTGTCCAATGACAAGAAAATGGATAAATAAATTGTAGCATGCTTACAAATTAAACACTATAAACCAACAAAAAAGAACAAATTACTGTTATATGAAACACCATGGATAAATATTGAAAACAGGATGAGCAAAAGAACCGAGACACAAAAATAAATGAATTCTGGGTGATACCATTCATCACAGAATAGTTTGTCACAGAACAGGTAAAACTAAAACTCAGTGGTGAGGAAAATCAAGCACCCCTCAATTCAGGAGCAGAGGTGGAGGTGTGGGCTGGACAGAGTCACAACGGAAATGTTGACATGTCTTGCTAACATTTTTTATTCACTATGCTTAAATGAGAGAGACAATAAAATCAGGCAATAACAATAAATATGTAAATAATATAACACACAAGAACAGTAGACATTAATAGAACCGTTGGAAGAGCATAGGAATTGAGGACTAATGAGCCCCATCACCAAATCATATTCAGAGACGGCCTGGTTTGAGGCTGAAGGAAAATCGCTCCTGCGGACACCCTCTGCGTTTTCATGTTTTTGCTGTCGGTGCGGTTCTCCTTGACCGGGCAGTCTCCTCTCCCACGGGACTGGCACGCGCTCTCTGTCCTGCATGGGTTCCAGAGGGTATGGAAGGTCCCTGCACCTTGTGAAAGCCCAGCTGTGCTGCTGTGATTCCTGGACCCCTGGCCACTTCCCCGGCCAGACTCTGAACCCTGCATGGAGGGACCATCACATCCCACTCCCCCAGCACATAGTAGGTGCCGACACGCTGCGTTTTCTCTATTAATCACACTCATTGATTAGGCAATTATACATTTATTAATTCCTCAAAGTATATAAATGTATTAATTAAATATTTAGCATAGGAAGGAACAGTGCTGCTTATGAAATGAGAACATAGGAAGAATGTTCCAGGTCAGAATAAAGCTAAGGCCTGGAGCAGGGGCACTGCCCCGAGCTGCTGCAGCCAGGTGACCACCAAGGGGGGCGCGTGCTGGGACAGCCACCTGCATGCACCTGGCTGAGGAGGGCCCAAGAGAATCCAGCCCCGCTGGCTCCCAGGCCCGGCCCAGGCTGGGGAGGGTGGCAGCAGTGGTTGGTTGGAGGAGGCGTGGGGGTCGGGGTTCGGAGTGACAGAGGCTGGAGCACAGGCAGCCGAGGACCGTGCAGGTGAGGGAGTGCCGCTGCGTCGGGAATCGGGACCTTGTGGGAACCAGCGTCAAGTCCCCAGGGCGTGCTCCTTGGCCAGACTTCACTTACAAGACACAAATGCAAAGACAGGACTCCTAAGCATCTGGACTTGAAGCTCTAAGTGCAGGGTCCCCGTAGACCTATCCGGCACCCCCACGAAGTGGGCCCGGGTGTGGGTGGGAGGACCCCTAAGGGGCCTGGTTGTGAGCGCCCTACAGGCCGTGCCCCTGGCCGCAGGTTGGGCAGCTGGGGCTCTGCTGTGAGCAATGCTGCCAGCAGGGGTAGGTTGGGGAGGGGTCCCCAGGCGGCACGGACACAGCGGGCCTGATGGGGAGCGAAGCTGCACCGCCCCGTCTGGACCTGAGGGCCAACATCGTCCGGATCTCTCAGGGCCAGTGACACGCTGAGCTGCCATTAGGACCTAACTGAGGGATGATGAGAAGCCCGAATGATGACTGAGGCTGACCTTCCTTGTATCCTGAAATACTGGAGCTCAGGACAGAGAAAACTGAGTTGAAAAAATTAAAAAAACAGGACATTTCTTGAAGCTGCGTGCTGTCGAGCAAATCCATGCTGGCTAAGGTGGAGGTCCCACCTGCCCTTAGGGTCTGCAAGCCCCCCGTCAGGACTCCGATGGCTCCATTTCCAGGCTCTGCTCTCAGGCAAGGCAGGCAACGTGCACCAGGACATATACAACCTAGTTACATGTTGTTAAAAATTTCTTCTGGCCCCAGACAGACTGGGGATGCACCCAAATCCATATAGGAATTTTTGGGGGAGTGGATATTATTACAATACCAATAAAGGAGTCTGTAGGCATAAATGAGTATCTCTAGTATTAGATAGCTTTAAAATATTTTTTTTAATTTAGTTTTTTTTAAGCAAGGGAAGGACAAACAAAATCTCTACACAATTAAATTAGCCCCTAAAAGTAAAGTTTAACCCAGTTAAAACACAGGCTTATGAGATTATCAATGATGTCATTTACATGTAGAACTTTAATTTTCATAAGGTTTTATCTTTATGGCTCAGGTATTTCCATATCCTCTAGTATGTTTGATTATTTATGTTTTACAATATAATTCTTCCTGAAAAAAAAAAAAGTAAATGCCAGGATTTGGAAAGTTTTTAACAAGTATAGTTTTTCTCTTTGTAAGTTTTTTAAGAAATTACCTAAATTCTTATAACATATCACTATGTGGATGAGAATAAGTAAGTCAATAAAATATAAAGACTATTTCAGAGACAGGTGGAAGGATTTGTTTCTGAGATAAATTTGCCAAGTCTTGCTCTTTACAATGAGCTTCTGCTGGTCCCCCAAATGTCCTGATTTGCTTTGCTTTGCCTGCGCCTCACACCGGAATCCCTGTGCCCCGTTCCGTGCTATTCTTGGTTGGGGGCTTTTAAAGCAACCCCACGACGTACCTAAGTTTGTGCTCTTTCCTGCTCTTTCCTCCTGGTCCTCCTCTCTTCCCTCACAATACAGTTTTCTAATGTGCTTTTTTTGGGGGGGGGGTGAGTGCGGTGCAGGTATTGACCTGTCATTGATCTATATCCACCCATGGACTTGGTGTCCAGCAGGATCCAGTGATGTTCTGAGGAAGGTGAAACGTATATGAGGAAAGTAGATGCAGGTGAACTGATAAAATAATGGAATATATATGCGTGTGTCTGCCCAGGGAAGCCATTCTTGTCCCATTTACCACTTGAGTTAGTCTTTTTCTATCAGATTAAACTATCATGTGTATTTGGTGGGTGAAATAAATCAGCAATTAGCATTCTTACACCGTCCAGCTCTTCTCTCCCCCGTCTCTGTCTGTCTGTCTCTCTGTCTCACCCACAGACTGTACAAAGTCATTGACACCTCCACGTTCAATGATTTGGCCATATTAGTTTAGCTGCTCATTTTCTCTCATTCAGTTTCTTATCCTTCAAAAGGTGCACGTGATAGCTTATTATCTTACTTGACTAGCTTTGTTAGGAAACAGGGTGGTCCACCTAAGTGCATTCACTACTGGCTGATGGAAAGTCACCTTTACGGGAAGCCTATGTGACATCACCTGTGTGGACCGAACCCTTGCAGAATCCATCACATATCACCCTGTGTTCTATAAAAGCATAGGCACAATGCCTCCCTTTCTTCCTGCATGCCCATCATTATGGCACCGACCAGCGTGAGCAGATCCCTGCAGGGGCTATTAAAGTGTCGGGGATGATTTGCTTTGCCATTGTATGAACCCAGAATAATGGATTTTTAAAAACACCTTTGTCTATTTTGCACACCCTTTGCTCTCCTGCTCGCAGGGCTCATTTCTTATTGCCTCGGTGGTCTCTGCCTTTTACATCCCTCTCACTCCAAAATTCTAACCTGCTTCTAACAGTCTTCTGCAGACTCCGAAACAAAAGGATCCAGAGGTTTGAAATTCTATTTGAAATAGATTCTGAAGTTATTACTTCAAAAATAACATAGGACAGTGTATAGACTTTAGTGTGAGGCTGTTTTGATCCTCAGGCTGCTCACTGAGCCACTCTCCTTCTGTTTTGGGTGTTTTGTTGGTAAGGGGCTGGGTACCATTAGTCAACAGCACACTTTGACTTTGAGCAGGTGTGTTTATTTGTGAGCATCTATTTTCACATCCTTGAATGAATAGACTTGATGGGATGACTCCCCAAATCCCTAACATACATCAAAAATTTATAACCCTAAGTGAGATGTGCCTCTGCGTACGAATATGAGTTGGAATATGATTATAGGAAATACCATAATAAAAAGCAAAATATATGTTTAAAAATGAGTATCATTAATATAGGCCTGTAGGTATGCAAATAAGGACATTACAGTCTATATTACATAAATATTTTCTCATTGTTATAAATATACTGAATTACATTAATTGCTTTTAGAGCAAATATGATCTTGCCAGAAGAATACTTAGACTTATATGTTATTTTTTCGAACATATATAATATCCTTTATATGTTGTATAATTAATTTATATATAAAATTATATATGTACTTTTATTTTATTTGAAATACTGTGTTACATGCATTAGCCAAGTGTTGGCCAGTATGTCTCAGAGATTTTTCTGGAGTATTCCAATAGGGGCACTTAACATATTTTAATCCTTTTGGTGTATGTTACAGCCTATTTTTTTGTTTTGTTGAGATGGCTCTTCTTATCAGATTTTTAAATTTCTTGTCAGTGTGATATCTCAAAGATAGGCCACATCATCTGTTAATGACAGTGAGTAAAACTCTACTAAACACTTTATCTGCATTATTAGTGATGGTGGAATGCTCGCTGTGAGAGAGAACCATAAACCTGAAACTCCTGTGTGAGAAACACATTCCACTCTTCTTGAGTTCAGTTGATGCTGGTCATGGTTTTAAGGATTTCAAATTTAGAAATGTGAGGAGCTGTTGTTTCAGAAACTAACAATGTCATGCAACATTAGTCCATTTCCAACAAAAAAAAAGAATCCCCAAACCTCCAGGGATGTTGACCTTCCAGCCGACCCAGTTTCCAAAGGGTATGTGGCACGAACGAGCGCTGAGAAAAGGCCAGGGAGGTAAGTGGGGCTGCGGGTGTGAACAGAGGTCACTGCAGCTGAACCAGAGTTGCCCCTGGGCTGGGAGGAGCATGATGGGCTACATGGATTTTCTGCCTGGTAGATTCCTGCCAGAACTGTCTCCGCATTGGCACCAATGGACAATAGCCCAACAAGATGCAGTAAACAAGAAAATCTTCAAAGGCAAAATTATATTTTCCAACCGGCCTGTCTCACTCGCTCTCGGCTGTCATTTCTGCTCGAATTTGACAGGTAGTCATTGGAGGCATATGTTGCCTGTGAGCCTTGATCTCGCAGCCGTGAGCCTCAGAGCCAAATTGACAGTAATTGCATTTTAAGTATCTATCAGCTCAAGAATCCGCAGATCTGTACGTGGTTTTTGTAGAGATATTGACCACATGAAACCAGAGTGCTGTGAAGTGTAACTGCCTTCATGAACTCGGATTTACTGAACGCCGGTTGGACTAGAGTCCAGAGTTTGCCCAGAGCTGCGAAGGAAGTGCAGGTGAAAAACACCAAGATCCCACCCTGTTGTCTGTCATCTAAGAGCTGAAGTAAAGCACACCCCTGGCCCTAATGCCGACACAGCGGGGCGGGCACGGGAGAGTCGTGAATAGAGTGCAAAACTAATTTAGATGAGGGAGTGACCTGTTCTAGCTGGAAGTTTCAAGGAAGGATGAAGTGACATCTGAACATCACATCTGTGTATGAACAGCAGATAAAGTTAAGAGAATGATCCTGGTGAAAACATACCTGGAGATGGGAAAGGATAAGGTAATTCCTTAACATGGGCAGGAATTAAAGGTGAATTAAATGCAGGCCAATGAAGGATAGAAATGCCAACGCAGTTGAAAATCATGTTGAGTTAGATTGAAAGATCTGAAAATTATTACAGAGAATATGTTAGTTTTTTAATAGGGAGACACCCTGATTAGAAGAAAGGAAAATATGTAGATACATAAGGAGAGGGACAATTTTCTGAGGATAAGTTAATTTCATATTTGCTATAACCATTTGTATGGATGATAAACCCATTGTCTGGGTGAGGCAGCCAAGGCCCGGGGAAGGTAGGGAACAGGGTTCCGGGGCACCCAGCTGGTAAGGAGACTTTCAGTGTTCAAGAGCCTCATTCTGACCCAGAGCCTGGGTGCTCACCCAGCATCAGGATTCTGCCTCCCAGAAGGTCACAGGGTCAGACTGGTCGTGTGGCCGTGAGGCCCCTGGGGAGTCAGATGCCCATTCGACCACAGAGCTGAGCCAGACACCCCTCTGCCTGAATGTTTCTAGTGCTGGGGTTCTCCTTGGTCATCACGGCTCATTATTTTCTTAATGAAATTTGCATTTGTGAACACCTTCACATTTATGTGAGAGCTGTAAAGATAATGCCAGGAGGTGACATGTACTCAGCCCTGCCCTGAGGCCCGACAGAGTATCTCCTGCTGCCTGGACATTTGAAGCCAGGGGCGCCTGGTGGCCTAATGCCCCCTCTGCTCCTGCAAGTCAAGTCCCCTGGCAAATGGCCTTCCGCATCCCATGACTACAAGCAGCTCCTGCCTGGCTCTGGGGACTGGGTTGGGGCCACCGCGAGCCAGCAGTGGAGTGACTCAAACAAAACAATCACATCCTCCCACTGGGGGCCCCTCACCTTCTCGATACCATGGAGCCTGCTTCCTGCAGCCCCTGGTGGCCCCCTCTGCCCTGAGCGCACCCCACATGTGGGCTGTGGCCTATGGTGGCCTATTATGGACACTGATACATTGGTATTAACTGAACCCACACTTTCCTCAGATTTCCTTAGTTTTGTATAATGCTCCTTTTCTGTTTGAGGACATTACGTTATGTTTAGTTAGTATGTTTATTTAGCTCCTTAGGCTCCTGTTTCCTAGGACAGTGTCTCAGGCTTTCCTTGTCATCTGACCTTGACCATTTTGAGGACAACCGGTCAGGTTTGTGGAGTGTCTGCTGAGACGTGCCTAGTGGTTTTCTTCATGATAATACAGGGATTGTGGGTTTGGGGGAGGAGACTGCAGAGGCGCAGTGCCATTTCATTGTGACATACAGAGCGTACGCGTCACCAGCGTGAGTCACCACTGCTGATGCTGACTCGATGCCCTGGCTGAGGAAGCGTTTTCAGAGACCCCTGCACCTCTCCATTCTCCTCTTGTCTCTCTTCCTACCTACCTACCTGTCTACCTATTTACCTACCTAACTACCTATCTATCTACCTATCTACCTATCTACCTATCTATCTGTCTATCAATCATCTATCATCTATCTATCTATCATCTATCTATCTACCTATCTACCTATCTATCTATCAATCATCTATCTATCTATCTACCTATCTATCTACCTATCTATCTATCAATCATCTATCTATCTATCTACCTATCTATCTACCTATCTATCTATCAATCATCTATCTATCTATCTACCTATCTATCTACCTATCTATCTGTCTACTTACCGGAATGGAATCACGGCTGTTTAGCTTGTGGATCGGGTATAATCATCACTACTTGATTTTGTTGCTTGTAAAGTGCCAGCATTGGCCTTCGGGGACCCTTCATTGAGAGTTGGTTTCTGTGTCCATTTCACGTGCCCACATCACTGTCTGTTTTTTAGCTGTTCTCTCAGTTTCGGGCACCACAAAGCGCCCCAGGATCATCCTGTGTGATTCCTCCCTTGGTCCCAGAATCGGGCATTCCTCCAAGGAGCGTGGCTCCTGGGACGGAGGTGGCGCTGTGCGCTGAGGGCTGGCTGCTCCGTGTGCCGTTGCTCCTGGGCCTGGCTCAGCCGGCGGAGCCAGGAAATGGGTGTGTGCGTGCCGACCCATGTCCTTCAGATGCTCGGCCCTCCCCACCGTCCCACGGCTCACCTGCCTCATCAACCTTGCCACACAGAACTCCTGGAAGGGGCAGCAACCCGGTCCACTTTGCTGTGCATCAGGAGTGTTTTCCTCAGTGTTTGCCAGGTAGCAGGTGCTCAGTCATTCATGGGAGGCAAGGAAGGGCAGGAACAAGGGAGAAGGAAGGAAAGAGCCAGCCCTTCCTTGTGCAGGAAATACCCGCTTCAGCCGCGATTCCTGAGGTGGCTCCTAGTATTTCCATCTCACAATTAGCTGCACTTACCATCCAAGTGTGAAAGCAGATCGGGTAGTGTATTGAATTCTTTCTAGATACAGAAGCTCGGCGCTAATCTCTTAAAATATTCATTGGCTACGTGAAAATAACACCTCTCAGTATGTTTGGCAGGGGTGGTTTTGATGCCCCAGCTCTGGTATCCTTTGCATGTGCACATTTGCTTGGTTAAACTTTACTGTCCTTGCTCTGGGGCCAAGGAGGAAAGCCTCAGGGTCGCTTTGGTTCTGAGCAGTGATTTCTGCCCCACGGAAGCCACGCTGCATTGCCTCCGCTGAATGGCTCCCGGATGGCTCCTGGTGGCCACCTGAGGGGCCAGGTGAGCCTGGGGATGATCGGTGGAGACCCAGTGTGGGGAATATAGTGGACAGTAAGCTCACTGTTGATTTGGGATATGGAAAGCGTGCATATATAAAAACACTAATGATATAATGTGCTTAATATGAAAACCTTTGCAAAGTTTTCCCCTGTAAACAACGGCCACAGAATTAGATAACTGTTCAGTGAGTTATTAGGTGCTTATGGGAAATTCCCAGGCCATAAGATAACATGTTTTTTTGTATAATACTCATGAAAAACGGGGGGAGTAGGCTTATTTGGAGTAACACCGTAACACCACAGGGCCCTATGTGAATGGGTAATAACCCTCATGAATTAGGTAAAGGCATCTAGTGTATAATTTAATTGTCTGCAAGTCCCAGAAAATTCTTAAAACAATGCCATGATTTCTGCTGATAGCTTCCAAATCCGCCAAGTTCAGTGACTAATTAACGGTGCATTAGCAGTTTGATAAATGGGCCACTAAGCAGTTCCACGGGACTGGAGTAGGCTGCTGCTGGTTGAACACTGAAAATTGAAATTCCCTTAAAATATCTGTGTAACAAAGGTTCTTGAAAAGAAGAGAACTGAATGACCAAAACTACCATGAGAGTATTACTGTTTTGAGGAACTTTTCAGATAATCACCAGTTTCTATGGAAAGTGAGAAGTTAACACTCCGAGGAAAATAACATTATCTTGGCAAAGTTTTATGCTCAGTCTCAAAATGTGAAGACGACCATTTAAAGCAGAAGATGGGTACGTGCCCATGTCTGTACGAGTGAATGCCTTCAGAGAAGGGCACCCATTCCTCCAGTGGCCCACACAGAGCTCACTGCCACGGAGGAAAAATCGCTTTCCCTTGATCCTTCCCAGTTCTTGGCTGAAACCCCCTGTAACAAAAGACAGATTAATGAGACAAGAACATCTGTTAATACGTCTGCCTTCCATATACACAGGAGAAGTTCAGAAAAAATTTTAACTCCCTGAGGTGGCCAGAGCACCACCTTAAATACCATCTCCAGCTGAAGATAAGACGGGTGCAGGATTGGGAGGCCAGTCCAGGTGGCCGGGGGAAAGAGAGAAGCTGAGGCTGTGGCTGCCGGGCAGACGTGCAGATGGAGGCCAGCGTCTCCCCAGAGGTCAGGGCTGCCCCCCACTTGGAGCCTTTCTTCCCTTCCTGGGACTGAGAGGGAGACACTTACACACAGAGACTTCCCTTATAAATGCGCATTTCCCTTACAGAAGGCAACTTCTCTGCTTTCAGAGCTTCTCCTGTGTCCACAGTTTCCCCAAATAATCCTCATGTCAATCAGGCATATTCTTCTCCCCAAAGATCAGTCTATCTGGACAATAAAAAGGAATGATTTGTTGCTTAATGATTACCTTCCTTGTTATTTCTTCACCACTGACAGCCTATAGCCCAAACTGCTCTGTCCTGTTCACTGCAGAAATGTACGGTTTCTTTGTCTGGAGGTGTGAACGCTTCCTGCTCCGGGCTGTCCTTCAGGTCTGCAATCTCGTGTAAGGCTCCCAGTGCAGGTAGAAATTCAGGAGCGTTTGTGAGCCTCTCTCCTGTTGATCTGTCTTTGTCAGTTCAGTTTTTACACCCAGCTGGAACCTTAAGAGGGTCGAGGACAACCTTTTCCATCCCTGCAGAAGGAAGGGAGGGGCAGAGCGGGGGAAAGAACGAGGCAGAAGAGAAGCCAAGCCCTGAGGTGTCCACCTGGGGCAGGAAAGCGGAGCGGTTTAGTCAGCGGCTCTGAATCTGGCCTCTGGAAGCGGGAGAGGAAAGGGAAGCGGGAGAGTAAAGGCTCCAACCAGCTGCGGGGCCCTGTGCGCGTGACCAGCGCGGGATGAGGGGGCACCAACGCCCGGTCCCGGGTGCACCGCTCCACCAAGTGAGCCCCCCGGACCCGCTGGTGGCTGGTCGAAATCCGTGGAGAATCCCGGGTGCAGCAAAGGGGAGGACGGAGGTGTTGCTGGGCAGCTTCTGGGGGTGGGGGGGCTCCCTCTGAGCACTTGGGGAAACCTTAGGCCGGATGGGGCAGGGCCCCTGACTCTGAGCAGCAAAGACCTCTTTGTCGTTGGGACCAGCCTAGCTGAGGAAGGGATTCACTGAAGCGGGAGTGGCAGCGGATGGCAGCGGCCGGGCAGGCAGCAGAGCGCAAGGAAGGGCAGAGGGAGGGAAGGGAGGCTCCCTGGACTCCTGCTCCGCACAGGGCAGCTCCCCTGCCAGCTCCTGAAGCCAGGGTCACCCGGAGTCCCGCGTCCACTTGAATCCACACGGCATGGGAACCAAGCACCCCCCAACCCCAGGATCTGGGGGAGCCGCAGAGCCCTGCATGGAGTGAGACGGTGTTCTGAGAACTTCCCCAAGCAAAGAGGGGAGATTTTCAGGCAGGCTGCTAAGGAGCGTGATCGCGCAGCTGCAGTGCCGTCCTGGTCACCCAGGTGATGGGAACTTGCAGGCCCGGATCGGAGCTCTTAGTAGCTACTTCCCTTCTAGTCTGAAGTGGAAAAGAGAGAGTGAAGATATCTGCTTAAATCTAGAAAACTGAAATAGCAAAGTAACAAAGATGCTTACCACTGGGAAGGGGGCCTCTTAACCTCCTGACAGGCTTGGAAGAGCGTGGACACAGAGCAGGGTAAGCTAAGCAGCAAGAAGATTTTATTTAAGACAAAGTACGTGCTTGAAGAGAAGGGGGTGAGGGCAGCCTCAGAGAGGGGCATGCTTAAAGGCTTAGGATGCGTGTCTTTCAAGGATTTCAAGAATGAGGCCAAGGGCCAGGGTGGCATAGATCTGACATGTGCTCCCATGGTGTCTGTCTCCAGTGGGAGACATCACGTCACCCCACGGTCAGTCCTCCAGATATCCTGTAAGATAAACTTAATGCAAGTAATTGATTGATCCTGTTTTTCTCTAGGGTAGTGGTGACCCTCAAGCAGGGGAACATATCATTTAGGACCGCTCACCCTGCCTTAAGACAGGGTCAGTTATTGGCTGATTACCATGAACTATGTTAGGAATCTTACCTCCTAACTCCCTGGTTTTTAAAATGGAATCTTAGCCTTGAGATGGAGTCTCTCCTGTTCCTGCTATACTAGTAAGATCGTGGCCTTTTTCATCATAGGCAGGAAAAATTAATCATGGTGCTTGTCCCATGTGCCTGCCCTGTCTCAGAGGGACCAGGAGAGAATTACTGTTGGTGTTTGAATTTTGACTTTTACAAAACAGCCTTTGGTGAGTTCAGGGGGAGATGCCTTAAAGCTCTCCCAAGACCGTGATTCATGTTATGTTATATCTATGACTATATGTGTAACGCACACACGAGTGTCTGTCTGTGTGTGTGTGCCTGTGAATCCCTGATGGCATAGGCGTGCCTGACGTAAGGAGGAAAATGTGCATGTAAGTCCCATTCCCCCTCAGTCTTAGATGCTATGACGTCAGCATCTCTTCTTTCTTGTGTGTGTGGTGAGCCCATGTCCCTGCTCTCAGGCGTCTTCTCCCGTTCGCAGGCTGGACACACTCTTTATGTTTTGGTTTCAGCCACGGGAGCACTGAGTCTCTTACCTCATGTGTATCCTCGGGTTACAGGCTGGGTGTACTGGGGGCACTGCCATCTGTGGGTGTCCTCTGTCAGCAATTGCCCTGTGAGTCTGGGCATGTGGCCTTCCTCATGTGCATGCACCTCAGGGGTTCCAGGTCTGCCCAGGCCACAGCACAGGGGACCCTGGAGGCTCAGACACACGCTAGCAGCATTAGAGCTTTGAAACCACCTAGCACCCTCCAACTCAACACCCCGCAACTCAAAATGTCTTACCAGTCACCCTTGCTGCCAGGTTTTAATCTTGGAGCCCCCCGCATATCACCGTTCCTCTGTTATTTCTGTCTATTGCCAGAGGCAGAATAAAATAAACACTAAACAGACCCTGAATTCCTCTCCTCTGATGGCTAATACATGGTTCCCTACTATTTTCACTTGTATTAGATCAATTTATTCTACTTGGAATAATCTGTTTAACTTTTTTGAAAGTGAAAGTCTCTTATCTTCCTATTTGAGGCACTTGTGATATCCCACACAGATAAAAAGGGTCAATCTCACCCTGGAATATATTAATTCTGTGACCTCAGGTCATCATACTTTCTGGCTCTTGGTTTCTTTCCCATTAAAATGAATATGTGGGGGTTACATGATCTCTAATATCCTCCCAGTTCTAAAATTGTACAATGCTGGTAGTCTTCAAAACATCATCAGGTTGCCAGAACAGATTATTAAATACTGCCTCAAAGAAAATGTTGCACCATTTTAAATCTGAGATTTTTAGAAATGCCCATGGGTTTTCTTAATTGGTTGATGAGTGATTTAAAACAAAATAACTGAAAGAAAAATAATTTTTCCATCAGCCTTTTCTAAACAATGTTCTTGTCTTTTTTTTTTTTTTTTTGTATTTCTGGTTATGGAACTAATAGAAAGACAATTAGTATCAAAGTTGAAATACCCATCTGTCAGTATTGCTAGAATTCCTATGTAAAATTAGCTGGCACTCAGCATTTGTTACTTTAACAAAGAGTTCAAGATCCCTACTGACTTGCTAATTGTGAATCACACAGAACTTTGATTAGTCCTGAAACTTTCTTTTATGTTTCTGCCATGAGCCTGATTGCTTGGCAAAGCACACAAATACTTTGCACTTCGTTTACACCTTAGCCTCCTTTGCAAGGGTTCATTCTTAAAATGTCCCCGGGAAAGAGGTCAGCCTTAGTAGTCCCATTCCATGGAAACAGTAAATGCCAATGCAAAGTATTTCTCCCAAGGCTCAGACTCTAAGTAGAAATTAGAAATAAAAATAGGACAGAAAATGAATGATCTGAGTCCAAACTGGGAGTCACGAACAACTGAGAGGACAGTTGGTGTGATCCAAGTGCCGTATTTGTAACAAAGGTAATTCAGCCTCCAGGCTCAGCCAGGTACCATCAGGAGAAGCAAAGTACTCTGAAAACATCACTGCAATAGGCTTTTAGCAATGTGTTCTCCATCTTACATCTGCCTTTTCTTCTACTACCATTTTGGTGCAGAAAAGTTAAATTCTCTCAGAGCGTACTGTGCCATGAATAATACATAAGTACTAATAATAATTCTAAATCTATGTCTACATAGTTAGATTCTATTAGGAAAACAGTAAGACTGTGTTATAATTACATTTAAAAAAATCAAGAACAGCTTTTAGGTATCTGTTATTAGTCATTGTATGTATGTGGGGGGTGATAGAGGGTCCACGTAGTTCATCAATATACCATCTGGTGGGACGTGAATCAAGGGGACCCTGGGTGTGGGAAGGGTTATAGGGTGTATGAGAAATCTCTGCACCTCCCACTTGGTTTTGCTGGGAACCTAAAACTACTCATTATATGTATGTGTAGGTATATATATCCCATATGGTAGTTGCCCTGTTTTTAATTTTTTGAGGAACCATAAGTTTTCTACAGTGGCTGCACCAATTTACATGCCCACCAAGTGCACAAGGTTTCCGCCTCTCTATATCCTCGCCAACACTTTTTTGTCTTTTTGATACAAACCATCCTAACAGGTGTGAGGCGACATCTCCCTGTGGTCTGATTTGCGTTTCCCTGATGTCCAGCGATGTGGAACACCTGTTTCTTATATTTGTTGGCCTTTTAGTTTTTTCTTTTAAGAAGTGTCTATTTAGCTGCTTTGCCCATTTTAAAAATTCCGGTTATTTGTATTTTTGGAGTTGAGCTGTATGAGTTTCTTATACATGTTGTATATCAACCTCTTATTGGATATATGATCGGGAACAATTTGCTCCCATCCCGTGGGTTACATTTCTTTTCTTTTTTTTTTTTTAAATCGTCTCCATGGCTGTGCAGAGGTTTTTCATGTGATGTGACCCCACTTGTTTATTTTTGTTCTTGTTGCTTCTGGTTTTGATGTCATAAACCAAACAATTGTTGCTAAGACCGGTGTCAAGAGGTTGTCTTCCAGACAGGTTTATGGTTTTAGGCCTACATTTAAGTCTTTTAATGCATTTTCAGTTGATTTCACGTGTGCTGTGAGATCAGAGTCCAGTTTTATTCCTTTGCCCGGGGAGACCCAGTCTCCCCCACACCATCTGCTGAAGAAACCCTGCCTTCCCCACTGTGTGTCTGTTTTTACGTCAGGATCAAACCGTGTTGATCACTCCAGCTTTGTAATACAGTTGGTCTCTGGAAGTATGATGCTCGGGATAGGTTTGACTTGTGGTGGTCTTATGTGGTTTCATGTGAATTTTAGGATTGCTTTTTTTCTCTTTTGATGAAACGTACCTTTGGAATTTTGATAGAGGTTGCAGTCTCCCTTGGCTTTACCCGTCGTGGGTTCTATCTAGTATTCACCTGGCCAAGTTCATGAGGCCAAAACATGTTACCGTCAGTGTAAAGTTGACTTTAATAGACGGTCACTGTGACTGCTGAGCTGGCCACGGGAGGATGGGAGGATAACACCAGAGCAATTCAAGTGATGCAGACAAGGGAGGCATGTGGACAGGAGTTGGTCACCATATTGCTGAGGCCTCCTAGGTCCAACACATTTGCAGAGGGGCTGAGAGAGACGGACAGGTCAAGAATGGCTTTGTGCATTTGGGATGAGCAACCTGGGATGGAGCCGTCTTGTGTTGAGTTGGCGAAGGCAGTATGAGCAGCAGGTGTTGGATGGAGGGGCAGGCAGTGGGTTAAATTCCGTTGCTCGAGATGCCTGCATTGGGCATTCAAGCACAAATGTTGAAACACGTTTGACCAGCTGGGGTTCTGGGGTATGTCATAGGGCGTTGATTGGCCAGACAGCAATGCCATGGGCAGGAGATGAACCACAGACTCCAGAACAGCTATTAATAACCTTAACAAGGGCATTTTTTCTGCTTCACATGGTTGAGGTGAAGGCCAGATTGGCACAGGTTTCCTAGAGAATGGGAGGAGGGGAGATGGCCCAGTGCAGACGACTCTGCTAAGGAGTGTGGCTGCAACAGGGAAGGGACAGGTAGGGGTGTCGTGCCAAGGCATAACTTTGTTTCCTTTCTAAGGTAAGAGAAATCGCAGTACATCACTGCTGCTAGGCCTTCTCGGGCACAGAGTTGGGAAGTGCATGTGTATAGGGAGCCCTGCGTGCACACACCTGTATTTCTGCGTCACTGTTTGGGCTGTGTCCATGTTTGTGCACGAGTGCGTGTCCCACGAGGACACACTCCCTGAGATCCAGTTCAGTGCTCCACAGCTCACGGCGGAACCTCTCCTTTTCTCATTGTGAATTCAGTTTCCCACGATGACAAACCCACTTAGCCACAGTACGCCTGTTGATGTGGTGAATTTTAATGCACACCTGAACCTTCAGCACTGTTGACCTGTAGCCCTGGGAAACACATTATTAACTAAATAAGAGCAGAATGTGCCACTGTTTTGGTCTCTGGCTCTTCAGTGTCCAGTCAAGGTACCACTGTCCAATGTGACCCCCCAGTTTAGTGTAGTAAAAGGTTTCTCACTTTACCAGAGCTAGGTTCATGCGTTACTGTTTACATTTCATTTTTGTTCACCTCACATGCTGGTTGTCTTCTTGTAACATGGACATCTTCATGTAAATTCTTCATGTAACATTGGATATCTGGGGGTCATAGGGTATCCCCAGAGTCAGGGTCATGCAAAACATGGCACACGGGGAAGTAGTCCTCTCCGCCCATTCCTCCTGCCCTCCGCACCCCTTCTTTCCACCCATCTCCCACCCACCCCTGTGAGTAAGCAATTCCTCTCCTTTCTGGTCTATTCTTCCCCTTTTGCACGAATAAGCAGATGCATGTGTATTTGTTATGGCTCCCTTTTTACATAAAAGCTTTGTTTCACTAGAAGTATGCTCTAGTGAAATCACTTCACATGTGTCTATAAAGATCTTTTTTTTTTAAATGGCTGAATAGTATTTCACCATACAGATGTACCATAATTGATTATTTATTCAAATGCCCTCCCATACATGGGATTTAGGTGGTTTCCAATATTTTGCAATTCCAAACAGTGCTGCTACCAAGAACCTTGGTTATTTGTGTTCTTGTGTTATCATCAGTGGAGCATTTCTGTGTAGATTCTTAGAAGTAGGTTTTCTGAGTTACAGTTAAGTGTCTGTGTAGATTTTGTTGGCTTGTTTGGGGTGCTTTAGGTATGGGCAAGCTTCCCTTCAGATGTGTTGAAACAACTGGCGTTCCCATCAGTGATGTATATGAGAGGGTCTGTTTTCCCAGCAGCCTTGGGAGCAGAATGTGTTGTCATATAATTTTTAAAAAACGGGTACCAACTGATAGGTGAGATATATGATCTCGGAGTTATTTGCATTTCTCTGAGAATGAGTGAGTTTGAGCATGTGTTCTTACGTTTGAAGGACACGTCTCACTGTTCTGGTGGCCTGTCTGGGTGTTCAGTTCTTTGTCCGGCAGTGCATACTGAGAATGTTTCCTCCCGGAATGTCTCTCATCTTATGATTTTGCTTATGTTGTTTTCATCATGCATTTTTAAATGAATTTTCTGTGTAGCCCAGTTGATCAGTTCCTTTAATGGCTGTAAGATGTTCAGTTACTCTTAGGAAGCGATTTTCCCTGCACCAAAGTTCAAGAGGAAGTTATCCATGAAATTTTCTCGGTCTTCCATGGTTTTGATGTTTGAATTGCATCCCATAGATCCTGATAAGTGATGCACCGGGGATATAATGTTTTTAATTCTGTAATTTTAACTTGTTCTTCGTCCTTCACACAGAAGTTGGGTCATAGAAATTTTAAGTTTTCCAGGTGGGAGGACCATTCTGTCACTTCTTTTTGTTAGTGTCTTTCCATGTATTGCCTTGTGATCAGAGAATGTTGTTTGTAGAATTTCAACTTAATGGAATTTACTTGTATTTTCTTTGTGCTGTATCACATTTTATGATTGTGCTGTGAGCCCTTAAGTATTATGTTTTTTCTATTGTCCAAATTTAGGCTTCAATTTATGCTTATAGAACTTACCCTATTGATATGGTTGCTGAAATCTTTTCTCTCTTCACTTACTTTGTGTCCGTGTGACCTGTCTGGATGTGAGACTGGGATCTTAAGGTTTCCTGTTGGTGTGTTTCTATGTCTCTTAGCATCGCCTGCAGTGTTTGCTTCGGGAGGATGCTTGCTGAGTTACTTGGTGCATAAATATTCTTAAATGTTCTATCTCCAGTGTGGGTTTTGACTTTTAGCATTAAAAAAAATGTCATTTTCTCTTAAATTGAGTGTTTCTGACCTTACACTGCTTTGTTTGACATCAGGACTTTGAATCCTTTTTGCAGTGTATAATCTGATCTTCCTGTCTCTCTTTCTATTACATGTTATATATATATTTTAGCATTCTCGACTCTAGGGTGGAATTCCACTATTCTGGGCACCCGCCCACCCCCAGCCACTTCGTTAGTGCCCCAGCCCCGCCGGCTCTGCAGCTCCGTGCTCTGTGGCCTCGGCTTCCCTTCCTCCCAGAGACGCTGGTGTGGGGAGGTATGGGAGGGGCGTGTGGGGAGGAGGTGCTGGTGTTTACTGTTGTTTTCTCTCTGTTTGATCACAGTCATCTTTAGTTTCACTATTGTTTTCTTTCTTCAAGTGTGTCTAAGGGGTGTTTCTGTGTGTGTTTCAGCCCCATGTCACTGTTTGGGCTGAGCAATTTGTGAAAAGCACTCAGAGAGCTCCGCACACAGCTGTTGCTGCTGTGCAAGGCAGCAGAGAGGAAAGATGTGCAGCTGACCCAGGGCACGAGGCACGGCTCCTGTGTGAGTCACTCGGACTCGGTATTTCCTCCATTTGTGCACTGTGACGTGTGCAAACCATTGTCGACCAGAGACACACAGGCTCCTGTGCAAACTGGCCTCATGGGCCTCCTTCGCCCAGCATGTACCACCGTTCTAGACTCCAGGAGGGAGAGCAGGTGCTCAACATGTGCACAGAGTTGGTACACAGAGGTAGGCCACAGTAAGCCATTTTTATCATCCAGGGAAAGGTCCACATCAGTCTAAGGAATGCAGACTCCCAGGCAAGTGCCCTGATGCCAGGCTAGAAGAGCAATCCTTTCTAGGGACAGGCACATTCAGGCTTGTAGGTGTTTTGCAAATGCTTTTCACTTATGTGAAGTTATTTCATACAGTTGTAGAGAAGCTTGGAGATACTGTTTACCACACACCCTTATTCCAGATCTTACCAAACAGAAGTGATCACTGTACAACTTTGGTTAAATGTTAAAACTGTTTTTCTGTGTTAGCATTTCCTGAGAAACATTGTGTGTAGGGTGGTAACACATCAATGAAAAGGTAGAAATTCTGCAAAATGTGGAAGAAATAGGTTAGAGGGACAGGAAGTACCTTTGGGAAATTAGGAAATAACCAGTATTATTCAGTACATATGTAAATTACTCTCATGCGTATTAGTATGTATTATGTAACATGTGTTACATATTTCTAAATCAATGAATGAACTCAATATGAACCATGGGGACATGTTTATTTTCATACTTTTTGGAATGTTTACATTCTGGTAAGCATTGCAATCCTGAGAGAAGGACGTGCTCTATGGTTCAGGCTGCAAATCCCAGTGCTTCTTGCTGCCAGGTCAGTAATGCGGAAGTGAGGTGTGACATAGGCTGAGTGACAGTGAGGAATGGTCTTCAGTTAACTGGAGAGCATATGTCTTCATTAAAGCTCTTCAGGCTCAACAAAGAACGCACATAGATTATCCATATGTGCAAAAGGGTGCTTGCTGAACAAATGAACAACAACAAAACAAAACACACTTGGGGACTGGATTCATCCTTTTGACTGCCAGTTTGCAAATTTCCCTCAGATCTTTCAAATCTTGACTCATGGAACCTTTCATTTTTTTTTTCATTCGTGTGTAGTGTTCACAGAACACATGTGGAAAACACACTGTTCTGTGTATATAATCCCAAGTAGTCCAATAGATACAATTTTAAATGAACGGGTTCATGGTATGCATGATATTCAGACTACTTTTTAAATAATGTGTCAAAGATACCTTTGCTGTCAGTGAATTTTTTTGTGTGGATTTGTATTAAGAAGAAAAATTTTAAAACTGTATTCATATTACTTTTCCTGTGGTTAAAAAAAAAGCTCTATTTGCTAACTCCGAAACCATTAATTTTCTTTTTTGGGGGGTGGAATAGGAACATGAGTGATATCATGGGACAACGGAACTCCCCGTGTCCCCAAGTCAGACCGGCGCTTCTCATTAGTCTGCGGTTTGGGCGAGTGTCTCCACCGCCCCCTGGTCCCCGAGCCGTCCAGCCGAGAGCCTTCCAGGAAGCAGTGAGTCATGGCACAAGCCCCCTCGTGTCACCAGCCCAGCGTCTTATGTTTGAACAAGTGATGGGTAGCAGCTACCGGGACCCCCGGGACGCGGCGGCGGCGGAGCGGGGCAGGTGTGGGCCCCCTGGAGGTGCAGCGCGGGGCCGCCGCCAGATGGCGCCGCTGAGCCGCGGCCCGGGGATGCGCGTCCGCGGGGCCGGGGTCTGTGCGGCCCGGGGATGCAGGCCCAGCCGTGCGCGGGGCTTTGCGAGGCGCCTGGGGGTCCCGGCGGACGGAGGCTGGGCCCCGGCCCAGGTCCGCGCCCGGCCCGCGGTGCCGCCCAGGCCCCGGCCGCTCCAGAGGGCTGGCGGTGAGGACGCGCGCAGGGGCCGCCCGCTCCCCAGGTAGGGCCCCCGCCCCCGCCCCGGGCCCCTGTCACCGGCCGCCCCCGCGACGACCAGCGCGTCCTCGGGGCAGGGACTCCCCGGGGTCCCGGAACATGAGGGGGGCTGGGGGTGGCGCGGGGCGGTGGGCAGGGGCCCGTCAGGTGCCCGGGGCTGCGGGGGCGGCGTCCCCGCCATGGGCCCAGGTGTGCCCGGGAACCTCCTGGGGAACCTGCCGACGTGGTCGCCGTTTCTCAGTTTCCTCGTCGGTGAAGGGAGGTCGGTGTGACGCGCTCCGCTGTGCAGTGTCCCTCTTGCCCGGAAGGGCGCACCACGCGGTGTTGTCACCACCTGGAACATGCTGGCCGTGCCTCTGGCCGCTGTCCCCACATGGGGTGGGACCCCCTTCCAGCCCCTTCTGTGTCACGTGAGTCCTTATGAAACAGAACCGGCCCGTGCCTTCCCCTTGCTGGAATGCTTTGGTGACTCCTCCGCTGCTTGTGGCAGGACCCCTGGGTGTGGACGCACTCCTGGGACCTGGCCTCTGCGAACCCCCTACCCCGCAGCTGTGGGGCGTGACCGGCTGTCTGCCTGGAGACCCTTTTCCTCTCCTTCAGCTTCCTCGTTTCTTCTGTCATCAGATACCAATTCTAGGACTCTTTCCTGCCGTAGAGCCCCAAGACCCCACAATTATTTATATGCCGGTACTTCCTACGTCACCTGGAAGCTCCTGGATCCTTGTCTGTCAGCAGCCTTCCACCTCCAGTATAATGAGTTATTGCAGGGCAAGATCTGGTCTTTTGCATGCTGATCACCTTATTTTCTAGATTTCCTGGATAAATTCAAGAATTGCTTTAGTAAAGTTAAGACACTACAAGTTTGCTTCGAGTAAGGCTTATACAAAGATATTCCAACCTGGAAGGTGGTGAATAATGAAATAATTAAATGGATAAATAAGCAACCAAAGAATAATTGATGAAATTTAAACTTTTTCTTCATCCTCTTGAGAATCCCCAAAGCAGGATCTAATTCATAGAGCTCACATACATCCACTGTTCTTTTCTTTCCCTGGAAATTCTCCCAGAAAACTTTAAATTGAGCTTTTCTGTCTTCTAATCTTTTTCCCCTTTGATTGTTCATGCAGTCAGCCCATCCGAGATTATTTAAAGCTCCTCCCAGCATTATCCTGACTGCCCATTTCTAGGGTCCAGAATTCAGCCAGATTAGATTCACTTTTACAGGTGATAAGGCTAAAAACTGTGGGTACTCCCAAGGTTCAGATATTCTTGTCAAAATAACTGAAAAAATATATATTGTTAATCCTCATTATAAACTCGATATTTCCTGGCAACTGGTAATAAAGTAATTAAGCAAGGAGGCCATCGGACGGGGGTGGTTCTAATGCCTTCAAGTCAGAATCAGTGCACTTGAACCTGAGAAATGAAACTGAAGGACAGCTAACCTCAGACAGTCAGCGAGGCTTCCCCAGATAAGGCACTCGCTCAAAGATTGACAGCCAAGTATTAACGGCTTTGCTTCACCTCTACCTCTAAATAAAATCGTTTCCCCAAGTTTCTGTGGCCCAGCTCGGCTGACCAGTTTTGGATGGCCAGTTGGAATCAATGTTCGCGCAAATGAACTGTGGTACATTTTAATGTACAACTCTTTTAACACAATTTTCGTTGTGGCAGTGTGTTTTCTAGTTAATGAATAATTGGAATTACTGTTTAGGTACCTGAAATATTCAAAGCAGTTAAATAAAGTCATAACAAATTTGTTGAAACTTAGAAGTACATGTTAAATTCGTGACATTCTTCCTTCATGATAAATCTGCTTTATCTGAGAATGTTTTAGGTCAGTTTTACTGAAGCAAAACTTTGAATTCAATAAAATTTTCCATTTCTAGGTGCATAGTTACATGGATTTTGATCATTTCAGACAGTCATATAACCATCATGACAATTAAGATTTAGAATGTTTCAATCACACCAAACATTATTCTCCTGCTTCTCTGGAATAAATCGCATCCCAGTAGCTCCTGGCGACCCCTGCTCTGAGTTCGGTCCCTATTCTGCATGGTGCAGACTGTCATATAAATGGCATTGTGCAGTGTGGGTCCTCACAAATCTGGCTTCCACTCAGTTTAGTGTTGTGGTGTCGTCCGTGTTTCCGTGCCAGTTACAGACCCCTCACTACCCTCACTTGCTGAATGTGTCTCCTCTGTTCCCCCGCTCACAGCATGGCCAAAAGGTTGTACCCTGTATTTGACGATTACAAATAGAGGGGCTGTAACTACTCCCAGGGTTTTGGTAGACATGTTTTCAGGTTGAGGAAGTCTTGAGTTTGGTGAGAGTTTGTAATCAGGAGTGAACATTGAATTGGGTCTAAAGCTGTTTCTGAACCGATTATGATGGTCAAATAGGCGCTGTGTTCCATTTGTTGGTGTGGTGAATTACATGGCCTGAGCCTAAAATTTTCAGCTACCTGGATTGCAGTGGGATTTTTCTTGTTGTGTTGAAGGGAATGTATTTGTTGTCCCCCCCCCCCCTTAGCATCTCAAATATTTTATTCCTGGGAGAGACGGGCCTCGAGGTGCAAACAACACTTTACAGTCATAACTGCCGGTCCCCCCCCTACGTCCTCTGCCCGCCCAACCTTGTTGCCTGGGAGACGCCCTCCTTTTTCTGATTCCTGGAGGTGTCAGGTTGTTTGAGTTCTTTCCTTTTTTCTTAATCTAGGCATGTATGTGATAAACTTCCTTTTTGCAGCCACTTTTGCTGCCTTCCATAGGCTTTGGTCTCTGCGTGTTCAGATGATGTGGGCAGGGCCCTTCTCGTGGGCCGGGTGTGTGCGACACCCTCTCTCACACTGCAATGGACTGTCTCCGCCCGTGAATGTGTGTGTGTTTGAGTAACATTAGGATTGCATACAATTTATCGAAGTTTCTCTCTGCATCTTGAGCATGATTTAGTTCCTCTCCTCCTCATTTAAAACTATTTTTTGCTATTTTAACTACTTTTCAGTTGAAAATGATCCTTATTGTTTTTTTATCTGAGTGAGAAGACACATATACTTTAGAACCTCTTAAATTTCACACAGGTAATTTAGAACGTCTTAAATTTCTTTTTACTTGCTATTATGGCTGATATGATTCAGCCATTTTTTACTTCTATTTAAGTTACTCCAGGAAGATACATTTGTTTATTAGTTCTTACAATTGTGAGCTTTAAGTTTATCATCCTTTAAACATGGGTAGTGACCTCAAAGTTCCATGATTTGAAGTATCAAATTATTGTGTTGTTTGTTGACTACATATTTTTAAGCTGTATTAGTAGCATTCTATTTTTGTTTATAGGGGCATTTTCCTCAGGAAGAAATATGTCCCTAACTATATTCTTTACAAAATTATCATTTTTTAAATACACATTCCTGTGCGAGGTACTTACCAGGAACCCTTTAGTGGCACCACATAAGCTGTGTATCTACAGAAGTGTAGTATAATTTTTTCTTCCAGGGTTGTATAGAAATAGCTGAAGAAAATATAAGCACTCAGGAAGGCAGACTTTAAACAGGAAATGATTCAGGAGAATTGTAAAACCTCTCTTTATATCGAGGCAGTGATTTTTAAATGTAGCAATCTCGTTCGTTTTCACCTTTTATGTGTGGTGGGGAGCTGACAACAGACGCAGATATTTCAAGAGGACATATAATCAAAACGTCAGCTTACCAAAGTAACCAAAAAAGATACAGTTCAAAAGGGCAAAATGATTACAATATATCTCAAACAGCACTATGCAACACTACTGAAAAAATAGTCAGTTTTCCACATTTTATCAGTTAAATTTCTACCAAGTGATCACACAGCACAGGGGCACTTTCCCTGAGAGGTGCCGGTGGCCTGTGGTGCCTCAGTAGATAGTCTTGTATTCTCTGATCTACGTGACACTATATGGATTTAACACGGAATCTGAATCTGTTATTTCTTTCCCACAAGCTACTTGACACATTGAACTTATGTAAATACAGTGTACATAGAACCATCATTGCTACCTAGATTAATTTTTTAATCAATGCAGAATAATTAATAATTGATTAATTCTTTAAATCAATGCAGAATATTTGCTTGCGTATTAGTCAATTAAACCCTCTTGTGATTAAAAGTATATACAAATGTTTTGGCTGATCATAAAGTTGAGATTAATTGAAAACCATTTTTATTATTTTTGAGTAATTTAAAGAGTAGCTATTTTAAAGAAAAAGTATTTCTAAACTCATCCTTTACAGTCCCCAAAATTTACTTTTTTTCTGTTCTCTCTGTATATACCCCCAAAACATTAATTGTCTTGTATCAGAAGGCATATAAGCCCCCCTCTCCGGTCAGTGGTCAGAGTCCTGAAAGTGGGGTGAAACAGCCCTGCTGCCCCAGCCTCTGGGGGAAGGGGTACCCTAAGGAGCATGAACAGACCGGAGCCGTGGCCCCCAGCCCTAGGGCAGTATAATCCTTAGGGACCTGGACCCAAGGCTTTATTTACTAGGAAACTGAAGCAGTCAGAGACCAAAGAAAGCATGTGAAGCCACAGCAGGTGTCCTGGCTGCGGCCTGTGAAGCATGGTGAGGTTCAGTGTCTCCTCAGTAGATGCTGCCCGGCTCCTGTGGACCTGGGGTGGCCTGGTTAAAGCGTGTGGACCACACTGACATTTATTTCTTTGTAGGCAGAAGCAAATCAGCAAACAGAGACTCACTTCTGATATTGAAAGTTGCTATGTACGTGCATTTTCCTAAATACTCCTTGGAGCTGTCGCTGTAGGGAGTGATGCCACAGGTCATCCCGGAGGGCCGGCTCTCTGATGGCGCCGCACGCGCAAATGCATGCACATGGAGTCTTTTTCTTTACCTTGTGATTTGTATCTCACTTTTATCCACACTAAAAAGTAAGAATAGAGAATTAGATAATAGTCTATGTGCAGAACAGCTTACAATAAAACGTTGAACATATTTTATTTGCATAGCTTATAATCCACAGCTTGGGGCTGTGAGAATTTATTGAGGACTAGCACACAGCTTTGTATAATTTTAGAGACAGATAGATAACTGAGATTGTCCACATATATGTAATAATACAGAAGGGAACAGTTTTTAAAGGCACTAATTTATGTTTAATAAAATAGATATTTTAATAAATATAAAATATAAATGCATCTGATACAAAACTATTTTATAATTAGATGTAAATGTGCATCTAATATAAAGCATTAGTTAATATTTAATACAATAGAAATGGAAATACTTGAAAAAAGTTCATAAATATTGAGAATACAGATTATTCAGAGCAGCAAAGCAAAGTAAAAATATTAAGTAATCAAAAACTTTTTACGGAACGCTCTCAGAATATACACACACAAGATCAATTGATGTGGGCGTTTAATGTAGTGATGATTATTTATCCCATGGTTTTATGGTAAATGTGCTGATTTTCTGGGACAAAGTAATTAGAAAAGTATAAATGACAATACTTTGTCCCCTAACTTAAAGCTTTTTCTCAGTGCCATTTTCCTTTCTTCTGCATTAAATTGCAAGATTTGTACTGGAAGAGTCCCACTATATTTAGCCATTTAGCTCTTTATTGGATATTTTACATGGACGAACATCTTCAAATAATCATTCAACAATAAAAAGGTGTTGTTAAAACAGTACTAACCAATATTATGTTCTTAGTGATTCAAGAATCACTTTAGAATAACATTTAGAGAACTATATGGTATAAGTACTATTTAATATACAACTTAAATGTGCATTTTTAAAAGTTACTTTTAAAGTGGGATTATTTTATTAAAGCCCTTTATTCGCTAAACTTTACATTTAATCTGAAACATTTTGTAATTATATCCCAGCGTAGCATTTTGAGCCTTGATCCTTAGAAGTCATGTTTTATTACTCAGCGTTTCCTTTTGTGGTGAGGAGACTGCATAACGGCCCCCAGTGTTATTTCCTTGTATTTGTATCTTTGTTTAATCCCCTCTCCTGGATTCTGGACTGACCTGTGCTTGTCTGAAGCCAGGAGAACATGTCAGGGGGGTACGTTGTCCCGTCCATGACTGCGTTACGTGAGGCTGTAACTTCCGTCTTGCTGGCTGACCCCCTTGTGGGCTTTGATGAAGCAAGCTGTTAGGTGGACATTACAGTCAAGAAAGAGGAGAGAGGGGAGAGGGAGAGACTGTATGAGTGCATTGCACCTGCAGGGTGCATGATGGTGGCATTCTGTGTAGAAGTGGCATTTTGCCATAGCTTGCCCGATGCCCTTAATAGAACACATGATTCGGAGTTGCTGTGGAGGTTGATGTGGGCTGAAAACAATTAAAGCTAAATTTCCAATTGTGAAATTCTGACCTAGGTCTGTCAGAGAAACGGTGAATTTTTATTTTTTAAGAAAAAGGAGAACTCATTCCTTATGTTAGTTTGAAGCTCTGGCTGAGAGTTAAATAAGAACAGATAGTTGTACCTAGGATTCCTATAGCTCAGAGCAGTAAGATTCACGGTGGCTCTTTTAATGAACAAGGCAAAACCAAAATATTTTCCATCTCTTTATGCGTATTCAGAAAATGGGTTTGTGTATAGCATGCTGCTCCTGTGACCTTTGGAAAAAGTGTAACTCTAAGAACTCCAATTGCTCGTTCTTGGGAAGCAGCAGGTGAGGGCGCACATTGACCACGGTCAGCCTAAGGGCCGGGGTCAGCCACCCAGGTGGACGCTGAGAACTGAGCAAAGTCCGTGTGGTGCGCGTTGGGGCAGATGTGCCGCGTGTTCCTCATGCTGAGGTCCCATCAGGGAAACCACACGTTGAAACTTGTCACCTAAGAGAAGAGATGTATTCTCACTCTTGATGGCCAACACTGGTATTTCTTTTTCTCGTCTAAGACAAAGCAGGTGATCAGAACAGAGACCCGGAACTGAGTCCATTGTCAGTTAATAGCCCTTGATCACCAACTGGCTGGTTTTGTGAATTTCTTTAAGTATTTACTGAAAGTCTCCATTCCTAGTTTACCACATTGAGAATTAAGTGTGTAGTTAAGCCAACTTTTGAAAGCTATACTATGAAAACGTGGTGATGTTAGAAGCGCTGGCACAAGGGAACACATAGAGTGGACGAAGGTACAGGGCCATTTGGAGGTCAGTAGGTCGAGAAACCGGGGTCCATGTCGGTGTGTGTGTCCCTTAGAAATTCATAAACTCAACCATCATTTAGCTTCATTAAAAGTGTCTTCAGTGGGTATTTGAGAGTCAGATCAGATCTACTTGACCTTCATAATCTTACTAAAAATCAGTCCAAGAACCGAGAGGCAAATTATACTGTTCAAGTAAATTCCCTATAATGATTTCACTTTCACTAGCAGGGTATTGCACAGTTTTTGTTTATATTTTCCACACTGGATCCCCAGTGATGTATTTTTTTTCATAGTGTGAGCACAAAATGAAAACTGCAGGTTAAGTAAATAAATGAAGAAGAAAACAGCAGTCACTTAAAATTACTGAACCAAGGCTGGCCAGTCTGACTGTATTTTTGTTTTATGTATCTTGAAGGCTTCTAATTCTTGCAAATTGGGGAAGAACTTAATGGGGTAGTTGTGATCAAAACAGCTGGTAGGATTCCTTTATTTTTTGTTATTTTTTTTTTATAGCTGAGTAGTTTTGAGTAAATCTGGAGGAAGGATAAAGCAGAGTGTGGTCATTGGGAGGAGAAAAATGGAACAGCGCCACGGGTCAGGTAAAGTCCAGTAGAGACACGCAGTCCTTGTACGCAGCAGGCAAGCTGCTGACACGTGGCTCTCAGAAGCACAGTGCACCCTTGCTGAACAATGACAAACAGCAAAGGTGGCAGGAAAATAAAGATTCTCAATAAAAGATGGGCAGGCCTTTAATAATTACCAAAAATGGGCAGGAAGTCCATGATAAGGAAGTGGTTAAAAACTAACAGGGGGTAGACAACACGCATTGTTTTTTGTGCATTTCGAAGTGTTGGGAGAAGAGATTCATAGACTTCAGCACAGTAGGAGGGTCTATGGCCGAAAGAATCCTGATGAAGTGATGAACATGGAAAGTAAATCGAGCCCCAAAACTAGAGCATGAGAGGAGAACTGTTGTGCAGATCAAGTTTATTTGCCGTCTTGGTGAGCTGAGAATGGTAAGTAAGAACCAATAATAACAATGACTCTACATGAATTAGATGCGCCTAATAAATGCTCAGCTTGGGTTTAGAACCTAGCTGTGTATTATTCAGAAGCAACGCGATTGATTTTAATGCCGTAGAAAGATTGGGAAGCAAAGGAGAATTCTATCCAGGGAAGTGCAAATGAGGGCGAATATTAACATCCACCAAAGAAGAATCTTAAGGTGAAAACCATGAATATCAGTTAAGAAGAACAGACTAAGGAGGAAGATCACATAGGAACTGGAAACCGTGTGCCACGCATGTTGGGAGCGCACTCGGCCTGACTTTGTCTAATTAAGTATGTGCTTGCTCTGTGACATACCAAGCCCACTCCCGAGTGTGGAGCTCAGCAAGCGTTTTCAAGCGTGTTCCTAAGGCCAGGTTACAGGGATGTTTGTCAGCGTGGTGTTTGTGTCACGGGAGGGGGTCGTTTCGTCCATCACTGGGGGTACGGAGAAATAAAAAGTGACAAAGTAGGAAATGCTAGGCAGTGCCTAGTATGAACATGATGTGTGCGCACTGTGATGTAATTAGATACTAAAAACATAAAGCTGAATAATTTCTAAAAAGTGAATAGAATGGGAACTATAATATCATGCCATTACTATGGGAACTGTAATTACCATGAGTTAAAATTGAGTGAACTGCACACAATAGTGCATGTCGGACAGCTTCATGCTTTTCATCTGCATCGCTTCCTGTGTTCTTCACATGCAACATTTTAGAGTGTTGTTCGCCTCTGGGAAATGGCACATGTGAGGAACGGGGATGGAGAATGGGCGTCAGTTAACCCATTCATTCATCTGCAGGGGAAGCTTCCACAGACCAGTGGTAATAGTGTGTGTAGTTTAAAAATGTGTAATGGGCTCAACATCTGCACCCAAAGACAGACAGAAAATGCAGTTAAGTAGCAAATTCCTGACACAGCAGCTAAGCCTCTAAAACATCTGTGAACAACAACAAAAATAAACAACAACAACCTGTTTGAAGTACCTAGAGAGTGAATAAAAGCAAGTGGTGCTTCTCATTTGTTTATGTTTTTAGGTGGGAGGTGGGGAAGTCTAGTCCTGACACGGAACAATCACCCTACCAGGGATGGGTTTCCCGGTTTCTTTGAGGGTCTGTTCAGTCCCAGCCTGGGAGGAGAGAAGCCTGACAGGAGGAGCCACAAGGACCCAGGGCCAATATAGGGTGCAGCCAGGAGCTCAAAAAGAGATGTATGAATTACTATGTGCATGTCACATGCTCACTGTCGTAACTGCATTGTGAGTGATGAAATCTCAGGGGCGAGTTCTCACCCAATGTGTGACTCAAACTGGAAAGTCAGCATGGCCCCGAGAATTTATAATGACTCCATGCACAATAGCCAAAAATGGAAAAAAGCCAGAAGACATTTCAAAAGGTGAATTAATTAAGAAAATACTACGTATTCATATATGATAAGGAGCTACTGATATGTGCAAAAATACGGGTGGATCTAAGAATCATTGTGCTGGTTTGAAGAAATGCAACGACAAAAATAGAGTCTCTACTGTGTGACTGAATATATATATAAAATTCTAGAAAATGAGAGCAGCAACCTCATCATTGGTGTTGGCGGCACAGAGGGCAGGGTAGCTGCCACTGTGGGAGGCAGTTTGGGGAGGGTGATGGAATTGTTCTAACTTTATTATAGTGGTGGTTTCATGCATATTTTCTTCTGTCAAAGCTCATTGATTTGTGCACTTAAATAGATACATTTTATTGAACATAATTTATACCTCAGGAAAGGTGGCTTTAAAAAGTAATCTGAAAATATGTGAGGCTGGGCAGACCTACAAGATTACAGAGAACTCCACATGAAATTTTTCTCAGAAGTGATTGGTGCACATAAAAGATAATTGGTACACAGCAGAAAACTGGATTATCAATTTATTTAGATATAATGACTTCTATGTATATTTGTATTTAAAATATACTAGGTCACAAAGCAAGTCTCAGTAAATTCGAAAGAATCAATAAAACAACTTATTTCCTATCATAAAGCAATATCAATAGAAAATAAATCATTTAAAAATAACACAAAATACATAAGCTTAGAATTTGAATAAAGTGACCTCTAATTAAATTATGGATTAAAAATAACTGTTAATGAAATTAGCATTTTTTTAGAACTATGATAATGAAGAGTATATGTATCAGTTCAGGTAGGGTTCAGTTAAAGTAGTGATGGAATGTTACAAAAGACTGAAATTGAGAAAAATAATAATATTTAATGATCAGAGTTAAGATAACACCTGAACCAAAGCAAGTTCAAAGAAGGAAATAATCTATTAAGCCGATCAGATAAGAAACAAAAATATAATAGAAAAAACCAGTAATGCCACAAGTTCATTTGTTCAAAAAATAATTCAGTAGGTAAATACTAATATCTATGAAAACTTAAAAAGAAAAAAAGTATGAATAGAAAAGGTATATATGTTCTAAGAGAGCAGAGATGTTGACAAATCATAAGAATAGATCTCAGTGACTTTTCCAGTGTCATTCCTGTATAATGCAAAAGTTTCTATAAAAATAAATTGAAACAGAATTTGATTAAACTTGTATCTCAAAAGATAATTAGATATCTTCATATTTTTATGAAGATATGACCTAAATCTAAAATCATTACTTTATGGTAATGACATTCTTTACTCCTCCAACCCCAGCTATAAGAAAAGTCACCAGGTTCAGGTGGTTTTAGATAAACATCTTGTCAAAACTCCAAACAATGGTTTTTATGTATCACGAGTTGTTCAGGTGGCCCCAAAGAACGCGGTGCAGAGATTGGGTGTGAGGGTGTATCATGAGCACTATGTTTTCTTATAAGCAATTAAAAATTAAAAATATAATCCAAAAAGTAGCTTTTTGAAGGTAAAAATTATTTTTCCCAACAGATACAGAAAACACATTTGGCAAAATTCATTAAGAATTTGTTTGATAGATTGAGAATGGCAGCTTTCCTAAATTGTTTATTTACCAAAGGTACAGGAAACTAATAGTGAACTTTTGAAAATGTTTCCTTTAAAGAAAAAAACAAAGTAAAGGTGCCTGATACACTTCCCCGATTCCATACTGTATGTGAACCTAGCCGAAGCATAATAGACCCCCTTATGTGTATAATGTTTGAAATGACCTACTTAAAAACAAACAAAAAACAAAAAAAACCTCTTTATTCTTAACTGGATTGTCTATACTTCAAAACAAACAAACAAAATCTTAAAAATAGAACTTAGAAAAGCATTTGGCCTGGTATTTAGTCAAAAATCAAGAGAAATTTGGTAATATTTCTATATACCATAAATGACTAAATTAGCAAAAAAATAAAAACAACTATACACCATTTTGAGTACTGACAAAAATTGTAGCAGTTACAGGATTAATTCTAAGAAAAATTACATAAGTCTTTACAGAGAAAAACTGATATACGATCACAAAGAGAAGGATGCCATACTTGCCTAAATACCAAAGATTTTATCCTAAAGGCCCTGACTCCCTCCAAAAATATTTAACTTTAATGCAGTTTCAAGGAAACTGTAAAAAGAAATAATTTTGCAACTTTGAAAAATTCAGTCTAAAGTTTATGTTCAGCAGTCATGGGAACAGAAGCAAGGCAAATATGAAGACATCAAGAAGGGGGATTTGCTTTAAACATCTAAGTGTGAATATGTGGATCTACTGAAATTAAAGAGCGACAGCCAAATAATTCAGTGGAGCAACATCAGAGTTTCCAGAAACAGACTCAAGCTCTTACTTGGCATGTGTACGTAGTAGAAATACCATTTCAATTCCATGGGGAAGACAGGTTGAAGTAGGAAACAGTATCGGATCGCCTCTCAGATCCCTGTAATTAGGGTGCTCATCTCATCTCACCTCATTTGGGAAGAGTCCCCCTCGTGACATATCAGCTCCCAAAGGCCCCACCTCCTCATACCAGCACCTTGTGGGGGGTAAGATTTTAACACATACATTGTGGCAGGACACAAAATTCACACCATAGCAAACGCCTGTCACCCACCCACTTGGATCTGACCCTCTCAATATTTCTTTTAGAACAAAACATTTCTACACCAGATACAGGGAACTCCATCACTTCTGTGGCACCGGCTCCCTCTTCTAGTGGTGGCCTCTCCCTGGTGCCCACATGTCTGTCTGTGAAATAGAGATTGATTGTGCAGAACTGAGTGATTTTTCTACAAGTCCATCTTGCGGGATGGAGTCAGCTCCTGCCCTTCCCACTTGTATTCATGGGTATTTCATCGGCGACATTTCTTCTGTGCATAAGCAGCCCTAAAGTTCTTAAGGGAAGACGGTAAGGCTTCTGCTCAATCTCTATCCTGCAGAGCCTCAGTCTCACCTGGCCTATGAGCATAACAATATCTTTCCTGCCTAAACCTCCAGGGGAGAGTAAGGGCCAAATGAAAGTTTTGCAGGTAAAAGCATTCTGAGAGCCACCAGTTAGGTACAAATGTTATGTTTTATTCTACCCCAATGGTTATTTTTATATTCAAAATGGACCATTGATTTATAAGCTATAACCCTATGTGCAGTTATACTTTTCTGCCTAAAAACTGGCAGATTAGGCTTCACCCATGTTAAAATAATTACATTCACAAGTGAAAATACTTTTCCATGATATTCATCTGCTCACACTGGGTCCATTCGCCCATCACTCATACTAGAACTCCGTTGGCTCATGGCATCATTTTTAAAAGCCATAAAAAGCTCTTGTACAAATCATGTAAAACTGTTGTTCTGACAACATAAATGTCCCATGCATCAAAAAAAACATTAAAATTATGCAACCAGCTATGAAAATGTGTCCACAGGAGGAGGCTTCATTGTTTCACGAGGACCCCTGCAGCAGTACAGAGCGGGGTGCCAGTCAGCCGTCCCAGTGGAGGGCAAGTCCAGCACGAGCAGTGCCAGTGACCTTGGAAGGTCTTCACCATGACAAGAAGCAAGAAGCCACGGGCCAGGCCTGCGTGGGGCCCCACGGGCAGGTGGAGATGGTGCTCATCGGATCAAACTGTATCTGTGCCATGGCATGTAGATTCTCATTTAAAGAAAAGAATCATCTGTTCTTTTATACTCTTTCCTATTTTAATATATTTCTCTGTATTCTTCATTTCAAAATCAAAACACTTTAATATTGGCCTAAGCTAATATTTTGCAAGATTTTTTTTTTTTGGTACTGAACCAAGCCACTGAGATGGAAAAGTCTTTATATAAACCTCTTGATTTGTTATGCAGCTCTCACTGTACCACACTTGGCTTTATCACACTTATGCATGATACCTATCCGTGTATGTGTAAGTCTACCCGTGGCTACTTCAGGAGGTATGTGCTTCACCACAAAACTTGGATCAAAAAATATGTGGCACAGTCCCACTCTGTGGTGTCCTTCTCTTTCCGTTTGGTTTTTTAAGAATGTGTATCAGTTGAAAATCATACATACAGTAAACAAAAATGTTAAGAAAAATGGCATACTTTGTTCTTAAGGATTTCAAGGAACTTTAAACACTTTTGTGGTGTAATGTGTTTGCTACTGGTCAGCAATATGTACAACATATCAGCAGTACAAAACAATGATTACCAGCAATGAAATTGAATTGGCAATAAAAAATCTACTAAGAACAAAATCCCTGGAGCAGATGTCTTCACTGTTGAATTTTATAAAACATTTAGAGAAGACGTAATATCCAGTCTCCTCAAAGTTTTCCAAAAAGTAGAAGAGGAGGGAATACTTCCAAACTCATTCTCTGAGGCCAGCATCACTCTAATACCAAAACCAGGCAAAAACACCACAAAAAAAAAGGAAAATTACAGACCAATATCCCTAATGAACATACATGCAAAAATACTCAACAAAATATTAGCAAACTGAATTAAAAATTATATCAAAAAGATCATCCATCATGATCAAGTGGGATTTATTCCAGGGATGGAAGGGTGGTACAGTATTTGAAAATCCACCAACATTGTCCACCACATCAACAAAAAGAAGGACAAAAGTCACATGACCATCTCAATAGATACTGACAAAGCATTTGACAAAATTTAATATCCATCCGTGATAAAAAATTAGCAAAATGGGTATAGAGGGCAAGTACCTTAATGTAATAAAGGCCATGTACAACAAAGCCCCAGACAGCATCATACTTACCAGTGAAAAGTTGAAGGCTTTTCCTCTAAGATTGGAAACAAGACAAGGATGCCCACTCTCACCACTTTTATTCAACATAGTTCTGGAGGTCCTCACCACAGCAATTAGACAACACAAAGAAATAAAAGGCATCCAGACTGGTAAGGAAGAAGGGAAACTGTCCTTGTTTGGAGATGACATGATATTGTACATTAAAAACCCTAAAGAATCCACCCAAAACTACTAGAACTAATAACTGAATTCAGCAAAGTATCAGGATACAAAATCAATACACAGAAATCTGTTGCATTCCTCTATACTAACAAACTATCAGAAAGAGAAATCAGGAGAACAATTCCATTTACAATTACATCAAAAAGAATAAAATATCTAGGAATAAATCTAACCAAGGAGGTGAAAGACCTATACCCTGAAAACTACAAGACGCTCATGAGAGAAGTTAAAGAAGACACCAATAAATGGAAATACATCCTATGCTCATGGAGAGGAATAATTAATATTGTCAAAATTACTGTCTTGCCTAAAGCAATCTACAGATTCAATGCAATCCCTATCAAAATACCAATAGCATTCTTCAACAAACTAGAACAAATAGTTCTATAGGAACCACTAAAGAGCCTGAATAGGCAAAGCAATCCTGATAAGGAAGAATAAAGCTGGGGGGATTGCACTCCCCAACTTCAAGCTCTACCACAAAGCCACAATAATAAAAACAATTTGATACTGGCACAAGAACAGACCCATAGACAAATGGAACAGAACAGAGAGCCCTGATATAAACCCACACATATTGGCCAATTAGTATTTGATAAAGGATCCATGGATGTACAATGGAGAAGTGACAACCTCTTCAACAACTGGTGCTGGCAAAACTGGACAGTTACATGTAAGAGAATGAAACTGGATCACTGTCTAACTCCATAAATGAATTAAGCTTGAAATGAATCAAAGTCGTGAATGTAAGTCATGAAACCATAAAACTCTTAGAAGAAAACATAGGCAAATATCTCTTGAATATAAACATGAGCAATTTTTTTTAAACACATCTCCTTGGGCAAGGGCAGCAAAAGCAAAAAGGAGCAAATGGCACTACATCAAGCAAAAAAGCTTCTGTATACAGCAAAGGACAGCATCAGCAGAACAAAAAGGCATCATGTTTTTGATTGAACCATCTCAGTGGATGTGAAGTGGTAACACATCTGTGGGTCATATTCATCTTTTCTATTAATACTTGCAGTTTATCCATCACTGTTTTTTGAAGACTTTCTTTGCTTATTGAATTGTTTTGGTGCCTTTGATTTTAAAAAAACAGACATATAAGTGTTTTTTTTCTTCTGTTTTTCTTCCACTGATCTCTAAGCAAATTGTCTATTTTAAAAACCACTTTATTAAGGTATGAATGACATACAAAAATCTGTGTGTATTTGATGTATACAAACTGATGAGTTCGGATCACAATCGATGCCCTAGGCGTATCTTTCACCTCCCAGAACTTCCTCCTGTTGTCTTTAATAATGCTAACAATAATTATTATTATTATGTTTTAAAAACACTTAACATGATATCTACACTCTTAGCCAATGTTTCACAAAATAATGTAATGTTGTTGAGTCCAGCCAATGTGCTGTACTGCGGATCTCTAGGGCTTTTCTCATAGAACTGACACTTCGTACCCTCCGACTAAAATCTCTCTGCCCCCCTCCTCCAAGCCCCTGGAAACCACCTCTCCGCTCTGTTCCTATGCGTCTGAGATTCCTCCTGTCGGGGGTATTACACAGAATCTGTCTTTCTGTTTCTGGCGGATTTCCCTGAGCATAATGTCCTTCAAGTTCATTCATGTTTTTGCAAGCGTCCCTTTTTTTTAAGACTGAAGAATTTTCCAGTGTATGTGTGCACCACACGTTCTATACCCACTCACCTGTTGACGGACATGGAGGTCGCTTCCATGTTTGGTTATTGTGAGGAATGCTGCAGCGAGCGTGGGAACGTGGACACCTCTTTGAGATCCTGCTTTTGACTCCTTGGGATGAATACCCCGCAGTGGGACCCCCACATTGTCTGGATTATATAGCTTTAGAGTTAAGTCTTGAGGCTAGGTTGAAAAGAATTTCAACTTTTTTTTTTCTTCTGTTTTTGGTTGAACTAGGTTCTTGAATTTCCATGTGAATTTAAGAATCAGCCTGTTATTTCTTCAAGAAGCCCCTTGATGTTACGATTGGAACTGCATTTATAGATGAGCTGATGTTATTGAATTGGAGATTAACTTGACGGTGGCTGGGAAACAGTTAGAGTCTGATTTCAAATATGTGAAATTTATGGAAGATTGTAATATGTAACTACATACACATCAATGGGCTTTTCCAATCAAAAGAATTAATATACTTTTATGAAACTATATCGTGTCAGAGCACCCCAAGTACCTTATGGCTTTGAATGCTTGCCTGGCTTGCTGTCATTTCACTCTGGTGATTAGTGGGTGAGGGAGGGAGTAGCTTCCAGGGAGGTGGGTCTCCATCGCTGTCTCCCTGCTTGAGAAGAGCTTCCTGCTGGCATTTGGTTGCTAATTGCAGCGTTTCCCGACCTGTTAATACTCCTTGGCTACACACATGCATTAAACTTACATAAATGGTCCTGACACCCACTCCCTGGCTGGAGCAGAGGAGAGATAAGCAAACCAGCTTGTTCTAAGGTCCCTCCGCAGTTCACCCCCTGGAGAATGCCTGCCATCTCTCATGTCTTCAGCCTTCGGCACAGCTTGACTTTCTCTGCACCCTCTCCTCCCTCTGTGATGTTTCTCCTTCCTGTCACCCAAGCATGACTGATTCCAAGTAGGTTTTGCTTGGTATCTGATTCCAGCCATTTTTTAAAAAATCCAAGTCCATGTTTTTCCTATAAGGAGTTATGTTTGGAGACATAGTCATTTATGCTTAACTGCAACAAAGAGCTTAGAGAAACATGAACATTGATGAGTGAGAAGAAAAGTTCTCATTTGATATTTTCCAAGACCTGTTTATTTTTAATCTGGGTATTGTAGGAGGTCCTCTAGCTGTTAAGCTGAGGAAGGGGGAATCCTTCAGTCACAACTTATCGGTTATTCATCTGAGATGCACTGAAGTTTTGTGAAAAGTTATTTTTTACTTTCTTGGGAAGTCACTTTCTGGTTTTGATTGTCTTTTTCATTTTACTTAATTGTTGCTGATAAATATTTATTAGTTTTAGTGCTGGGAGAACTATGGAGAGCCATTTTTGAGGGGCAGTTACCAGTTTTTAACTATTTTTCTCAGATATGGTCTGTGTTATAGCAACTCAAAATAAGTTCTGCTTTAAAAAAGAGACCCTGTGCTCCCTTATCATTATAAACTCACTCATTCTTGAGGAAATTCTTGTATGAAGCAGCACAGAACAACTAACACAGAGATGACCCACATGAGTTTATAAATATGTGACATATAGGACCAAGGTCAGCCTTTCAATTATATGGATATGCCGTGGAGGGAGATTATTCCACTTCAGGCACACAGGCTAAGGGTTCTAGAATCTTTTGTAAAAATGTAGTATACATAGACACGCACACACACACACAAAAAAAAAAAAAAAAAAAAAAATTTTCCCAGTGTTTGAACAAAAGTATGGTGAAAGCTTTCCATACAGTATTACTGCATCCTGAGGTATTGCATAGTAAGTCAAGAAAATGTCAGAGGATTCAAATCTGTAACTAGGAAAGACACAATGTGATGCACGGCACCATGTCAGTCTGCTCAGGCTCTGTAACGAACCACAGCCTGGGTGGTGTGCATAAAACAGGCCTTCCTTTCCCACTATTCCAGAGAACTGTGCCGGACGCCGGGGCCAGCATGGTTGCATTCAGGCGACGGCCCTTCCTCTGGTTCACAGGGGGCATCTCACTGTGTCCCCATGTGGTAGAAAAGGCAGGAGACTGCCCCAGAGCCCTTTATCAGGGCACTCTTCCATTCATGGGGCTGCGTCCTCATGACCTAAGCACCTCCCAAAGGCCCCCTCCTCACACTGTCATATTTAGGAGTTAGAGTTTCAGGATAAGAATTTTGGAGAGACACAGATACCCAGAGCATAGCAGACATGCTGACACTGATAACGTTAATAAGAGCTCATTATTCCTACTTACAAATGGAAGAGACAATTTTAGTATGACAACAAAAGGTGTAGCCCTTGACTTATGCACCTGATCTTAGTCTCTCTGTGAATATTTTCCATGTCTATAGTTTTAGATTTACCTGCTGCATGTGAACCTATTTATTGTCTCCTACCTCATGGCCTCTCTACCATCTATTGACTTAATGCTCTTTTTTTAAGTATATGATCTTATAAGATTCAGTTACCAAATTGACTGAAAAAGTGTTAACCCCAATGGACCAATAATTAAAATTACTATTGTAAAGGTATTCAAGGAGCTGTGCTCCAAATGGCATCAGGCCCAGATGGTTTTGTAGGTGAATTTCACCAAGTCCACATGAAATAGAAAATCCCTGTGATCTATAACTGCTCCAGAGAGTACAAAATTTTCTAACTTATTAGCCTATCCCTGGCATTTCCTCTTAGTGATTCTACACCGACCATGTGCCACCCTCCTCATGACTGTGAATGCCCACTTATCCATGTGTGTTCAGAGTCCAGCCCAGTCCTTCTCCTTCTGGTCTCTAAGCTTATCATGATGCCCCTCCCACCCCCCTGAGTAAGTCAGTCTTCCTTACCTTGCTTGAACAGGTGCCACGGAATTATTTTTTCTCAACACCATGCTTCCTGGTTGAGAACCACAGTCCCAGGTAACTATGTGTAAGCCCAGTCTACTTGGATATTCTGTGGCTGTGGGTTGTTACACATAACATTTCAATTGGTTTCAATACATTTCCTTGCTGAACATTTATCATTCTCCCCATGTATTTGTCTCGATTAAATCTTTAGGCCACTGAAAGTGAAGACATTTATTTTACACTAAAAAAGTGTTTAGTACACTAAAAAAGAGCAAAATTTTAGGTACTTTGATCGGATGGGAAGAAATTTAATGGAGCACTTTTGCCTCCTTTTCTGTTATCAGAGAGGCAGTGTTTCCTGTAAAATACAATTACAGTTTTCAGTGTTCTTTTAGCTTGACTATAAGATCTTCAAACCATGAGAAGCTTCTTAAGCAAACTGATTTGTCTTTAGAATGACTTCCAGTTTCTCTCCTAAAACGTCTTCTTGCTGTGTGCTTCTGCTAGACTAGATTAAGTGGGACTTGAATAACAACTTTTGAGTGTACTGATTTAACTGTGATTCACCACTTGATATTAGGATCTAAGAATTTTTAGAGTCAGACTATGTAGACCATGAAATATAAAAAGTAGTGACCAGGGGAATTTTTGTTTGACTTCAAACTGTATCACAGAGGCTGTGGTTTGTGTTCCTGGTAGAAATAGTCCTAGACTTGCATCTGTGAGCATAAACAGCCAGAAAATTGCAGGGAACCACCATTTTCAGATACTGGGTAACAGGCACACCAGGGCTGTGACCCCTGAGAGATGGGAAGAAAGCAAGGTGAGAATATAGCCTATGCACTTTATGCGAGGTCTGGATTACCTCGCAGAGGGAAGGAGAATCTCAACAGAGGACAGAAGGTTCCCGGAGTTGAAGAGAAGGAGATCATATTTCATGAAGTCTGAAGTGACTTAATTTATAGACTAGAGTACCTGAGAAAATGAAGCCATTCAGAAAAAAGTTCCAGAAATCCCACAGGTGACTCCATAGAGTGTTTGGCCAATTATAAGTCTTAAAATCTTTGACTAAAATCCAGAGTGCTTAGGCAGAGTAATTCCTGGGGAAGAAAAATTACGAAGCAACTATGAGACAAAAAATTCCCAGGGCCTGTTACTCCCCTTCTGTAAGCCTGATCAGAGAGCTCTGTGATGTGAGCCACTCAACAGATACCCCAGGAGGAATGCACCTCAGAGTGGGCTTAAATCAGGGGCTGAGTCAAGACCTCTCTGCCCTCCCTGAAAGAGCATGAAGCAGGGTCTGGTAGGATCAAAGTTGCCAGCAAGTAACTCCAATGCCTGCCAGTTCTAAGTACAGTATTCTTGAGAAATACAAAACCCAACTTTCAAAACCATGAAATAATGTCCAGGATTTCTTAAAAAATTAATGGACTCATGAACAAGGGGGAAAACATGACATGTAACCTGGAGAAAAATCAGTCATTAAATATAGGAGCAGAAATAAGAGAGAAGGTGGACCTAGTAGAAAAAAGATTTGAATTACGTATGATTATGCTCCATCTGCTCAAGGATATAAATGAATATGGACAAAAAGAGTTAAATAGGGGAGTTCAAGAGTGGAAAACTACATTATGTGAAATGAAAATATCATTGGATGATGTTAACAACCAATTTGAGACCTTAGAATAAATCAGTGATCTTAAAGACGTGAAGATAGAAAGTACTTAAAATGAAGTGAATCAAGAAAAGAAACCCGAAAGAAAGAAAGAAAGTGAAAGAAAGAAGAAAGAACTACAGGGAACTTAGCGAAATATCAAGCATTGCAACATATGTGTAAGTGGAGCCTCAGAGCAGAGAAGCAGAAAAAAAATTACCAAAAATAATTGCCAAATTTTACATACTTGGTTAAAACAAAAAGGAACAGATCCAAGAATCTCAATGAAACCCAAGTAAGATTTCTTATAATGAAACCAAGTAATAAAACCCAAATATGCACATACAATACACAACACAGTCACACACATACAGAGAGGCATCACAATCTAATTTCTAAAAACCAGAGTATAGAAAATAATTAAATGCCACAGGAGAAATGCACATTATTATAACAGAACACATTTAAGAATCACCATATACCTTTTGTTATGAATCATAAAAGCCTATCAGAGCAAAATAGTTTCACACACACATGCACACACACACACATTCATCTTTGAATCCCATGCCTATTTAAAATAACCTCCGAACATTAGGTGAAACACACACACTTCAGACATACCAGTGTTGTGAAAATTTGTCAGCAGTAAACTTACACTACAAAAAAATATTGAGAAATTTCTTCAGCAGAAATGAAGATTTTACTTTACAGAAACTGGAAGCTAAAACCAAAGAATGAAAGTATCTGGATGTGGTAAATATGTGATATTTACCTAAATTTTAAATTTCTTTAAAAACAACTTACTATTTAAAGTAAAATGAATAATAATGGTTCTCCTATGGTTCCTGGCATGCACACTGGTGAGTGTATGCCCATAGTAATGCCAAAGCTGAGGGCGGAAAGTGTACGTACACTGCAGTGAGCAGCTCATGTCGTACAGAAAGAGGTGTCATGCCATTTAAAGGTGGGCTGTGAAGGTCAATGATGCCACTGTAAGTCCTAGGACAAACACTAATAAGTTAAAGAGTATATAGTTAGTAAAAGAATAATACAAAGAACAGGGAAACATAAACATTACTAAATCCAAAGAAGGCAGAAAACAACACAGTTCATGAAGGCACACATTAAAACAGATATCAACATGGCAGATTTAAACCCAACCGTATCAATAATAACATAACATGTAAAAAATATAAATGCTCAACTTATGAGATGGGTTAGATTAAAAAGGGAAACATGAAAAAAAACATCATATTTAAAATACAGTTAGAAATCATTACAGGGTGGCAAAGATACATACCAGGCAAATAGTAGTCATGAGAAAGTTAGGGTTCTATCTGACATCAGAGAGTAGGCCTTAGAACAAGTGATATGTTCTGGTTTTTCAAAGTGCTTTCCATAATGAGATAGCAGACAGTTTTTCAGAAAGGCATAGGGCCTATATAGAAGAAAAATAATTACTCTGAGTGAAAGAAGCTAGGCGAAGTATATGCCGTATGTCCATTAATATAAAAGTCTAGAAAATGTAAACTAACCTCTAGTGACAATAATGGATATTTATTTGTCTGAGGATGGTGGGAGCAAGTAGAGGTGGGTTAGGAAGTCCAGGAGGAAATTTGGGGGATGGTGGAAATGTTATTTTAACTGTGATCATGGTTTTATAAGTATATACTTAGGTCAAGTATATACTCGTAATATTGTATGTTTTAAATTGTAGGTAAACGTTAATTACAAGCACACTGAGACACCATTAGTCACCCTTAGAGTGGCTCAAATTAAAAATACTGACAATACTAAGTGTTGGGAAGATGTGAGGGACAAGACATGTCATGGATTGCTGGCATCTCCAGTGCGGTAGGCACTTTGTACCAAACTTAGGCGATTTCTTAGAAAAGGAAACACACACATGCTGTGTGGCCAGGCAGCTCCTCCTCCCGGCGCTGTGGGAGGCACGCACACTGCCTCTCACACTCTGCAGTGAGGCGTGTCACTGGCCAGCAGCCCTGGCTGCCAAGCTCAGAGGTCTAGCTGTGTGCCCGGACACCTGGGTCCTTTGAGTGTTCCAGCCCGTGTCTGAGGGTGACACAGGTGTTGCGGCAGGCTTGTTCCTGGGGACTGTGGCACTCGGGAGAGAGAGCCTCTCGTGGGTGATTCAGCTCAAGGGTCAGCTTTGCCAGACTGGTCTTCTCCCTGTTGACAAGCTGGACATCCCTTCATTTCTTTGCTTTCTTTGCGGAGATCTGACAGGCCTCAGCCCCAGCTGCTTTCTCCACCCCCCTGGCGCCCTCTGTGTTTTCCTTCACGTGTGTTTTCCCCTGTATGTCTCACATCTCTTGTGTTACCTCTCAGTGGACTTGAATGACCACAGGTGATTTCTCGAGATTTATTGATCACTGTCTACAGCCACTTTGTTTATAGAAACCCTGAAGTGGAAACAACCCCAGTGTCCCTCAGAGATGATTCGAGAAACAGTTGTGGCGGACTGAGGCAGTGGGAGTGGACGGGAGTCACACTCACAAGAGAGGTGTCCTGAACGGACACCAACCAGCATTATGCTACTAAAAGAGCTGATAGAAAAAGGAGAGTCCCCTTGTATGACTGCACTTCTGTGAAACTCCACCAAACACAGACATGGTCTGTGTGGACTGGAAGGAGATGGGCAGTGGCCTGGGCCAGAGGTTTGAGGCTTACAGAATATTCCTTGTCTTGATGGTGACAATGATGACTGCAAGTGCGAATTTATGAATCTCACTGAAATGTACAGGAAAAACAGGTGCATCTTACAGTATGCAAATTATCCCTAAAAGTTACTTAAAATATGTGCACGACAAACAATGTAGATTCTAAGTCAACTGTATTTGAGGAGGATTTTCTTGACAAATACCACCTCTCCTCCCATCATTTGACATTTAGTAAATCAGAGTATACGCGCACTTAATCATTACCTCTGTTCCACTCTTTCCACTGCCACTACCGAGGGGTAAGCGGTGGTTTGTTCTCATCATTCCCCCACTGAAGAAACGGCTCTCACTCAAATATAGCTGATGCTTCCTGGTGGGTCTGTCAGTTCAAGCGCCTTATCTTTGTGCCTTCACCTCATACGATGATCGTGTATTTCAAGTCAAATAGCGTAGCCTTCTGGTGGGGTGGGGTTACAAAATAATGTGGAAAGAGTTCATCGTCTCTGCTGGAGGATCTGGGGCTCTGAAACTGTGTGCATGGATCATGTAACGGTTGTGTGTGCTCCAGAAGGGGTAAGCCTGGTCTCGGAGGACAGAGCTCGCTGGGAGAGGAGCAGACAGGAGGTGGCCGTGTCCCGTCTCGAGGTCTGACACATGTGCTGTTGGTGAGCGCTGGCTCAGTCACATACCATGCTCGGTGTTCCACCTGCAAATTTTGCCTCTGAAACAGCTTTGTGGGGGTGAATGATGTCTCCTTTCCTTTATGGCTGAGAAGGCTCGGGCATCCGGCCCATAGCCACAGGTCAGGGAGGGCAGAGCCAGTGTCAGCCGTGGACTGCCCGGCTCGGAAGCGTGTGCGCCCAGCACCGTGAGCGCTGTCCCCGAAGCAGTTCCAGGTGAGAGCCGTTTCAGTGGGCCGGAGCAGCGATAACAGACCCGTGTGCATCTTAGAAATGGGCTTTGCACGGTCTCTTCTTTCCCCAGCACACTTTCTGTAAAACTGGCCTCTTTCTTGGATGATTCATTCTGCCCTGGGCTCCTTCAGGGTAGGGTGTCATTCTTCACAGCATTCATCTCCTTGTCTGGCTAAGAAGATGGCCCAGGGGGACATAGATGTTCACTGTCAGTTGATGAGATGTCATGAAATCTGTCCCATCCGAGATGCTGTTTCCCCCGCTTTACTGTTGGGGAGGAAAACATTTCCTCTGGCCCTCAAGGTCTTCTGGTTGGTCTAAGAATTAAATTGACATGAGACAAAATTGCCTGGAGAAAATCCAGTTCAATTATGTACATGCGAAGGATTCGTCTAAACATGAGATTCCCAAGGACAGAGAGAATGGTGTTCAAACGTCATCCTGAACTAAGGTGGGCCGGGGGCACGGATCTGGGGCCTCAAAGGGAAGGAGTCATTCGCAAGAAGATGAAAGAAGAAATGTGTGATAAATAAATGTTTGCTGAAACAAGGGGACACAGAGAGAATTTTAGCAAACAGGCCTGGGTGTGCTGAATGGCTCCTTGTCTGCCCACTGCCACACCCTGCTTCCAGCGTGGACGGCCAGAGGAGTTGGTGAACAAAGCCGCACACAGCTTGGACCAGCCCTCGGCTTTGCGGCGGGACAGACGTCAGCACTAGTCAGGCAGCAGATTAACCGGCAGTGGACAGAGTGGTTAGGACAGGGTCACCCTATGTGATGAGAGTCAGCCTCCAGGCATCCTCACAAGCAGGAGCCCCTTCAACAGGAATGACTTGACTTGACAATTTTAAAGAGAATTTACACTTTTAGAGAAGCATAAATTTCTATTATTTATCAGGTAGCTTTATTGTTGCACAGATAAAGTTACTATTCAGCACACTGAAAATATTTATAAATTCCTAAGTCTGGTTATTCCCTGTGCTGCATTCTGAAATGCCCTAACTTCCCCTTAGTCATTTCATATCCTGCCTTACCGCCCTCGGGTGTTTCGGTATGTTGGAAAAGCTGCATGATTTACAAATCCTCTAAACAGACGTTCCCTGCCTTTGTACCTACATTACCTTCTGCCTGTTAACTCCCTCTCCCCTCGTATCCACGTGCCTGTCTAACCAGCTTTGTCACTATTACATTAAAACATGCCACCAACTTATTGTACCTTCATTTTTTATTATCTTGCTTAATTTTTCTCAATGGCATTTACTAATGCATATTATATGTAAATGATATATGCCTTACGTTGTATAGGTCAGTGTTTTTTGTGACCCTCACTAGAATGAACTCCAAGGAAGTGGGAGCTTTGCTTTGTTTACTGCTGTATTTTAGGTCCTGGGATGATGCTTGTGATGTAAAATATATTTGAAGAAAATGTGTTTTGCAAAATCAGTATAGTGAATACTTATAAATATTCTGGGCATTAATTTCCTTGCATTATCCGAAAGTCTTCTAATTATTAATACTCCATAAGTAGGAATCTGTGCAGATAGGTAATGCTGAAAATGTTTGCCACAGTGAGACAGAGATTTGCTGTCATCTGTTTCTGCATCATCACTGACAGAAACAGTGGTGTCGGCGAACAGTAATATTAAATCTCACCCTGAACTCTGACGGCCACCCAGAATGAATACTATATTGAATTTCTCAAATGATCATATTCTCATTATGCCTGTCTTTAAATGGTGTTTACACTCTATTATTTCATCTTTTTCAGTGTGTGGCTTTAACCTCTATATGCCTAGATTTTTCTCAACTGTGTAGAATTCTCTAGTCAATACCAGAGGCCCAGAGCTAATTGCCTCTAGTCATAAGACAGCTTCTACAAATTTGCAGCTACTTACCTTAGCGTCTCCTATGATCCTTACTTCATTCACTTCATTCATAGCATCATTACCTATCCAGTGTCTCAAATTAGAACTCAGAAGTAACCCCAATATCTTTATTTCTCATTAGTTACACACAATCTTCATCTCATTAATGCTTTCTTCTTCTTAAATCTTCTAAACCAATTTCATTTTTATTTTCATTTCCATGGTTTTAATTCATATTTTTGTTGCCTTCAAATGTATCATTTCCTCCAATCCTGACTCCTCTAGTCAAAATCTTTTATTATCTTTCCATAACTTTTCCAAAGTTTTATCATGGCAAATAAAGCTCTTTAAAACGTCAGCCTCTGTTTTTCCCGCCTAATTTGACATCTGTGAGCTTCTCTGTGGCAGAGACATGAGCTTATTCATCTCTGTCACCCCAGCACCTAGGATGGTGTGTGATAAATAATGGCTGTTAAGAAAGAGTGCAGTCAATGAATAATATATTAACAAGTGAATGGACTTTAATAGGATAGTTCAAACATATCTGATTCTTTCTTAGCAGTCTTTACTGGCACTTGTTTTGGGGGGAAAAAGCACAAAGCCATTCAGCAAACACATAATAAGCCTCATCTTGTCCATGTTTAATCAGAATTCACTGTGTAAATAGATTATCATATGTAATTATGTAAAACTTTATAAACTCCATTCTCATGTGATATCGGATAAAATTTGTACATTTACTCTAATATCTAAGTATCCATCTCTGGAGTCCAGATTTTCATTTACCTTCATTGTTTATGTATCTCAAAATATCATGAAAGTGAGTGTTAATTTTTCTTTGGAAGAAGACGACTGTGTCCTCAAACTGAGGGTCGTCTTTGTTGCCAGCACCTCATTTCATAGGGAACTCGGTGTGCAGGACTCAGCTATTCTGCTTTATATGCCAACGTCACACAATTCGTCAGCTTATTTATCAAAATCTAATAAGTGCTTACAAGATATTAAGGGCTTGGTGGATTGTGAGGATTAAGATATGGATAAGAGACATTTGCGTTATTCAACTCCTGACTTTAAAGCAAGATGAAAGTCTTGCTAAATCCTACTGGGAATAAACACTAGTCCGGGATGTTAGGGGAACGTCGGGTGCAAGAGGCTCCTTTCAGAAAGTCAGGGTTCTTGTCTCCATGTTGAAGTTCTGAGACCAGCTTTGCTTAGGTCACAGACTCCATTTTTATTTTTTGATGATAAGAGCTTTTTTTGTCACTTTAGAAATTTTATTTTGCCCTTGAAACTTTTTATATCCTATAGAGTTAACGCAGGAAGTTACTCTTCCAACGAAGAGTAGCCTTGGGAAGCCCTGTGTAGGTAACAGGGTGATAAACTTTAAGCTGCTCTTGAAGAATAACAAACCTTTATCAGTTTCTTGGTGACTGAGAACAATTGTGCACTTGTTTAAAGGAACTTATTTAATGTCCAAATAACCTGGAGTGTCTGATCAAACTTAATCCATAAGTTTTAGGAGAAACAAGAATAAAACTCCCTTCTTTCTTATGAATGATGCTTTTTTATTAGCATTAATTCATTAGATTTATTTTAACATTCGAATGGATTTGATATTAGATTAGTAGAAAAGCAGTAAGAGATGTGGAATATGGAGAATGATGGATACCTTTAGTTCTAATGGCAGAGGCATGGTTTATGTGTTTTCTGAATATTATTAGGAAGTAAAATGCTAGCTTTACTTTTTATGTTCTAAGTTTATACCTTCAATAGCGATTATCTTTTTTCTCTGTTCATGTGAGAAAGGAGCAACTGTTAGGAATATCACAAATACACATTTTCAAATGCATGGCGCCTGTGAGACATCTAGGTTACACTAGCATATATAATATTGAATACTGATGTCCATTATAACACTTTCTTTTCACTTGCTTATAACTTCCTGAAAAATTACTCAGTTCAAAGTAAGGAAATCTGTCTTGGACTTCAATATATTCTTCTTCAACAGCAATTTAAGATGCTTATGACTTGCATAATTCAAAGCCAATGGAAGGTTTCAGCTTCAAATCCTAGAAAGATATTGTCCACATTTCATCCCATGCATTTTATTCAGAGCTACACTTGTGCTCAGCAATATACATGACCTTAAGGAAAAGATACGATATTCTCATAATTTAGTCATATCCATTTTTTTTTCACTATTTATATCTTTAGAAACCTCCATGAAGCATTCTTACCACATCAGTTGATGAACTTTGAACTACAGTTCAGGCTGTCTAATTATGAGCATTTTCTTTAAAAAAAAGTCATGGAATATATTGTTTTCTGTATTAAAAAATACATGAAAGAATATTATGAAAAATGATCATTTGGTTATGATTATTGAAGTGTCTGGATTTTCTCATATAGTTTATAAGTTTTCTCCACTTTGTATTCAATGAAAAAGTGAATAGAAAAAGAAAAGAAAATTTGGAAAATACTGGTGAGCAGAAAGAAACACATCCTCCGTGTTTACGCTGTGTAGACACTGCCATTTTGCATGTGAGTCATTTTGCAAATGACTATTTGCAATAGCCTGTCTGGAAATCAATGCCTGTTTAACCATGTATTTGCCTACTTGTGCATTTCTCCAAGCAATTTGAGAAAGGAATGATACTGTTCACAGTGTTTTGTCCTTAATACACAGTGTACGTGGCTTTCTTTGAATGGCGGCCGCCCTCCTGCCAGAGGAGTAGGGCTAATGGTGGGACGTGGGGTGCACGATGCGATCTGTCTTCTTCTCCTTTGTTTTAATTTTTTCCTGTCTTCCTCTTTCTGTATTTCCTCCTCCCTCACTGGTCAACAAAAGAAGCTCAATTGCAAAAAAGATATTAGAATGTTTCAAGTTAATTCATTATTCCCTTTATAAACTTTTTGTCAAAATGTGATAGAACAGTACTATAGGAGGACATTTCTTTTTTCTTTCAAGAGGGCTATACATTATGTATTCAGATTATTCATCTCTTCACTTCACTTTGGAAAGTATACTGCCCATTTAAAAGAATATTCCAAAAGAAAAAAGACTTTAACCCCCATGAAGATGGCAGCAAGAAGGGTTTAGGACGAAAGGATGCCGTAGACCAGTCCCGCGCCCCCCTAAGCAATGGCGCTTTCCTTTCTCATTGCTTCAAATGAAAGATGCACATTAAGTCAAGTAAGTGTTTTCCAGATCATATTTATTTTTTTTAATCAAAGAAAATATTTTACTTTAAGCATTAGAAGCTTAAAGAAAATACTCTAGGATCCACGAAGGGGATTTAGTAATTCTTGGTATGCCTGAATTTGTATGAAAAATATTTTTCTAAATTTAGTCATGGTATTTTGTATGGATCAGGATTCCACATCTTCTCCCCAATTCTCTGACAGTCCCAGGGCGGAGGAGGCTCAGGGACCACAGAAGGAAGGTGTCCCCATCTGACCTTTTGAGCAAATTGCTCGTTGTAGTTTTAGGTGGAAATACAGCACAAAGTCAGCACTGATAAGACCCAAGAAGTTTAAGGCTAGTTCGGAGATCACTGTTTATTTCCACATGTGTCTGGTTTGCAGTAGTGCCCGACAGCACTTACTGTTGTGCAGAGCTAGTGACCGCTTGTTTCCCGTGGGACTGCTGGGTGGGCTCCCTTCACGGGCTCGGCCTGCCTCACATATTACTCGAGGAGTGTTCAAAGCTTCCTCTTTCCTACTTTCATAAGATCTTTCTAAAGGTTCTACTTCATGCCTTCAATTTTATGCATATTCACTGCATATTTTTTCAATGGAAACTTTCTCTCCTAAACTCCTGCTAATGACGGGGATATTTTATTTTCCTGACGACCTTGGAAAAATGGCCCTGAAGATTTTCACTGGAAATTTCAACTTAAAATGTCCGTCCTTCATTTTAAACGTTGCTGCACAGTTTTCCATCTTCCTTAGGCCTACGGAACTTCATTTTATCAGTGGTGGTTCTGTTATCTCCATGGACATCAAGTAACTTCTGGCAGCAATGCTGCTCCTGCTGTGGCACTGACGGCTGTTTTCTGGGCATTAAAGCGATTCCAGACAATGGATTTCTTATGCGTTTGTGGGGCAATTTACCTGCCTGATTTCTTACAGTCAGCTTGCTGCTGCTTGCTGTTATCACAGCCCTCCTGGCTGCTAATCTGCTCTGAGCTAGGAAATGAGGACTGTAAGATATTTCCATTGTATAAACTAAGAATTAATACATATAAAGTGAGAAATTATGGATTTAACTGTAAGTAAAATGCATGGGATTTATTACATAGTGTAATATCAAGAAATCGTACTTTAACTCTGGTGCTAAATAGTTCAGATATGCTCTCAAAATCCATAACACAGTCTGTTAATTCCTTGAGAAGAATTTCGATTCACTTTGAAATATTTGACATTCATGTAAACATTGAAAAATTATAAAATAATCTATGTTTTATACATTGGTAGGTCATATGTTAAAATAGAAAATTTTTGATAAGGAGTGCAAAAATCCTTCTTGGACGACCACCTCTAGAGTGAGAGATGAGATGGGTCCTCAGATTCATCTTCAAGATTTTACTTCTTAAAAGCAAAATAAATAATAGATAAGCAACCCAAAAGGTATCTAAACAAAAACATAAAAACTATCCAAATTTGAGGGAGAGTAGACATTTCCTTGAGACTTCCTTCAACTTCACTTAAAAAAATTTTAATGTTTACTTTTCATCAAACATACAAATGTGCATAGATGTAAGAGGCACATACCTACAAAAAGCATGTAATGAATTGCACAGAGAAGGCAAGTGGTGACTCCATAGCATCTTACTACACTGATGGACAGTGACTGCAATGGGGTATGTGGTGGGGACTTGATAATGGGGGGAATCTAGTAACCACAATGTTGCCCATGTGATTTTATATTAATGATACCAAAATAAAAATTAAAAAACATGTAATGAAAAAACTATAATTTCTCATCTTCTTGACTCGTAATTTCAACGTAGTCCCTTTCAGCTATGATAACTGATATATACACACACATTCATATTACTATATTCATACACACATCCATATAGCTAGAACATGATTGTATTATGACTTATTGAGTTTTCAGTATCAGTTCACTTCCTCCAGTGAGACCTGTGCATGTAGCAATCTTTCTCCCTCACCCATCAGCCTTTGCCTATAGAAAGTTACATTTCCTCTGATCCCACCTTTTAATATTTTCCATTACATTTTGCTAAAAAATTTAGATTTGCCATGTAACAACATACAAGTCAGATCATGTAAACATTAATATGTTTTCCAACACTTAAGTTTTGTGAGTCTAAGTTACACAAATCCCACAGTAATTACAAATCCTTCTTATAAATAAAACTGCTGGGTCCTATTTCTGTGGGGAACTAAATTTTAATAGGTTACATTATAATTACTTTGAATTTATCAGAGGTTGTGGCGGGACTATAACTTTGAGTTTCTTGACTTTTGTAAAATGAAAATTGAAGTACAAAACAACCTAGATAGTATTTTATAATCTTAACATAGAAGAACGATTTTTGTAACTTCGGTCTAGCATTAAGATTGATTTTTGGCAAACAGTCTAGAGGCATTGCTGTCTTCTAAATAATCACATTTTGGATTTTTTAAAGATTTTGAGAGAATGAATTCTTTGGTGGGAGAATATATCATAAATAAGTATTATTTTAGCAAGTTACCCATTTATTAATGGAACATCCTAATTGAATATATTTTAGTACTTATTGTAGAAGGCAATTAGATGTGAGGAAAATTCAGTGGTAAAAACTATGGTAAGTCACACACACTATTGCTGTCTATGGCACAACTACTGTATAATTAATGCATTCATTAATTTACATTAAAGTACTTAAAATTGCCTTTACACCTTTGTAAACTCATATATGCAATGCTGTAGAAAGGCACACATGGGAAGTGATAATGGTGCATTTCCTAGGGGGAGCCCTACCCCAGCCCCGTCTGCAGGTACACAGAAGGAGAGAGGAGCTGCATGCGGAGGGAAGAGGCTCTGCAAATATGTGTAGACAGGAAGGAGCCACACAGCCAGAAATGAAGTCATTCCGTGTGGCTAGAGCCACAGACGCACCTGCAGAGAAGGAAAGATGGAGTGAGTGGTGGTGGGACAGGAAGGGGACCTGCGTGAGAGACAATGACAGACTACAGGAGAGGTGTGTGAGAGCGTGAGACCCCTGTAAGCCAGCACACAATAACACGACAGCTAACCAAAAGCACAACAGCGGGAAATGGTGCTAAAAAGAATCATTTTGTCAAACTTAAAAGCTATAGAGCCCCCCATTTATCAAGGGTTGTGCAGAGCCTAGAAGAACTTGTCTTTGAACTTAGAGTCACTGACGGGAGTCCTTTCGTGCTCGTGCATGTGTGTTTGCAAAACACACCAATGTGCGTACAAATATGATTTCAAGTTTTAACTGGATATTAAGAAAACAACTCTTTTAACACGGATACTTTACCAGTCTATTCAGTGCTTAAACTATAAAATGTTAACTAATAGGGAAAACTAAAATAAACAGGTTTGGGGAGAGCTGGTTCTTAGGATGCAGGGATTCATTGGATGGGCGGGAGGCAGTATGCTCTCAACAGGCATGGGGGTGCTGGGGGGAGAAGTCAAGGGTGCAGAAGGGACATTGGTCAATCCAGGGAGTCTCTTCATGGGATACTGGCTAATAAATCCTCAGAAGAGTGAGGACCACTCCTGAGGTCAATTACTGCGACAGTCATTTAGGGATGAGTGTTTAGCGAGATGACCTCCAGCTTCAGATTCATGTTTTACAAAGATCACTATGGTAGCATCATAAAAATGTAATTTAGGGGTAACTAGAAAAGCTGAAGTCCACTGCCCTCACATTGTGGAGGGCAGCAGCTTTACCCACTGAGGCTTCCAATCCCCACCAGTCACTCCCGCTATGTTTACAGTGGTTTCCCATCTGGTCTGTGTGCTGTGCATTCACAGAGCCCTGTACCCCGACTCCCTGCTTGTTCACACGGGAGTCCCGGCCCCCCAGCCCCCACTCCCTGGCCCGCGCCCGCCTCCATAGCCCCTGTCCCTCTGCGCCCTCCATGGAAAATGAGAAAAGCCAGAGGAGCGAAACCGTGCCACTTCTCCGTGGCTATAGCTGTGCTTCGATTCCACTAGAAAAATTGTAGAATTTGTAAAGAATAAACTCATCCATTTCCTAGAATAGCTGCTCCACACCTACCGCTCCCATCAGGCACCTCGAACCTCAGGGTGCTTTCCTCTTATGTTCAGCACGTGGTTATCTCCCCTCCAAATTCCCAGGCAAAGCGGTCACTAGATAGGCGCCCCATGGATTCCATACTGAACACGTTTATTTGCACTATAATGTGAGCCGTGTCTCCCTTCCTGCCCGAGGCTAACATGCCAGAAACTGGCATTCTATTCCCCTGCCCCTAGAGAACTCATTCCACTCATCACCCGTCTCCCTCCTCAGTCTTCAGTCTCCCACCGATGCTCACTTTCAGCACGTGCAAAAATGTTCAAGTCTCTCTCCGGCCCACTGTGCGTGCATGCACCTGCTGGAAGAGCTCTCAATGGGTGCTTCCAGGGATCCGAGTCCCACCGCAGCCGCACTCCCGGGCCGCCCCAGCTCTGGGCTCCGCCTCACCGCCTGCAGCAGCTCTGCCTGCAGCTGCCCCAGAAACTAGTAAACCAAGAGCCGACCAGCGTCCTTGCTGCTAAAGCGCGTGGGCACCCTGGAGGCAGCTGCCCATCATGGTGTAGGGCACCTTTTGAAGAGAGGCCTCCACCCGGCATTTGTTAGCTGCGTTATCTTGGGGAAATCACTTTCTGGCTTGTGAAAGGAGAAATAATACCTACCTCTTTCGGTCTTTGTAACTTCCTTAAAATACCGTGCGACATTGTCTAAGGTACTGAGTGCTGCCTGGTGACATCTCCTGAAGGAGCGCTAGTGGGAGCCATGTGGATCTGGAAAGGTAGGTGTTGCAGCATTGTTGACCACCTTGTAGAAATAAACCCCGATTTCCCTCAGGTCTGCTGTTTGTGAGTTTAGCGTTGAAGACATGCGAAGGTGGAGTAAGTGGATTCTAATTGAACCAAACAGCACAGAGAAGTGAGGGGAGAGAAAAACTATCAGTGTCCTCTTGTCTCTGGGGTTTTCACCTTTGCGGTCACAAAGGAACTCATACCTTCCTGAAATTGCACAGTACCGGACTGACAAAGACCTTGGTTCCAAGGCAATTACACACTCTCTCAGGAGCCCATCACGGAGCGATAATGAGGTGTGAGCACATTCCCCAGAAGCCACAGACGTGCCATTTAACACCTCTTCAAAAGATAGATGAGGCATGAATTATTCATAATGAGCTCGGGCCAGACTCCTGCTTTGGCCTCCTTCGGAACAGGGACTGGGGTGATCTGGGCTCCCTCACAGGCGGTTTGTCCATCTTCTCCCTGGGCAAAGGTCACAGGCTTTCACCTCGCCAGTCCTCTTAGACCAGGGGTCTGAAAGAACTCTTTCTGCCCTTCTCTCTCAAGTTCCCTGTTCCCTGTAGGATGGTGTGTGTACACACACGTGTGTGATCTTCATTTCTACAGATCCTACATTTGAGCACAAACATTAGTAAACGTTTTGTCTTTCATTCTTCAGGTGTGCCTATGGTATGTATGCTCTGGAGTCACGACTTCTATATATAAGATGATGTTACTGAGTTAAAATGCAACTGGGGTTCACTGGTGTGACTGGGCAGTGTCTGAACTCATCCACAGGACCACAGGAGGGGCAGCGATGTTGGCAAGGCACCTGATCAGTCCAGAATCTCTAAGAATGGAAGATCCTTTCATTGTATTGAGCCAGTTGATGAATACAAGGCCCAGACCCACCTGCTCTAAACAGGTTCCTGCCATACTGTTTCATGGAACTCCAGTGGTGCCATGCAAATTAAATTCTTAGAATTGTTTTGCAAACAAATATTGGTTTTAGGTGTATGTGAAATACTTTGTTTACTTCATTGACAACTTTGTGAAACATGAGTTACGTGCTCTTCTCTTCTGTCTCCAAATTATGCACTCTTCTGAAGCGGTGAAACCTATAAGTGGGCCAGAATACACATTGGAGGTATATTGGTAACCCCAGGATGCACACAGAGGGGGTTTCTCTTACTGAGGATCTCAACACTGCACAAAGGGATACGATGGTCTTCAATAATACATCAAATTGAAGCCCTATTTTTCTCTTCTAGGACTCTTACTGATTTCAGTGCTGTTACATTATGCTGTATTCGGCTTGCAAAAAAATTGCTCAGACTTAAACTCATTAGTAGAAAGTAGAGAAAACAGGTGCAGGGAGAAGGTGTGTACAGAATATGGAGAAGTGATAAAGCCGAGCTCTGGGCATGCTTGGGGGAGTGCGTGTGTGTAGGGGCTTTCGACCAAGGATAGCCCTCCCGTGAACCTCCGCTTCTGTTTTTTTTCCCCCGTTTTCCATGTAACAATAAATTTCCTTTCATCAAATCATAATTCCACATGTAACCCAAGTGAACTTCTTTCTTGAAATTAATCTGTTAACCAGAACGCTATAGTTGCTTCTGTGTTTCCTCATATTTACTGTTGTTTGTGTGTTCTATTTTTTTATTACCCTAATTATGGTAGTGCTTTCATTTAGAGACACCAGTGATTTTAAGGAACACCATCATTTATATATTAAGTTGGGGAGGGAAAAATAAAACATCAATTAAACCTACCAGTGGCTTGCATCCCCAGATTTTTGAACAAGAAATTTTTAGTGAGAAAATGTGCTTATTGGAATTTAGGATATTGAGATATTTTGCAAGAATTTTGACTATTTTGTGAATTTTCAATTTTAAAAAAAGCATGTTATTGTGATAATTATTCAGTTATATTCTTTTTAATCTGGTAATCTAAGGATATTATTTTATTTTTTCAGCTTTCCTTAGATTGGTTATTTTTTATGTATCTTCTTACCTGGACTCTTTAGTAGATTAATTTGCACTCCTTTTTATTTAATGAAGGTAGCTGTTGAGGATAATACTTGTGTCTGAGTAAAATATTTCCTGAATCTCAAATGTTATCTAATGAAGCATCCCTACTGTTATTTAGAAAAGTTTGTTCATATGTTTATTTAAGTTATTTTTAAAAAAGATTCCACCTGAGAGGTACTGGACTAGGTGCTTGGAATAAGGGTATCAGAATAAAACCTGACATTCAGTTCCAGTTGGGTAAACAGCTATTACACAAATTGTCACACAAAGGTGTACAAGTGAAACGTGGCAACTGTTACCAAGAGGGAGTTCATAGTGTATAGGACGACTGTGCACTGAAAGGTACCCATGGGATTTTAATTTAGAGAGGTTACTAAGGTCCAATAGGTAGAAGCTAAGCCATTGAAAAAGAGTTTATGACTTGCATTTCTTGGTAAGATGGGGCGTGCCATGCAGGGCCACATGGGGAAAATGCTCAGGTATATGCAGGAGGCAGCGAGAGTGACAGGAAACTGTGCCCCAGAGCATCTGGTGTGTTTTCGGTGGGAAAGGAAGGACAGGGATGGGGGACAGTCTAGGGCAGATTCGTTTGACTATGTCAGCAGGCTTTGGACTGTAGGGATGGCCTCTGCCATCTGCTGCCTGGTTCTGGTTTGACTTAAGGCAGAGGGTTTACCGTCCTGCGGCTTGAGAGAGAGACGGAGGAGGCGGTTGGGGGTGTGGAGTCAGGACTGGTCGGTTTGTACATGGCCGCTGTGGTCCCGTTCACAGGCAGTGGCTCATCATCTGTAGGAATGAGTCAGCCCTGGGAGAGGCAGTCTGTCCCCTCCCTGCCAGCCAGGCCCCCAAAGATGTCACAGTGTCATGGAATATTTTTAAAAACCAAAATGAATACACATTAATGGCTGGAGCTTAACCTAGGTGGTGTGTTAGGGGAAGTTTCACTGAGTTAATTATTTTGGGCCGAAATATATCGTTTAAATGATGAGTTTAACATTAATATATTTTACTAGGTGAAGAAAGACATAAAATTTCTAGATTCAGGGGATGGAAAGCTTTTTGCATGGAGAGGCACATTCAGGGTGCTTCTGGCTTTGGGGGCCATGCGGTGCCAGTTGGAATCACACAATTCTGCCCTTGTAGTGGGAGAACACCTGTCCATGGTGCCTGAACAAACATGTCTTGTGGTATTTGCCGTTCAGATGCAAATACCGCACATAGTTTGCTAACTCCCGTAATATATACAGAAAGAACTGGATTATCAGAAGCCCCTTGTTGGGGAAACGAAAGAACAAGAAAAAAGAAAAACCTGGTTCAGTACCAGGGTGCATGGACACACAAGTGTGCACAGCTCTATCCTGTGTTGTGACTCTCACCAGGCTTTCTGGAGCACAGAGAACATAGTAGCATCATTTAAAATGAAGTAGAGATGAAAATGTAAGACTGATATTGCAGGCTGTGTTACAATGTAGAAATTCAGATTTTTCAAAGATGTTGGTGTATATTAACTTCTTGGAGTGATTATTCTAACCTCAGCATGGAGTATGGACCAGAAACAGTTAAAGAAGTGACTTTTTTGTTCTTATAGAAATAATACTTATTGTTAGAACAATTATTGTTAAAACAAAATTATGTAACATTTTCAAAAATCATTTAAACATCCAGAAATAATTACCATCACTTGTATAGATGCTATTAGACATTGTTTCAATGAATAAATACAGATAGAGGATTAGAAAGATTTTCATAAAAATTAGTTCATACTGTACACTTTGTTTTAATAAAAGCACAAAGTTTATTTTTAATTTGCCTTAAAAGAGACAAATTAAAGTAAAACTAAATTTGTTTTAGTGGAGGCCTTCCTTTCCAAACCTTATTCCTCATTTTCTTTTCTCACTGTATTATTAAGGACTTACAATACAGTCTTGAAAAGGAGGGTGAGAGGAGACATCTTATCTTATCCAAGGGCTTAGTGGGAAAGCCTCAAGTTTCTCATTATACAGTGTGTTGTTATCTGTAGGTTTAAAGTAGATATTTTTCATAAGTTAAGAAAATCACTTTTTGTTTATTGAGAGTTCTTATCATGAACAGGTATTGAATTTGTCAAATGTGTTTTTTCTACAACAATTGAAATGATCATGTAACTTCTTTTAAGAGTGTTATGTGATGGATTATATTGATTTTCAACATTGTACTACCCTTCCCCATCCACAATGAATACCACTTAGTCATGTTGTAGAATTCTTTTTACATTTCTTTGGACTCAACTTGTTAGTATTTTGTTGAGGAATTGTAACACCAATTTCATGGAAAATTCTGGTCTGTAGTTATCTTTTCTGGCAATGTCTTTCCTGATTTTGGTATTGGGCGATGCTGGCTTTATTAGGAATTATTCTCCTACTTTTCTCCTCTGAAAGAAATGGTAGAAAATTGATATAATTTTTTCCTTAAATGTTTGGTAGAATTCACCAGTAAACCCATCTGAGCCTGGTACTTTCTGTTGTGGAAGGTTATCAACTTCGATCCATATTTAAATCATTTAAGGGACAATAAACAGAACATAGTGAGTAAATCAGAGACTGAGATAATATTTGACATAAAACTGAGAAATTCCCCTAAAATATGAAGTCAAAAGCCAAAGTTCTACCTAGCAGTAACAGATCAGATGGTTGCAGATGTCTCTAGAATAATAAATAACAAAAGCAAGGATCAGGTCTTACAGAAGAACTTTGACATGATGGAAAGCGGTTCCTAATCCATTGTGTGTGTGTGTGTGTGTGTGTGTGTGTGTGTGTGAGAGAGAGAGAGAGAGAGAGAGAGACAGTCTTGCCTAAGGCAGTGTAATTACACTGTTAGACAGGCACTCAGGGAACTTATGACTTGTTCATGTAAAAGTCATACTTACAGAGGCCTTTCAGTTCATCAAAAGTAAAGTTGGGGCATCAAAATGTTGAAGTTTTATTATCTAGAGCTATTCTTTTTTTAAATGGCATTGCCCTAACTGTAATTAGATTTAAAATATGAACTCTATCCCATGGCTACCAGCAGGCACAGGAATTAAGACTGCTGGGTGCAGGTGTGGATGTGCACTTAGGGGAAACTTTCAAGTGGCTCTGCCAGTGAGTTGACAGCATCTTTCAGCCAGTTGAGCATCGTTTCTCCTTCTTGCTCTTGTTTCTCCCCAGCACTCTCTCTGTTCCTGTTCATCACTTATATTTCCTACTGACGATCAGTAACAAATCACATCCCCTTTATTTTGTAGAGGAGACCGACATACAGAGGAAATTTGAGCTGATGATCTGTGACATTTCTAATTTTAATATTTGATGAATCTGGTATATTTCTCAGTTTTAAAAGAAAACATAGTTATGGGGGCATGTGTCCTTTCAGTAGAATTTTTAAATTTTGATATGTAACCATGCTATAAATGAATAGATTTCATGGCCATAAAATATAAATAAAATGGCAAATGTATCAAAAGGTGCTCTACGCTTCTGTCTCCGCCAACAGCCCTGGTAGTCCTTCATCTCCAGTGACCGCTAGCAGTCTTGGTGGATGGGTGGCTGAGCCAGCGACCCTGACAGATGTCTTCTGCAAGTGGAAGTGGGGATTGAAAAGTGGTCCTGGTGCCGCAGTCTTCAGGAGCCGTGTCCTTAAGGCAGACACTTCCCTGAATAGCTTTTTCAAGTTCATTGCTCAGACTTGATTTCCTCCCAAGTAAAATGAGGGCATTGGAGTAGGTGGTTTCTGAGGAGTCTTCACACTCCACATTTCTGAGATTGTATTTAATATTTGCTGATTCCAAAGCGATTCAGCTACGGAAGATGAACAGCTCCATTCCAGCGTCTCCGAGGTTTTACTCATAGAACTAAGTACAAGAGAAATGTAGTTTGACCTTGATATTGGAGAGAAAGCAAATGAAATGGAAAGCAGAGTAAATACCAAAGTCAGATTAAAGTGGAAACCTCGATTTTATTCTATTAGAGGTATTAGTCCGACTTGCCTTCTGTCCTGCGTTTGTAGTAATGCTGCTTAACATCGGTAATAGGAAGTCAGCTGGGTACATGATTAGTTCAGCCAAGTGTCAGATTCTTGTTAATGTCTGAGCACCTCCGGTAGAAAAGGAATGAGGGAAGAGGCGCTTGTCATTTCCAGAAAGAAGAGCTGTGTGTTCAAGATGCGCATTCACATAAGAAGAGTGTAACCCGAAAAAGAGAGTAACTACCCTCTGAACAGTGTCTTCCCGGAGGAGAGAGTCTCCCAAAACGTACCCCAAATCCAAGATCTTGTTAATTTTGCAGGCTAAGATGAGTGGTGGTGGCTGCTCATCGGAGGCACTCCCAGGACTCCCAGGAGTGAGAAACATGCGGAGGCTGGCCTGAGATTTCAACAGCAAAGAATAAACAGAGCTATTGTTTACTGAGGGTTGAGTGTGTGCCAGGCACTTCCCTATGTACCATACATGTATTTGTTCATTTAGTTCCCACTGTGTTTTGTGATCGTAACTTCAGAAGGGAAGTGAGGATACTGTGTCTGACCCTGGAACACACACCCCTAACCTTTATCTTATTCTACATGTTCAGGTGCAGAAGGTCAAAAGGGACATATTTGATGATGATCAGTTGCTGGGAACAAAAAGCCTGGGGGTCACATGTGGTATGATTTGTGAGGAGGCACAGTGGGCCGAGGGTGAAGTCCCTCTTTCAAAAATCGGAGTAACACATACACACAAACACACATACATACATACACATGCATATATATGGGTATTTATCAATTTCAGTGTGATTTCACGCAACTCACTGATACTTTAAAAATTCTCATGAGGTATTTATTAATACCGTGTTTCAGAATGAGTGTCTGAGATTATAAGGACAATTGTCTAATTTCAAATAAGTTCAGATCCCTTCTTTCCAGTCACAAATCCATGTTTATTCTATGACATTACATATTAACCCAGATTCAAAGAGGAGTGAGTGAGCACCAGCCCTGTTGACTTATTTATTTTGCAAATAATATGCACCAAAGATTTTCCTGATTTCATTAAGGTCATAGTTTCCAGCCATGTAAATGCTGGTCTCACTTAGATTATAATACTGATGGCTCAAGTGATATTCATGAACCTTGATTTTTATTAGATAATCATTGGAGTTGAAAGATGGACTTTTAACATCACCCTGAAGTACCCTGAAAGTGTGGGCAGTCTAACTTGTTATAGACTATTGTGAAAACAGATTTAGTTCTCCTGCTATCAGAGTGGGTCACACTCATCTGAGTTCTTCATGTAAATCTGGAATTCAGGATTAGAAGTTTGACTGATTCTCTTTGTTTGCCTTTAGAAATGAGGAGATGGAACAGAATCCATCAATCCACTAGACTTCAATAACTGACTCAAAGTGTCCTGTCATGTAGTTAACTGGGGAAAAGTCTGGGAATAAAAACTACAAAAAAAATGGAAAAATGCATTAAAATCGCTTTATGTATGAGAAAGTCATCATAGATAAGTATGCTTTTAGCATACTTAAAATAAATTTAAAGCCCCGGATGAGCTAACCAATTTAAGCAGAGTTCCTGTTTGATTTAGGCATCTCTCTCAAATCATCCAGCAATAGGACTTGTCTTTGGGTCTTTACTAATTAGCTAGAAATAAAAATTGAGGCCTAGGTCCTTCAGATCTTTAGACTGTTGTCCTTAATAAATAGTCGTGCCCTGAAAGTCTTGGAACCTACAGTGAGTGAGTTCACTAGATCTGAGAAGTGGAAACTACATATTCAAGTCGGAGAGGTGTGCAGGGGACAAAGCTATTTTGGGGCACAGGTGCCCATATTAGGCAAAATACAGCCAGAAAGGAATGGGGGACACAGGAGAGCTGGTTCCAGAAGGCAAACTTTAGATGTAAGGATGATTTAGTGCAGTTTTGTTTGCCATAAATATTCGACAGTTTTGCACAGTTTTCGCTAAGCAAATGGAGGCAGCTTGGAAAGGTAGCATCAGTGGGCGCTGAAGTACAGTCGCCAGGGGAAGCCGTGTCCGGGCCGTGCTGTGCAAGCCACGTGAGGTGGGAACAGGGTTGGCGATTTGAAGTAGAGATGAGCGTGTTTTATTATCTTCATGTCTTTAGTTTGTTGCATATTTTTCACCAGGATTTAACTGACTGCTGACCAGACTGTAGCCGGCATGGTGTGCGTGTGCGGTGCGGGGTCGGGGCGGGCTTGTTTTGATCCTTGTCGGTCTCTGCCTAAATCACATTGCAGAATTTGCATGGTTGGTTCTAGTATTCATTTTTATATTTTGCCTGATTTGCTGGGAATGTGAGCCATGGTGGGGAATTTGGGTCGCATTCCAACCATATATCTGGTTCCTAGCGATGTGAAACCTTTTCTTTACTTTCGGTGCTTCTCAGATTAAGAATGTAGAGCTATGGCTCATATGTTTTATCCATATGCAGATTCTAATATGAGAAGGGCTATTCTGACTTTACATTCACTATCAAGAAAACTTTGAATCCTTTCCTGTTTACCCCAAGTTTTCTTATCCTTTATTTTGGTACATTGACAGATGAAAAGAATCAGCATCAGAAAATATATAACTAGTATTTCTGTATCTTATTTCTTTATTTGTCCAAATCACTTATATTTCCCAAAGATTTTATTGATGGGAATCAGAACTTTACAATGTAATTAAAATACATGTTTTTTAAGACTTTTTTTTTTAGAAGAAACTTTAACATGCTGTAAGCATGATGCTTTCTATATAGTAAGAGATCAAGAAACTTATGGCAAATGAAACAATGGTTAAATGGATAAACATGAGATAACCTCTTGATTTTTTAAAATATGTAATAGGAAAAAAGGGGAATGATAATGTTCCAGGAATACTTGCTAGCAAGCCATTACCAAGACTCTGCTCATGGTTATTACTTAAGGAACTTCAGCATTAAATCGGTCAGCTTTTTTTTTGTTTTGTTTTGTTTTTTTGTTTTGTTTTTTTGTTTCATTTTTATACTTTATTTATATGTGGATCCCACATTTCTCCCTTTATTATTATTATTGTTTTTATTTTTAATAAAATGCTGAAGTGGTAGGTAGATGCAAGATAAAGGTAGAAAACATAGTTTAGTGCTGTAAGAGGGCAAATGTAGATGATCAGGTGTGTGCCTGTAGACTATGTGTTAATCCAAGCTAGACAAGGGCAATAAACCATCCATGGATGCAGAAGATTTCTCTCAAAACAGGCGGGGTGAGGTTCTAAGCTTCCCACTGTTGATCCCCAATTTCTCACCTGATGGCCCCCCTGCGACTGTGCCTGTCTTAGGTTGTTCCTCCCTTGAGGAGTCTTACCCGTCTCTGGCTAACCAGTCATCTTCCGGGGCCATACAGGGACATGAAAAGTTGGTAAGTGAGAGAGAAGCAATATTGTTTGAAAAGGTTAGCTTTTTACTTCTCTGCAGATTTATGCCCTGTGGATTCTATGTCCAGTATTTGTCTTGAGGTATCTTTACCACTTGGAGGAATTATGATACTAAGTAAATTCGATATGAGGCACGAATTCTATTTAAGGGTTGTAATTAGGAAGGAAGAAGAAAAGCTATAGAAGTAGCAGACAGAAGATAACATGGGAGGATTGATTATTTCTTTGACATATCTTCTTGTAGAGTACCTTAAGCATGTATAGGTTTTAAACTACTAGCTAAATTGCACACACATATTAACATAATAGGAATACAGTTACATAAACAAAGCAGATCTATATTTACCAGCCATCTCCAGTGAAGCCAAGGAAACCAGTTAGGCACCCTAGGCATTTGTGAAAATTTGTCTATGATATGATGGATATTGTCCAATTGTACTTGAACAGTCTGAGAGAAATCAGACAAATTAAAGCAACCCATTTCTGGGAACTGTTCACATCCCATATGTTCTTTTAACAATAGATGGTCTGTAGTCATAAGATTTTGGAGCGCTACAACTTGCACTTCTCCTAATTCTTGGTTGAGTTCCAACAGTATAGATCCAGTCAAATTTGTTGTTTTACTGAAAGCACAGGCCAGCTTAGGTATCTCCTTCTTCATTCCAATGGCAAGTCCAGGAAATGGTGGGATGGATGCAGCTACAACTGCAGCATCGCCTGGATCTTTGTGGAGGTTTTTTGATGATCATCTTCTGGTATGACTCTTCCAGAGAGTGCTGATGTTGGAAGTTCTTCTTCATATTGTATCTTAGTTCATTTTCTGGGTAGCCAAATTAGGCTTTGATCTTCTGTATAAAAACAAACGGACCCTTTTCCCACACTTTGATATGCCCTTTATACCATTGTGTAGAACTCATTGGAGGTCACCACACAGGAACTGCTCTTTTTTATTTTTATTAAGAAAAAGGAATATTATCAGAAAAGTGTACTTCCATATCTGATCATCTGACACCCTTTAAGTGATCAAAATTAAGGATATTTAAAGCATGCGTTAATCTTTGATTTACCATTAGATTTATCCTATCAAGGAGTAATCCCCCTTTTCTTTCTTTCTTTCTTTTTTTTTTTAATCTTTAATCTACACTTACATGAAGAATACTATGTTTACTAGGCTCTCCCCTATACCAGGTCCCCTCTATAAACCACATTACAGTCACTGTCCATCAGCATAGCAAAATGTTGTAGAATCACTACTTGACCTCTCTGTGTTGCACAGCCCTCCCTCCCCTTTCTCCCTCCTCCCCCTATGCATGCTAATCTTAATACCCCATCCTTGCATCCCTGGGATGAATCCCACTTGGTCATGGTGTATGATCCTTTTGATATACTGTTGAATTCTGTTTGCTAATATTTTATTGAGTATTTTTGCCTGTAATTTTCTTTATTGCCCCCAACCCTGAGTTTGGGAGTATTCCCTCCTCTTCCATTTTTTGGAACACTTTAAGCAGAATGAGTTTTATGTCTTCTCTGTGTGTCTGATAAAATTCTGAGGTAAATCCGTCCGGCCCCGGGGTTTTGTTCTTGGGTAGTTTTTTGATTACTGTTTCAATTTCTTTGCTCGTAATTGGTTTGTTTAACTTTTGTGTTTCTTCCTTGGTCAGTCTTGGGAGGTTGTATTTTTCTAGGAAGTTGTCCATTTCTTCTAGGTTTTCCAGCTTGTTGGCATATAGGTTTTCATAGTAGTCTTTAATAACTCTTTGTGTTTCTGTGGAGTCTGTCGTGATTATTTCATTCTCATTTCTGATGCTGTTGATTTGTGTTGATTCTCTTTTTCTCTTAATAAGTTTGGCTAGAGGCTTGTCTATTTTGTTTATTTTCTCAAAGAACCAGCTTTTGGTTTCATTGAATCTTGCTATTATTTTATTCTTCTCAATTTTGTTTATTTCTTCTCTAATCTTTATTATGTCCCTCCTTCTGCTGACCTTAGGCCTCATTTGTTCTTCTTTTTCCAGTTTCGATAATTGTGATGTTAGACTATTCATTTGGGATTGTTCTTCCTTCTTCAAGTGTGCCTGGATCGCTATATACTTTCCTCTTAGGACTGCTTTCGCTGCGTCCCACAGAAGTTGGGGCTTTGTGTTGTTGTTGTCATTTGTTTCTATATATTCCTTGATCTCTATTTTGGTTTGTTCCTAGATCCATTGATTATTAAGAAACATGTTGTTAAGCCTCCATGTGTTTGTGAGCCTTTTTGTTTTCTTTGTAGAATTTATTTCTAGTTTTATACCTTTGTGGTCTGAAAGATTGGTTGGTAGAATTTCAGTATTTTGGAATTTACTGAGGCTCTTTTTGTGAGCTAGTATGTGGTCTATTCTGGAGAATGTTCCATGTGCACTTGAGAAGAATGTATATCCTGTTGCTTTTGGATGTAGAGTTCTATAGATGTCTATTAGGTCCATCTGTTCTAGTGTGTTGTTCAGTGCCTCTGTGTCCTTACTTATTTTCTGCCCGGTGGATCTGTCCTTTGGGGTGAGTGGTGTGTTGAAGTCTCCTAAAATGAATGCATTGCAGTCTATTTCCCCCTTTAGTTCTGTTAGTATTTGTTTCACATATGCTGGTGCTCCTGTGTTGGGTGCGTATATATTTAGAATGGTTATGTCCTCTTGTTGGACTGAGCCCTTTATCATTATGTAGTGTCCTTCTTTATCTCTTGTTACTTTCTTTGTTTTGAAGTCTATTTTGTCTGATATTAGTATGGAACCCCAGCTTTCTTCTCGCTGTTGTTTGCCTGAAATATGTTTTTCCATCCCTTGACTTTTAGTCTGTGTATGTCTTTGGGTTTGAGGTGAGTTTCTTGTAAGCAGCATATAGATGGGTCTTGCTTTTTTATCCATTCTATTACTCTGTGTCTTTTGATTGTTGCATTAAGTCCATTTACATTTAGGGTGACTATTGAGAGATATGTACTTACTGCCATTGCAGGCTTTAGATTCGTGGTTACCAAAGGTTCAAGGTTAGCCTCTTTAGTATCTTACTGCCTAACTTAGCTCACTTATTGAGCTGTTATATACACTGTCTGGAGATTCTTTTCTTCTCTCCCTTCTTATTCCTCCTCCTCCATTCTTCATATGTTGTGTGTTTTGTTCTGTGCTCTTTCTAGGAGTGCTCCCATCTAGAGCAGTCCCTGTAAGAGGCCCTGTAGAGGTGGTTTGTGGGAAGCAAATTCCCTCAGCTTTTGCTTGTCTGGGAATTGTTTAATCCCACCATCATATTTAAATGATAGTCGTGCTGGATACAGTATCCTTGGTTCAAGGCCCTTCTGTTTCATTGCATTAAATATATCTTGCTATTCTCTTCTGGCCTGTAGGGTTTCTGTCGAGAAGTCTGATGTTAGCCTGATGTGTTTTCCTTTATAGGTGACCTTTTTCTCTCTAGCTGCTTGTCCTTGATCCTTGCCATTTTAATTATTATGTGTCTTGGTGTTGTCCTCCTTGGATCCTTTCTGTTGTGGGTTCTTTATATTTCCATAGTCTGTTCGATTATATCCTCTTCCAGTTTGGGGAAGTTTTCAGCAATTATTTCTTCAAAGACACTTTCTATCCCTTTTTCTTTCTCTTCTTCTTCTGGTACCTCTATAATATGGATTTTATTCCTTTTGGATTGGTCACATAGTTGTCTTAGTATTGTTTTGTTCCTGGATATCCTTTTATCTCTCTCTATGTCACCTTCTATACGTTCCTGTTCTCTGGTTTCTATTCCTTCAATGGCCTCTTGCGTCTTATCAATTCTGCTTATAAATCCTTCCAGGGATTGTTTCACTTCTGTGATCTCCTTCCTGACATCTGTGATCTCCCTCCGGACTTCATCCCATTGCTCTTGCATTTTTCTCTGCATCTCATACCATTGCTCTTGCATTTTTCTCTGCATCTCTGTCAGCATGTTCATGGTTTTTATTTTGAATTCTTTTTCAGGAAGACTGGTTAGGTCTGTCTCCTTCTCAGGTGTTGTCTCTGTGATCTTTGTCTGCCTGTAGTTTTGCCTTTTCATGGTGATAGAGATAGTTTGCAGAGCTGGTACGAGTGACCGCTGGAAGAGCTTCCCTTCTTGTTGGTTTGTGGCCTTCCTCTCCTGGGAGAATAGCGACCTCTAGTGGCTTGTGCTGGGCAGCTGTGCGCAGACAGGGCTTCTGCTTCCTGCCCAGTTGCTATGGAGTTTATCTTCGCTGTTGCTATGGGCGTGACCTGGCTGGGGCTGCTCCTCCCAAATGGTGGAGCCCAGTTGGAGGGGGAGCACCGGGAGGCTATTTATCTCCATAAGGGGCCTCTGTGCTCCCTGCTGCCCAGGGGGTTAGAGTGCCCAGAGATCCCCAGATTCCCTGCCTCTGGGCTAAGTGTCCTGTCCTGCCCCTTTAAGACTTCCAAAAGCACTCTCCAAACCAAAACAACAACAGCAACAACAAAAGAAAAAAAAATTAAATTAGTAATTAAAAAAGAAAAAAAGGAAAAACGCGTGATTTTCTTTGTCCTCAGGCGCCGGTCTCAGGCACCTGCTCACCAGTCTTGCTGCCCTATTTCCCTAGTATTGGGGTCTCTGTCCCTTTAAGGCTTCCAAAAAGCACTCTCCCCCCAAAAAAAGAATGCCGCTCCCCTTTTGTTTTCTCTCCGGCATCGGCCTCAGGCACCTGCGTTTCCCTAGTATCCAGGGCCCCGCGCATGCACTGTGTCTGTGCTCTGGTTCGGAGTCCTGGGGCTGGGTGCTCAGCAGTCCTGGGCTCCCTCCCCCTCCCTGCTGACTCCTCTCCTCCCCGCGGGGAGCTGGGGGGAGAGGCGCTCCGGTCCCACCAGGCCAGGGCTTGTATCTGACCCCCTTCGCGAGGCGCTGGTTTCTCACAGGTGTGGACGTGGTCTGGATGTTGTCCTGTGTCCTCTGTTCTCTATTTTAGGAAGAGTTGTCTTTGTTATATTTTCATAGGTATATGTGGTTTTGGGAGGAGATTTCTGCTGCTCTGCTCATGCTGCCATCTTGGCCCCGCCTAATTCGGTCAGCTTTTTAAGAGATGTTGCAGCTCGGCATTCCAGTGCTGATGAGAAGACATTTTCCCTAGTGCCTCCCGTCCACCACGACTGGCCACACCATCGGGGTCCCCATTCCTAACAGCAGGACGGGAGCTGGATGGGATGACAGACAGGAGTGGGAAAACTCACGATGGTGGAGTGAATTTTAGACTGAGTCTCTTTTCTAATTTCCCTCTTTCTCTTCTCTTTCAGATATTCAGAGGCCCGTAAGGATCTTCTACATGCAGGTAAGTGAAAGGTTTATTTTCCACCCTCTTGGTACTCATCAATGCCACAGGCTCTCCTCATTCCCAGCATTTTCCCATGGACCATTGATCCATCAACATTGGGATTCAGAGACTAATATTATTGCATCATCTAGAGTTGGACTTGATGGGATTCATAATTGCCCATTCAGGTACTTCATAAAGTTGAATGTTCAGTTATGGATCTCAGGTGTGTGCTGAGTAGGCTGATGGTCCCAGTGATTATAAATGCCTTATATTTTTGTTTATTATATTTTATATTTAGTTGATAGTTTTAGTTTTATGTTTCCTATGTATGTTAAAATGTGTATTTCAGTTTACTATTGATTCCTACTATGTGGATATAGGATTTCTCCCGGGGCACAAATAGACCATTTTAGATCCCAAATTGGACATGTGTCATAGAATAATAACACGAGACTAGAGCTCAGAGGGGAGGTCAAGATGAAAGACATAAATATGAAAGTCTATAGGTCCAAAGGACTAATTGTGTTCACTGTCTAAGTAGGGAGCAGGGAACACTGAGTCCCAGGAGTGGGTTGTGGGCATGCCAGCATTCGGGGTAGGAAGACTGAGAAGGAGTGGACAGTGGGGAAGGAAGAAAATCTCTTGCCCTGTTGAAAAGAGTATTGCATTCTGTAGGCCAAAAAGAAAGTGTTCAAAGCAGACGGAGTAACGGACGGTACAAAGGATACTGGAAGAGGTCCATGGGTTGTTCATCAGCTTCTGCAATGTGGGGACCGTGGAAGACCCAGACAGGAGCAGTGAGGGCTGAGAGCCCAGTGAAGCCTAGTGGGTGTGCGTCCCGGGTGGAGCAGAGGTGGGGACAGGTGGCCGTCAGACTGTGGGTTTAGGCTGCGAGATGAGCAGGCGTGCGGTAGGTCAGCGGAGGCAGAGCTGACAGACAGCTTTGACAGTTACGTTGCATGTTTGCCGAGATAGGGTGTGTCCCTGCATGCTGGGTGCTGACGGTAGTGGCCACTAAAAGCAGGGGACAGTGACGCAGGAGATGGGAGGCAAAAGTGAGTGGCCCATGTGAGTTACGTGAGTGTGCAGGAGGCATGTGAGGCAGGACCCAGGTGGAGATATCGATATTAGATACAACTCACAGAGGAATATCCCTGACACTGGGGATTGAGAAGTTGAATATTCAAGAAAAAATGGATCACTAATAGTGTAATATTCCAAAGTAGGATAAAAACTTCTCATTGCTACTTAGAGATATGTTTTTTAATGAGAATTGTGAGAACTTGGCAAACTGCAGACAAGATGCATAAATCTGCATTTGCCCTTCTACTTTTTAAACTGCATAAATGCTGTGTGTGTGTGTGTGTGTGTGTGTGTGTGTGCTGTGAGAGAGAGGGGGTGTGTGCACATTGCAAGTGCACATACTGGTGCTTTGAGGCCATCATAAAATCACACGGGGACAGTAGGATGCTGGCCCTTGCTATTCCTTCTCTGCTGTTTTCTTCCATATCTGCTTTGTCGATTGAAATGCCTCAAGAGGTATATTATTTCTTTCTAAACAATGTCCACATCAAGACATAAAATTTCTCTATTTTCAACTCTGAAAAATCTGCTTAGGTTTGCCAAGTACTGAACATTGTGTAAAAGCTATAGGCTCACTGTGTTCACAGATTCCCATGGATGCTCCTTGGAACTCGTGTGTAATTACTTCTGGTGATCAAGGGACCTTTAAAACCCAGTGAAATTGTTGCTTATTTCAGGCATTGTTTGGGTGCACCAGCAGTCTTTGTGGTATCGAGGATCCTCTCCATATGCTTTGAAGAGAAAAGTGGCTTGGCTGATGTAAAAATTAGACATAATGCCTTTCCAGAGAAGTTGTAGAATGATGGCATTTAGCCCACGTTTGTATGTAGTCAGGTGGATGTATGGATTTCTCATGATGATAAGGATGATTTCATTGATTAAATTGAATGTTCTGAGTTGAAGATTCCATTTAATGGTCAGAGAGACAAGAGACGTATCTAAATTTTTTCTCCTTTTGGGGGCCATTTTACAATGTGTAAAGTTACAATGAATTTTGACTCCGATGCTCCTTTGAAAAATATAGATTAAGAACTAACAGAATAAAATCAGTTTTCTGAGGCTGAGAAGAAAAGATAACAACCTTTTATTATTGGAACAGTACCTGTCAAAGAAAAGCTGAACTGTTGATTTATAGTGTAAACTTCCGTGATGGACTTCTTTAGCTTTCATGTTGAAATAGCCTTAGGCTTCTTGAAAATTATAAAAAGTAATACAGCTACACATATACCCTACCTATGGCTTTTGTTACTGTTAAAACTTGACCGTAACCGTAGAACAGTGACCAAAAATCAAGAAATTTTCATTGGTAAAATTTATTCAGGTTTCCCAAGATTTCTCCTAACGTCTTTTTTCTGTTCTGGGATCCAGGTCAGGATCCCACATGATACGTAGTCTCTACAGTCTTAAGTCTTAAGTCTTCTCCAATCCTCAGCAGTCCTGACATTTTTTTTCTTGGGGGCGGAGCATGGGAGGAGTGCTATATTTTATGGCCTTGGCATTTTTTAAAGAGTATTGTTTAGTTATTCTAGAGAAAGGCCCTTAATTTGTATTTGTGTGACTCGATCAAGGTTTCGTATTTTTGACAGGAATATCACGTCCGCGATGTGCCTTCTTGGTGCACCGCCTAGCGTACATAATATGAATATGTTTTATTTCTGGTAATAAAATTGTTCCCTCAGTTAATGTGATGTTGATCAGTTGCTGTACTGTGAAGTTACTGGTTTTCCTTTTCTAATTAATACATAGCTTGGAAGAAAAACCTTTAGACTCTATAGACTGTTTTTCTTCAAACTTCATACAACAATTGTAGCATCCATCAGTGGATCTTGCAATCATTATTACCTGGCAGTGCCAGTGGCATTATGTATTTTTCTAATTCTTGAAAAATTTATTCTTTGAAATTATCAAATTATTTACTTATATCAGCATGAATACGGCTATTCATTCCATTCTGTGCATTATAATCTAATGTTTTTGTGCTAAGACTATTCCAGATTTGGCCACTGAAGCTCTTTCCAGCTGTTTTCTTGACTCAGTTTCAAAATGCATCCACCCTTTTTAGAGCTATTCCTTGTATTGTGACACTACAAGTTGTTCAGGCTCTTCTTGTGTTATAACTGGTTCTTAGCAAACACAGGCTCACTGTTCTTCTGTGTCTGTATGACTATCCTGAACACATATTTTAATAGAAGTTGAGAAATGCAAGCAAAATTGCTTTTAAATGTTTCTCCTCTATCCAAATTTTGTAATAACTAGACTATTGTAAACCTTCTCTTCTGACAATAACTATGGACTGCCATTTTCCCAAGATGATGGGTGTACCTGGGCAGATGGGCCGGGTGATGGTCCTTCCCTAGCGCACTTTACAAGGCGTCGACCAAACAAAGCCGCAGACTGTCCCAGATTCCAGAGTGTCTGAAAATCCTGTGCAATGAAGATCAAACTAATCCTTCACCCATTCATTCGCACAACTGATTGGCACATTAAATGGAGGGGTCGGAGGAAGAAAAGAGGTTCCTGATCCCAGCAAGTTTGAAGTCTGAAGGCAGAGCACATGAATCAGATTTTCATAAGATATAATTACAAGCTCCCAGGGCTAGCGATCACAACCAGAGATGGGAACTTAAAAGTAATATCATTTATTAAAACATCAAAAACATAAAATACTTGGAGGTAAAGTATTAGGAATTAAACTATTTCAAGGACTTGTAAAATGAAAACAACCAAATATTGCTTAAAGAAATCAAAGAAAACCTAAATAATTGGAAAGATGGTTCTTGGGTCAGACTAAATATAGTTAAGTCAATTCTTCCCAATTTTGGCTGTAAATCCAATGTAATCCCAAGCAGTATTCTAGCATGGATTCGTAAAAAGTTGACAAACTGATTGTAAAATTCATATGGGAACGCAGAAGACTTCAATAGCCAAAACATCTTTGAAGAAAGAAGAAAGGAAGACACTCACTGATTTTAAGACTTATTACAAAGCTGTGTAGTGTGCTATTCACAGAAATAGTGAACAAAGTTGATCAATGAAGGAGATGAAAAAGGTCATAAAAAGATACCTATAACTGGACAACTAATTTTTTTAAAAAAATGCAAAGGCAATTTAGTGCAAATAAGAGTCTTTTCCATAAATGATACTGGTTTTCCTTATGGGAAAATAGGAACTTCAGTTCTTCATACCATATATGAAATGTTAATGCAAATGGATCATAAGTCTAAATGCAAAACTTAAAACTATAAAACTTCTAGAAAAAAAACATAAGCAAATACATTTTTTACCCTGATTTAGGCAAGTGTTTCTTAGCTGTAACTCCAAAGGCAAGATCCATAAATACACATTTGATAAACTGAGTTTCATAAGCATTAAGAACTCCTCTCCCAATAATAATATTAAAGAAAGAAAGGAAAATGCCCAGGCTTGGAAAAATATTTGAAAATCATACATTTAATAATAGACTTAGGCTAGAATATAATGAATTATCACAATACAGTAATAAGGAAGCAAACAATCCATTCAAATGTGTGCAAATAATTGTAACAGACACTTCACCACAGGGTGCATATGAATGACATATAATTTTCAGGATCAGTGATAGCAATGAATTTTAATGTAAATTTCACTGCAAGTACATTAATAGACTTAACAGTTTCTGGTCCAACATGTAAAGAGTGTGGCAATTGTTGCTCCTGCCTTGCAAGAACAAAAAGCCAAACAAACTGAAAGTCAACGTCCCTTAGACCCATTGGAGAATTGGAATCACAGGGTAAAATACGTCCCTGAAGACAGCGTAAGGACACAGGTGAGCCCCAGAGTCAGAACTCACTGGGGCCCCAGCTGCTACTAGAGCCGCTGAGAGGGATGGCCACGCCATGGCTCGACAGTGGCTCAGATCATATCAGAAGTTACAAATGTGAGCCGTGGAAGCGTGCAGGTACATGGGCTGGTTGGCGTCATGCTGGAGCAAAGCTTCTCAGTTTGGTAAAAGATGTGCCCCAATGATTGGCGGTAGAGATGAACACCTTCTGCGGAGGTTCACTGGCCATCCCAGTGATGCGGGATAAGCCAGCGAGTATTTTAGAAATTTTACAGTTAAGAAACTAACGACAATAAGAATGAAATGCTTTTGAGTGATGTATTAGAGTTCTGCAGAGAGACAGAATCAATAGATGATATATAATGTATATCTATAGCCATATCTATATATAAATGTACATATTTATAGATACATGTCTAAATATGGAATATATTTCTAAATACTTCTCTCAATTTAGATACACATCTTTCTATAGATACAGGTACAGATTTGCATACATAGAGAGACCAAGAGAAAAGGAAGACAGAGAGATTGATTTTAAGTAATTGGCTCATACGATTGGGGAAGTGTTGGGTGTGAAATCTATAGAGCAAGTCGGCAGGGAGGAACCGATGTTAGCCTTGAGCCTCCAGGCCTGAAATTCAGGCAGAACTTCTGTGCCTCAGCCTGGAGGTAGAAATCTGTCTTCCTCTGAAAACCTCAGTCCTTGCTCTGAAAGACTGCAATTGATTGGATGAGGCTCCCCACAGTTTGAAAAGTCATCTGCTATACTTAAAGTCAATAATAATAAATATTAATCACATCCACATGTATCTTCTCAATAACATGTAGACCAGTGTTAGATCAAGTAACTGGGCACTGCAGCCTAAGCAAGATGACATGTAAATTTTACCATCACAAATATGACCTACAAAGTAGAGCTTCCCAAATTTCCCAGCTAGTGAATTCTCGGTTAGAAGTCCATGGGGGAGCGCTCATATAAATGGCAGCTTTGTTGAGAGTTTGCATGTCAGTGCAATGGAAAGGAATGCCCTTCTAAAGAAGTTACAGGGATTTCAAAACGCTAATAAAATAATAATATTAATACAATTGAAGTAACACTCATTATCCACAGGTGCTTTGCGGGTGTGTTTTGTTTTCATGGTTTTATATGTAACTGCCTTCACGCAGTAGAACTCACTTGGTTAGTGTCTGTACTCAATAAGAATTTCAGCAACTAATTAGAGAGACATCTCAGAATGCTTCTCTAGCTAATTTGTATTTTTCTCATGATATTTAGGATACATCAATCTCCGTTCAGCATGAACTGTGAAAGTGTGCTTGTCTTTTTAAACTCAAGATCTTTATTAGAATGAAACCTGTGTAGCTTCCCTTTAATGACAGAAACTTGAGCCCCATTTTCATTCTAAGGAATACTGCTGGGGTTGGAAATGACAGTCACTATTTTTATAAGCAATCCACATGTGATCTCACTTTTTATTATAGCATTTTATGGTTTGCTACTTTAGTTAAACTAGTCAAAGCAATTTAGTTATAAAATAAAAGAAACCATATCCATTATTAGGCATGGTCCAGACATATATGGACATAGAAACATAAGTATTCCTGCTTTCCATTCCATAGCCTGAATAAGGATCTTGGAAACATTTTACAGGATTTTAGGGATAACCATCCTGCTTCCAAATACTAGTTGGGGGAATGTTGTGTAGACATATGTGAAGCACGGCCAGACCCTCTCTGGAAATCAGCCACGTGCCTTACCTGTCAGGGGGGCTGCAGCGGTAGTCCAGCCGGACCCAGAAGAAGGAGAAGTGGATTTTGCTGAATAGCTAGCTGTTGTAGCCACAGCAAATTCACAACACTTTAAAATTTGCCTATGAAGCATTGTTGTTCAAAGACCAGAGCAGGAGAGGGCAGAACGCTGGTTATGATAGCGCGTGCAAATGCGTGGAGTTGGAAGGAAGAGTGCAAAACAATAATTTTCTTAATTACAGTGCATCAGCTAATTGGGTAAGCTGTACACCAGTTACGTCACCAAGAATTAGAACTGCAAATAAGTGGAGTGATTTAGGTTTGTTTTTCTGATTAGCTCCAAGCATGAAGAATAATTAATCAACATATCGTCGGCTAATGAGTTATGGTTGGGCTTGTCGGCTAATGAGTTACGGTTGGGCTTAGTAGATATTTCATGAATGAAATTGTGCTTTAGAGCCAATTACAGGAGAGTTGTCATCATCTTACAGAGGAGAAACCTTGGCTCAGGAAGGAACCATCGCTCAGTCTGCACCCTTTGCATTCAGGGGCAAAGTGACAGCAAATATGGTGAGCAGTGTCCCGAAAGTCATGTAGCCACGCAGTGGCAAATGTGGGACTTAAACACGTTTCTTGAACTCTGACATTTTTCCCTCTGACATTTTAGAAGTCGAGGTCACAGGCCTTACTGAACCACATAAACTGGAGTAGAAATGGGCAGCTCTAGCTCTGTACTTTCCCACCAGAACTAGCCCAGTTGGTGCGGAGAGTTTCACTCGAGTCAGAGGGTCTAATACTTGTAAAATTTCCCTTAAATAAAATGCACAGGTTGTCAGTGGAAGTTCTTCAGGCAAAAAAACAAAAAAACCTGTGTGTGTCTGTGTAAAAGGCTCTGGTGAGTAGGGTTACGGATAACACCCTGTCGGGCCTTGGGGCCCTGCATAGCTGCAGTCGGGCCCCAGCTCTCATCCTGAGGTTGCTGAGAGTTCTGATTAAATTTTTATTTCTTGGCCAAGAAAAAAGAATCTCAGATGTGACTGTGTTTGGGTGCACGTGGCATCTTTGTCCTAACACAGAGCCCACTAGAGATGCTGTCCAAGCATCTGGACATGCTGTTAATTTTTCCAGGTATTTTCTCTGGGGTGAATGTACATGGGTGGGCGGGGCAGACACTGCTAGTTGTCCATCGCATTTTCCTTCTTTCAGAGAGATGATGTGACTGGCTTAAAAATTTGTGATTATTGAGGCACATTTTATATAGATAGATCTTTGAGTCATATTCCTACATAGTTCACTGAAAAAAATCTGTTCATTGTGATGAGTGAGCCGCCACCTGAGAAAGTCTCGTGGGAAAGCAAGCGTTTACCCAAGTAATGATGACATTCTCCTCGCACATGCCTCCTGCGTTTTCCTGTAGTCGTTATCCTTCCCTGGACTGCAGATATGATGGCTGTAGGAGGTACTTCAGTCTGTGACCATGAGGATATAAGCCTCATTTGAGGATGGTGGGATGATTTCTGGTTTATCGGTAATGTCATGGAGCCCCTGTAGTCTCCTTTGCTGCACTTCCAGTGGCATCTTGCTGCATACTGCAGGGAAAACCCCACTCCATCAAGTCACACTAGCTGAACTTCTGCTGTATGGTACGGCCATCACTGTGGCACTGTACTTGAAGAAGAAAGGTTTTTTCTCCTAGGAATAAGTCAATTAAGGGGCTCTGGCACTTGGCTTCCTAGACAAATATGCTTTAATTATTGAAATATTTTTTAGTTTTAGAATATTTTTAGATGCACAGAAGAATTATGAAGATACTTGAAAGCATTCCCGTACATCCTACACCTATTTGCGCTGTTAACACGTTAGCATGGCGCATTTGTCACAATTAGTAAACTAATGCTAACACGTTATCGTTCATTCAAGTCCACGATGATCCAGATTTCCTTTTCTTTTTACTTCTCCATAACATCCACTTGCTGTTCTAGGATCCCACAGGGTGGTCCACATCGTACGCAGTCACCATGCCTTGTTGATCTCTTGGCTGTGACAGTTTTTGAGACCTGCCTTGCTCTGGGTGACCTTGGTGGTTGGGAGGAGTGCTGGTTATGTATTCTGTAGACCATCCTATGATTCATATGTGTCTGGTATTTTCCTCATGACTGGACTGAGGAACTGGGTGCTGGGAGGAAGGAGACCCCAGGGGAACCATGCCCTCTGCTCCCATCACATCAGGGGCATATATATGAACGTGGCCGACTGCTGTCCACATTGCCCTCCATCCCTGCTGAGAGGCTTGTCTGTCGATCGTCTCTGTGTGAAGGTCTTCCTTTCCCCCACTTCTCCCTACTGGTCTCTTTGGAAGGAATTTGCTGTGCATGGGTCACACTTAATGACTAAGGAATTATGTTCCAACCCTGATAGTGAAACATCTGTATAAAATATGGAATTCTTGCACACAAGAGATGTGTCTGTTCTCCTCTATTTAAAACATTCATCAATGATTTACTTATGTCACTGTTGTTAAGGATGTTTATGTTATACCTATGGTTATAATTCAATACTACTTTATTATTTTGTGGCCCAAATTATTTCAACTTTGGTCTTGGAGTGTATTCTGTTGGCCCCAGGGTGTCTTTGACCTGCCCTCATCTGTGTGTGTATGTGTGTGTGTGTGTGTGTGTGTGTGTGTGTGTGTGTGTGTGTGTGTGTGTGAGTTTTGAGGACTTCCTCACTCCCTTGGACTATAAGATGCTCATTCCTCCATGGAGCCCTGGTTCTATTTATTGGAACGTGCTATTGGAAATCGAATCTGGCTGCAAGATGTGCATGTTCCTATGGGATTTTATTATTTCCAGTCCCTCTCGTCTGACAGCAAGAAAGCCTCTGTTTGCGTGCTGACACTGGCATACACAGCAGTCCAGACCGACTTCTGTCTCTGTGAAGCTGTGTGAGTCCATCCCGATGTCTGCCACTCTAATCCCCCATCAGCTGCATCCTTGTAGCTGTGTCCCACGAATGTTCTGTGACCCCCTGCTGCTAGAAAAAGAATCTAGACACCCACCATCATCCACCACCCATCTGCTTTCTTGTTCAATCCTATATATGTGTGTGAGTTGTATAAATAGAGATTTTAGAATTAACCTACACCCCCAAAGGGAAAACAATTACTTTTTAAAACTTGTGTACTTTAAGGCTCATTCTTTTTGCTGTAAAATTCTATGGTTCTGACAAGTGCCTAGCATCCTGCATCCACTATTACAGGGTCATACAGAACATTCTGCACAAAAGATGAACTGTTGGAAGCCCCTGATCTGTGTACAGTATCAGTAGTTTGCTGTTTCTAGAATGCTCCATGAGGGGCTGAATGCATGTGCTCCTCAAGGTTCCCGTGCTGAAATCCCAACCCCTGGAGTGACGTACCTCAATCTGTTCTTTCACCTATTGAAGGGCTTCTCAGTGGCTTCCAGCTTTGTCAGTTAAAATTAAACTGCTAGAAACATTCATGTGATGGCTTTTATGTGGATGTACACATTGAAAAGTACCTTAGATTGTGACTGTTGTGTTATATGATAAGACTGTGTTGGTCTGTAAGGAGTTGCCGACCGTCTTCCAACATGACTGTACTGTTTGCATTCCTGCTAGCAGAGACTGAGTTTCTCTCGCTGTGTATCCTTGCCAGGAATTGGTTATTTTCAGAGATTTTAAAATTGTAAGCACTCTAATCAGGGTGTGGTAGAAGCTCATTTTATTAATGGGCATTTCCCTAATGACAAATAACATTGAGCTCTTTTTCATGTTTATGTGCTTTCTCTAATTCTTCTTGGGCAAGATCTCCATGCAGACCATTGGCCCATTTATTGCTTGAGTTTTGTTATCGTATTTTTGACTTGTAAGAGCTGATTTGTGTATTTTACATAAGAGTCCTTTAACAGGTACGTGTTTTGTGAGTATTTCTCCCAGTTCCTGGCTGTCTTCGGATCCTCTGACAATGTCTTTTGCAGAGGAGAGCCTCTTCATTTGCAAAGTCCAAGTCATCATTTTTTCCAGTTACTGACTGGCTTTGGGTGTTGTATCTAAAAATCTCACCCCAAAATCCAAGGGCACTTCTATTTACTCCTGTAATTTCTTCCAGAAGCTTTGTAATGTTGCATAAAAAGTGTATGCCTATGAGACATTTGGGGTTCATTTTGGGGAGGGGTATCAAGCTTCCTCTCTCTCGCATATGTATGTTTAATATAAACATCCAGTTCTCCCAGCACCAGTTGTTGAAGAACTTTCTTTGTTGAAATGCTTTTGTGCTTTTCTCAGAAATCAGTGCACTGTATTTCGTGAGTCTATTTTCGGCCTGCCTTTGTGATCCATTGATCTGTGTGTCTGTTCTTTCACCAGCATCATATCGTCTTGATTAATAGCTTTATATTAAGTCTTGAAATTTAGTGTGCCAGTCCTCCGGTGTTGTTCTTCAGGGTTGTGCCTGTGAACAGGGGTTCTGCCTCTCCATATAAATTTCATTGTCAGCTTGTCAATACTTACAAAACAGCCTTCTGGGATTTTGACTGAGACTGCATTGAATCTATGGAAATTTAGGGGAAAATGACATTTTTACCAATATTGAAGCTTCCAGTCCAGGTCCATGGAATATCTTTCCATTTATTCAGATCTTCTTTTGAGATCCTTTACTGAGGATTGCTTAGCATTTGGTTTCTGAAATTCCAATCTTTAAGAAATGAAACTTTAATTTTATGTGGTGTTTCATCTGCTCTCCTAAAAGAGATGTAGCAACAGTCAGGGTAACATTGAAATGAACACCCCAGTCTTGTGACTGTTGGGTGCCTTAATTATACATCTTTAAATGTCATCTGAATTTTCTAACTCTGTTAGCCTAGTTCCTTTAGAAAGCAGAGCTCAAAGCAGGAGAAAATGCAATTGAATTTTACCTATTTCCAGACGTGGTATTGTTTCAAAACAAATCTCAGAGGATTGCAAGTCTTGACTTATTAGGACTTTGGCTCAAAGGCTGCCTGGAGGGTCCCACCTTGGAGTGGCTGCAAGACGCAAGACAAATAGGGAGCGTAGTCACCTAAGGTTTTCCCGTGTGGGTCCAGGTGCTGTCTTCGGGGGCCCAGCCTGTGTGCACTTCATGCTGCTTGGGGACACAAATGTCACTCCTCAAGGGAAAGTGTCTTCTCAATTCCCTAAAATGGGTGGGTGGGTGGGGGGCTGCTGTGCAAATGTTAGGCACTGACCCAGACTAAAAGGAGGGTGGTGGAGACAGTCTGAGCCAGCACACAGGGGTCATGTCCCAGTTCACCACCATGGGGCCAGACATACTAGACCAACACTTCAGAGATTAAAGATGATTTCGTCCAAGTCCTGCAAATTGCATGTCTTACTGACCAGTGTCTTCACTCCCCATAACTCAAAGTGCCCATGCGTTCTTGTTTTCTGTCACCGAGTGACCCCCTTGTGTGCCGTGTGTGGCCTTGTGGCTCTGATGCCCTGTCTCTGTGACCATGAGGCCTGTTCCCTCTCAGTGTGACCGCTTAAAATAAGTAGAAGCGATTTCCCTTTCTTCTCCTAAATGCTAAACCTTTAAATGGGTTCCTGGTCAAATAGGGAGGACTTGAAAAATTAAATATTCACAGCATATCCTTTCCAAAAGTAGGTAAATTATTTTAAGAGAGGTGTAGAATGATTTTCCACAGCCTCCTAGGTTGTCATAGTACCATTTTCCATTCATTATGGAAGTAAAAGTGTATCATTAAGGTGAAAAATGGAAAGTTAAGAGCTTAGAAGAGAAGATGCAAGTCAGGGACATGAGTCTGTGGGTCAGGGAGGAAATGCTGGGGGTAATGTCAAACTCATTTGTGGCATAACTGTGGGACCACATGCATTTTATATATTTGTTTAAATTCTGGGCCCTTCATTTTGTTAAACCTGGAAGTATAAGAATTTGTGTAGAATAAAAGCTTAAGAACAAAGAACTCTGAGGACTAGAATGATTGCAAATAATCCCAATGCTAAGCAAAATTAGCATTCTGGCTGGACATTGGAATTCTCAAAGGACCGTTGCTAGAGACATGTACCAATGTACTTTGTGCAGAAAAGTCTGTGAGGTTAACTCAGATCAGTAGAAATGCTTTTCTGTTGTCTCTTTCCAAAAACCCTATTTTGTGCATCTTGCCTTATTTAAATATCATATAGAGCCTATGAAGTTTATTATGCCATTTACACAAATCCCAAAGTTAAATAATGAATAATCCTATTTTAAAAACATAACATTTTTACGGTTTTCAAAGAATTACTAATTAAAGAATTTAACTTGTGTCTCACAGAACACCCTCTGAATTTAGTAGAGGAAATAATATAATTTGATTTTCTGGATGGAGACTCTCATATTTGATGATATTGAGGGAACAGCTGGCTAAGGTCGTAGTGAGACTGTTACACAGGTCATAAGATACCTACTCCAGAACTTCATGTAATATCCCTTTTTTTGCCATTTTGCCTATTTCCAGACATGGTATTGTTTCAAAACAAATCTCAGAGGATTGCAAGTCTTGACTTATTAGGACTTTGGCTCAATGACAACATGGCTTTAAGCCAATGACAACATGGCTTAAAATTATTGTCTTTATATTTATTCAATTATTTAAATTTTATTATTCATTTTTATAAATTTTCAGTGTGGTGAAATCTACTAAACAAAAAATGTTGCCATTTTAAGCATTTTAAGGGTGAAATTCTGTGGCACTGATTACATTCAGAATATTGTGCAACTATCACCACTATTTCCCAAATGTTTATCACTGCAAATAGAAGCTCTGTGCCCAGTAAGTAATAACTTCCGTTTCTGGCCTTCCCCTAGTCCCTGGAAACCTTTGACTGACTTTCTGAATACATGAATTTGCCTAGTTATTTCGCATAAAAGGAATCCTACAGCATTTGTCCTTTTGTATCTGGCTTACTTCACTCAGCATGTTTCATGGGGCAACCCTATGGTAGCAGGGATCAGAATTTTGTTCTTTTTATGGATGAATAATATTTCATTGTACATATGTAATGCATTTTGCTTATTCATTCATCTGCTGCTTAAAATAAGTAGACACTTGGGCTGTTTTCACCTTTGGCTATTGTGAATAATGCTGCAATAGATGTGGTTTCTAATACCTATCTGAGCTCTTACTTTCAGTTCTATACCTAGGGGTGGAATTTCTGGGTCCTACAGTCACCCCATGTTTAATTTTTTGAAGAACCATCCAGCCACATTCCTGCTGCAAAAATTTACATCTTACCAGTAAGGAATGATGGTTCTAATTTCTTCACAGTCTTGCCAATACTGGTTATTTTCTATTTTTTTTTCTAAATTACAGCCATCCTTTTAGATATGATGGAATATCTCACTATGCTCATGACTGGCATTTCCTTAATGACTAATGATGGTAACATCTTCTCATGTGCTTATTGGTCCTTGGTGTATCTCTTTTTGGACAAATATCTGTTGAAATCACTTGCCCATTTAAAAAATGTAGTTGGTTGTTTTTGTTCTTGAGTTATAGTAGCTTTTCATATATTTGCGACATTAAACCATCATCAGATTATGTGGTTTGCAAAAATCCCCATTCTTTGGTCCTTCTCACTCTTAGGATAGTGTCCTTTGATATATAATGTTTTAAATTTTAATGATGTCCAGTTTACTTATTTTTTAAGTAATTATGATTTTGTATTGTAACTAAGACTCTGTTGCCAAATTTGAGGTCATAAAGATTTAGCCCTCTATTTTCTTCTAAAAATTTTAGGGATTTTGCTCTTATGTTTAAGTTGTTGACCCATTTTGAGTTAATTGATGTGTATATGGTGTGAAGTAGAAGTCTCACTTCATTCTTTTGCACGTGGGAATCCAGTTGTCCAAGCATCACTTGTGGAAGAGACCTTCCCTTGTTGACTGGTCTGGGCAGCTTTTGGTCAAAACTATATGTGGGTTTATTTGTGCACTGTCCCTTCTAATCTGTCGTTCTGTGTGTCTCTCCTATGTCACTGCCACACTGATTTGATTATTTTAGGTTTGTATTAAGTTTTGAAATCAGGAATGTGAGTGTTTTAACTCTATTCCTCTTTTTCAAGATTGTTTTGATCATGTTGGGTGCTTCCAATTCCTTATGAATTCGGGGATCTGGTTTTCCATTTCTGAAAAAACAAACAACTGTTGCTGTTTTCATAGCGATTAATGCAAAGTGTAGATCGCTTTGCATCGTACTGATAACTGACAATATTAAGTCTTCCAAATCCGTGAACACAAGATCTTTCCATTTATTTATGAATAAAGAAAGTCTTTATTACTTTCTTTCTGTGATGTTTAAAGTGTCCATGAGGATTACATTGAGCTTAGTTTAAATTGATACCAATTTAACTCCAGTAGCTTAATTCTGCTCTTATACAACTCTGTCTTTCCCATTAATGCTGTTTTTGCAAATATTGTATGCCTAATACATACATATAAAATTTTCATAATGATTTTATATATTTCTCTTTTAAATTTGTGAGACATAAAAGTTGGAATTCCAAACCAAGAATGCAGTAAGAATAGTTTTACCTTTTAACAGAGATCTTTATTTCTGCATATGGCTTTTTGGTAATACCTAATGTTCTTTCTGTTGAACCTGAAGGACTCACTTTGATATATTTACAGGTTTAATTTAGTGGCAATAAAATCTTTAAGCTTGGTTTGGAAAGTCTTAATTTCTTCCTTATGTTTGAAGGATAGTTTTGCTGGATACAGAATTCTTGACTGATATTTTTCTTTCTTTTGACACTTTAAATATGTTTGATACTTTACATATGTTATCTAACTGCTTTCTGGCCTCAGAGGTTTCTGATAAGAAAATGGCTAATTGTATTGAGGATCTCATGTCCATTATGAGTCATTTCTATAGTGTTGGTTTCAAGACTGTGTTTAGATTCTGGCAGTTTGATTGTAATGTGTCTCAGAGTAGATCTCTTTGAATTTATTCTACTTTGTGTTTGTTGAGCTTCTTGGATATATCGATTCATACCTTTCATTGGAAAAGTTTGGGCTGTTATTTCCTCAAATATTTTTTTTCTGGGTGTTGTGCTCTATTCTATTTGGGTTTCTATAATGCCTATACTGGTCCACATGATGGTAACCACAGGTCGTTTAGGCTGTGTTCCCTTTCCTTCATTCTTTTTTTCCTTTACTACTCTCATTGGGTAATTCTGTTTGTTCTATTAAAGTCATGCTTTCTACCTTTTGCCTAATTAAATCTGCTGATCATACAGTGAATTTTTCTTTTCTGTACTTGTTCTTTTCAGTTTGGTTCCTTCTTACAATCCTATATAGCTATTGTTAGTGTTATTTTGTGCATTCATTGTTTTCTTAATTTTATTTAGTTCTATTTCCATGTTTTCCTTTAGGTCTTTGAGCATATTTAAGACCATTGTTTTAGGTCTTTGTCTAATAAATCCAGTATCTGGGCTTCCTTGGGGATGGTGTCTATTGACTTATTTGTTCCTTTGCATCAGTCATACTTTCCTATTTCTATGTCTTGTGTTGCTTTATTGTTGAAAATGGACATCTGGATATTGTGGCAGCTCTGTAAATCGTACCTTCCCCATCCCCCAAGGTTTTCTGTCTTGTTTTGCTTTTTGAAGGCCCTGTCTAGTGACTTGATGTTTTCCCAACTGTTTTTGCACAGATTGCATTCCTTGTCATGTGATATTCTGCTCCTTAGCTTGCATCCACTAGTGTTGTTAGAGAGATTTTCATGAATGCTTGGAGAGAACTAAGCAAAAGCACACCTCACCTAGTCTTTGCAGGTTGGCTCTGTGCTGGGGCCGTCCCTCACCACTCAGCATGACTTGCACTGAGCCTAACATCAGCCCAGGGTGGACACTCAAGGACTTCTCAGACCTTTGGGAGCCTGCATCTTGCCCTGGGCATGCACAGAACTTTGAGAACCGCTCTTACTTCATGCTGCTTTTGAAAGTCCTGATTTCCCACAGTAATTTTTTCTTCCAGGACTTATATTGTCTATAGTGTGTCTCAAGTGTAATCTTTGAGCCCAGGTGTCTGTAGGTTTGTTCAGCCATTTTACAATATTTTCAATTAATGTCCTTTGCTTTCCTGGCCTGGTTGAGTTGTGAGTTAGGCAAAACATAGAAGAGCAACTTGCATTCGACCCTTTAGCCCCCAGACAGACCAGAGCAGACCTGCATGGTGATTTGGGAATGAGGTCTGCCTGCTCCGTCTGGAGTCTGGGACTCGGGTCCACACTGGGAACTTGACCTGCCATCTTCAAAGCTTCAGCTCCGCTGTGATGGGATAGGTCCAGGGCAAGTAGAAATGCCACAGAGGTTTTCTGCCATTGCATTTTTCTTCATTTAGGGTTTGCTCGGTTGTTTTGAACCTTTAACTATTGTTCATAGTTCTGACAAAATATGTTCTGATAGTTTCTGCTGTGGAACTGCCTAGCTCACTATTTTGCTGACATTACTCTTCTGTCATAATTCATTTTTAAATTCTGTCTACTTCAATGGCAACTAAAGTTTTCATACTATACATTTTTATGAGATAGAACAAAGGATTTTTAACAAAAAATGACTTTTCTCCTACATTGAAATCAAAATTGAGCATATTAGAAATTTATTCAGTGATCCAAAGCAGTATTCTACTCACTTCTGTTATTAGCTTTTGAGTCATTTGTTACAAGTTTCTTTCTAAATAGCTTATGTGATGTTTTTCATGTCTCATTTCTGGTAAGGAATATAATTCAATACTATAATAATAATTTTTATTTTATAATTTTAAATATATACCTATGTATTCTAACATACTATGTAATTAAAATATTAATTTTATTAATATTTCTTACTGTTTAAAATTAGTACTTTTTCAATGTGTTTTAGATATACTATTTTTAGTGGTCTTCATTGATCAAAAACTATTAACAAATAACAATATTAGGCATAAGGTAGATACCCTAAAAATGCTCATACTGTAAGTAAATGACAAATTCGCCAGAGAGAAGTGCTCCCCCTCTCCCACCTTCCAACCTCGGGCTATTTATTTAACTTCTCTTACAACAAGGTGGTGGCACATTTCTATAAAACTTTGTAAAATATAAAAAAGTACAAAGTAAAGCCTCATGTTTTAAAATTGAAGGATAAAGAAATAGGAACACTTTCTCTTTCTCAGAAATTAACCAAAAAGCAAGGGTAAGAGTGGGAAAGCATCCCTCTCAGGGCAGGGGGAGTGTGTGTTTCTCAGATACAGTCCCGGAAAGGATACGGCAGAGCATAGGCCATGGTCGGCACACGAGAAGCCAGTCCCCGCGCTCCTGGGTAGAATCCAGAGCAATCTGGCACCGGGGGTTTCTGCAAGGGAGGGGATGTGATCTGCAGTGCAGCCTCCCTTCATGGCCGTGCATGGGCACGGAGGCTGGCCGGGAGCGTTCTCGGACTTGGTCAGCCAGCTAGAATGACTGGAAGCTCACGTTTTCAAGGACAGCAGGGGGAGAGAGCTGCTGCCGTGAGCGAGCCAGCAGTCCTCCATTTCAGCCATGGGGAAAAGTAAAGGTCAGAATTCCTCACGCTCCTAGAAATCCCAGGTGAAGTAAGATCCCTCTCGCCAGGCACACAGCCCTGACCCGTTCCATCACTCATATCTTTTTTTTGGTAAATAGCTCATTCAAGAACTACTAGGGAATAAACGAGAAAAAAAAAAAAAAGACCCAGCCCCTGATCACTGTGTAGAAATCACCCCACAGAATGGAGAAGAAATAGGAAAAGCAACTTGGCAACAAAGACCACTGCATTTGCAGTTCTTGATGGAAAGCAGATGACAGTTGGGTCTAAATATGTTGCTCTGAATTAAGGGAATAAAAATTTAATGAAGCAATCACTTTCATAAAATAAGAGAAAGATTCCCCCAATGCAAAAGCTTAGGGAAGATACGGTGCAAAAGTGAAACTGAAACATGAACTGGCAGAACTCAGCAGACGTAGAAAGAATAAAACTGTAATTGAAATGGAAGTCACATTAACAGCTAAAACACGAACAACACTGCTGAGAACACAGTACAAGATAAAGTGGAAAGGACTCAGAAACACCAGTATAACAAATCAAAAATAAACATGTAGTTAGTAAGTATAGTGAATGAATTACACATAGAGAAGAGACGCCAAGGATATTCATCCCATACAGATTTCTTGCATTGAAGCAATGCAAGAAATGCCTGCAATGACAATTTAAAGATAATTTTTTTTAAAGATGTAATGCTTCCAAGTATACATTGCAAAGAGAACAATGCAAAGATATTCTAGTAAAGTTGCTGCATATCAGAGTTAAAAGAAAAACAGTTCTTTGGGCATCAAATCAAAAAGAATAATCAACGTAGGAGGGAAATAATACCAGGCAGGCTTCATATTTCTTGGCAATAACCTTCAATGTTTGAAGAGTAATGATGCTTGTAAAACAGTATTAGTTAAAGTGTCAGTGATTTTATAACCAACCAAATATTCATTCACTTACTAAGATCACCCTACAAGTATTAAAGAATTTTGGGAGTATAGTTGCAAAAAACTCTTCTTGTAGAAAGTACTAGAGGGAGAACCATGCTAACAAATAACTGGATACAATTTTGGAGACTAAAAATATTTAATTATAGGGTTAAGACTAGTAGAAATGGGCACACATGTCACATGTAGAATACAAATGTAACAAAAGGTAAACATGTAAAATGAGTAACAAATGTTGACAGGTATAAAAGGAGAGAAGTTGGGAGATTGACAGGGTCATGTAAGTTCATTTATTTTTAGAAAGGAAGTGCTAGGGGAAAACAGTTGACTGAGTGGAGAGAAGGGATTAAAAAACAGAAATATGTGATTGTCCTCTTTGCCCACAAAAGTGAATCAGTAGATGCAAAGTAAGAATATAAAGAGTAAGTGTAACGATGTAATGCTAATTTGTAGAAACAATTGTAACAAAAACAGGAATCAAAACTAATGTGAAGGCAGAACTAACAGAAGCACAGGTCATACCATGGAAAACTCTTAAAAGAAAAGCAACATAAAAATATAAGAATAAAATTAACACCCAATATGTGTGTCCACTCTGTAGAAGTAAATTGCTTAGATTTAATAGGTCAATAGTAAGAGTTTCTGGATTATATCCCTAAGTAAATTCATCCGTCCACTCTGAAAATTGACTCATGAACGTTGAAAATCCAGAGTCAGCAGATTAAAAGAAAATGTAAACAGAGACCCATAATCCTGGTAGTGTGAGAGGCTGGGTTCTGGAGAAAAGGCGATCATGCGTCAAGGAAAGGCACTTCCTGAAGAAATCGACAATCCATATTGAAAGTAAAGACTCAGTATTCTTGGACAGCTGAGTACCAAATAACACGGTATTCACTGTCACCAAGCAAACACCGGAGGAAATATAAGGATAAATACACAGGGAAACAGCTTAAAACAGGGATTGACAAACAGAGCTCACCAGTGTATTCTGCCGTCTGCCTTTGTAAAGAAAGTCTTACTGGAACACAGCCGTGCCCCTTTGCCTATTTGTCAGCAGCCTTTTCCAAGCTACAGGGAAGAGCTGGGTGGTTGTAACGGAGCCTGCAGAGCCCGCAGAGACTACGGTGTTTACCATCTGACCCTTCATGGAAGCAGTTTGCCAACCCTGTCCTAGGAGACTGAGCCTGATAGCTACAGTAGAGAGGAAACACAAAAATGAAAACAGCGCTAAATAATAATTAATATTAGACAGTATTATTATATTATTTATAGGTTTATGCATGAGCATTATAAATTCAGAAAATACACTGTCTTTCCGAGTGCCACTCACCTTCAGGAAAAAAAAAACTGCATCCGAGGATACCAAAGTAAATATTTCCTACAAAGTAGAAAAAGACATTTGTCAAGTTCTCTGAATACAATTCAGCAAGCTAAAAATAACAATATTAATATATATAAATACATAAATTGATATATTAATAGATAAACAGGAATGATGCTATGACTTGGGAGTTCAAAATATTTCCCTTACTTGGGAGTTACCCAGTACTTGGGTATCTAGTGCTCAGCGGCAAATTGGAACAAATGAACCCGTAGCTGTACTTGGATTCTCTGTCAGGGTGAGTTTACCCATGTGGCGGGTCCCTGTTGGATGGTTTAGACATCATATACCACATTTGGAGCTGCCACATCGATTGCTCCTTCTGGAGAGCAGGTTCCTGGAAAAGTAGGAGCTTTCATCGGGCCCATAAGGTTCCCAGGTGGTGGTAAGACTGGCTAGCTGTCTCCCATCTGGGGCAGGTGGCAGCTGCAGGTGAGGTGTGATGTGGTCTCGTGCCCTCCCAGCCAGATGCTCCTGCCGGCTCTGCAGTGTCCTTGGTTTGGGGCACTTCCCAAGCCCTGTCTCCCAGGTCATTGCCAGTCCTGCAAGCCTCCCTGAGCCTTCCACCCAGTTCCCCTCAAGGTAAGACAGGCAGCTTCCATGCCTAGGACACATTGCACCCAGGAGCCCAGAGGATGCCCCGTGCTTGGGGGCTTCGGCCTTGTGTTCTGTTCGGATTTATGAGAGAACAGAAACAGAATCTGTTGACATCCGGAGTGTCATGGAACGTGTCCTTGATGAGTGATGCTGGTGTTGAAGAGACGTTTGTTAGGTAGAAAAAATTAAGAAAGCCACTTGGGACACATGAAATAGTCTGTTAGAATTTTCTCAATTGCATCGTGAGCTTCTTGAGGACCGATGGCATAGCGAGTGAGGACTGACCTCTTGCAGATGGTGCCAAGTGCACAATGTTTTCTCCCAGGAAAATGAAGGACCAGTGATGCTTAATCAAAATGGAAGCTGGTGATACAGGTGTATTAATTTAGCCTTTGTCATATGTATTTCTTACACAGGGGATATTTTATTTTTCCTGGCAATAGTTTAACCCCATAGTTCCCATTCTAACTTGTATTAAAATCAATTACAATGCTTGAAAAACTATAGGTTTTGGGGATGAACACTTGATATATAAAAATCAAAATTTCAGAGCCAAGGTATCTAGGATTTTGTATTTAAAAAGAGCTTCCTGTGGGATTTTTATTAGTAGACATCTTTGGGGTCCATTGGGATCTACAATCAATTATAACTAATTTTGGCTGCATAATTTGACATCAAATTCAGATAGATAGTACATAGATTAATTAACTTGTACTGGCTGACTTTGGTAATGTTAATGCAATTATCACTAGTAACTTTCTTGTCTCTAGAAATTAGCAAAAATGTAATATTTGATAATATTTTCCTTGTTAATCATGTTATTTGAGAAATCTTTTAGTTTTAATGTGAATAGTTTAGTGACTTTACCTGAAATATTTTTGGAAGCATGTCAAAGCCTTTATGTATACTCCCCAAATTACCATATTTATTTCCTATGATTTGTGATATATTGGCAATAAGCGTATGATTTTTATGGGTTTTCTCTTTGAATTATCCATTATCATATTAATGTTGACTCTTTAGAAGTATATATTAATATATATGCATATATATCCTAACATACATAGATATATAGATACAGTGTGTGTACATATATATATATATATTTATATATACCAGCCCAGATCCACAGGCCCAGTTATATAGGACCATAAACCAGTAGCTGAATATAAAACATTGAAACAGCTTCTTGAGTTTCGCATTCAGAGAAGAACTATTTTTAAAAAGGAAAAAATTACAAGTGCAAGATTTGAGTGGTTTATCATTCATACTATAGTTGCACTATAAAAAATGAATCTTGAATTAACACTGTAAACTTGTTCAATATTAATGAGGTATAACACATTTTCATGGTTGGTGTTAAACATTTATAAACCACCATATATCTGTACCAGGCCTGACTTACAACTTTATGTGCACACACACACACACACACACGGCAGGACTACAGGATGAGACTGTTGTCTGAATAAGTGGCAAGGTTCATAACTAAATGCATATTTTGAGTTTCATAATTTTGTTATCTAGTTCAGAGCCCTTATGTAAAACCCTAAGAAATATTAATGTGCCATTTTGTCACCTGATGTAACAAGATAGAAGGATGAACAAGATGTGCCTCTGCTTGCCTAAGTTATTTCAGTGTGTGGATCTTGCAAACAGCTTTAAAGCTTTTTAGATTGGAGTTCGGTAAAAGATACTTTATTTTGTAATGGGAAACTACAAATTCCCTGCCACAGATGACGTAAAGGAAAGTCATCCATTGGTTGAAAGGACTCCAGAGAGACTTGCTAATATGAGGGTAAATACTCATTTTTTTCATTTTTCAATCATTTAGAAATGTATTGTCTCCATTTATCTTCCTAACACATTTTGAAGAAAGTAAAGCTTTATTTGCCTCATGAACTTAAATTTGTGCAAAAGAAACCCTGCCTAATTTAAGTGATTCACCCAATTTCATACAGAATATTGGAAAAACGTTATCAACTCTAGAGTCTAAGATTCTTGAAATTAAACAAAGTGCTTTTCCAGATAATATTCTTTTTTCCCTTTGGGAGAAAAAAATAGAACCAAAGCCCATACAAGGATGTCATTCTGACGCTCTTATGTTTGGGCACCTTGGAGATGCAAATTTCTGGAAGTGGGTCAGCCACAAACCAGGACACGTGGAGGCAGAAGCCCGGGCCCTGCAGAACTTTGTATGCACCAGACCACATGAGAAACAGGCCGGGGACAGAGAGCAGGCCCCACGCCAGCCGTGGTGGTTGTTGAATGATGCCAAGGACCCTACGCTTCCCCACCCCACCTTTCCCCACATGTAAAAAATAATTATATTGAAAAGTAAATGTGAGAAAGAACGTCAGCAAGACGGCTCCCAGGCTTTGGTCCTCTTTCTCCCTCAGCTAATGATTCTCTTCTTTCCCACTTAGGGGACCTCTGGTCCAGGACTGCCTCCCTCGTCTGTCTTCCCAGAGCTGTTCTGTTTTATCTGCACCTCATATAGCATAACAGGCCCCGATAAAGTGACTCTAGAAAATACAAAGGTGATTCAAGGCTGAGAACATCGTCTACCTGTGTGCTGAGGCCAAAACACTGAAACTGTAAACCGAATGGACTCTTTTCTATATTGGAGTAAAGGAATAAAAAAAGCAAAATATTTTCTCCCTTAGTGAACACAAGTCCTAAATTTTTAGTTATATCCTTTGTATAGGAACAGAATAACCGAGAGCTGTTCATTTCTTCCACTGCTTATGTGTGATGATTGAGTAATCGGTTTCTTTAAGTTCTCTCATTTAAATATGCCTCAGCTGTGTCTCTGGGTCCCCGCTGATGCTCTGTCCCCAGCTCTCTTTTCTTTTTGCTTTATGGACTCTCTGAAGATCGGCTCATTATTCACAGTACTTAATAATTATTGCCTATTACAGGCTAGGATCTCCTATTGCCCAAAAAATATATCCGTATGGATTCATTCATATAATACCTCAATCAACCCATTTCTTCCTCCTGAATGTGCTGTTTAGCATTTGTGACAAGTTTCAGGTAAAGACACTATGTTCTTCGTAGTTTCAAGACGCTAGGAATGTCAGTATTCCTTTCTGTTTCCCGTAACTCAGAGGTGACTCAGTTCTTCCAGTTCTGTAACAATAATTGCAGGGCTTAAAATACAAATGCTTACAATGAAATGGACATGTTTTATCTGGGGTGCCAGGAGCAGAAGTAAGCTGGTAAGTGGTGAGTGACACACTCCTGGTGCTGAGGGATAGGGCCAGGTAGGGAGTTGGGCAAACTGGAAACCATGCGCGCATCTGAGTATTTCCTCTGAGGACACGAGAGTTTTGTTTTGTCTTATTCACATGTCCCTGCATCCCCTGTTACTACCTTACTAAAAAGAACCAAGAAATTCTGGATTCTGTGAAATGTGTCGTGTGGATTTCAACTTCGATGATTCCTTCTGGCAGGACCTTCTTCATCCCTTCTTCCTCTGTCCAGACACCTTCTTCATTCTGCTGCCAATTACTTTCTTAACAGGTTCAGTCATGCCCATCTGCAGACATATCTCTGCGGCTCCCTACTGCTGGCAAACTAACTGCCAACCGCTTGTCTCACGGTGAACCTCTCTCTGTAGCTGAGCCTCATCTGTGCAGGCCAGGGCCTCTGCCCCAGAGCATCTCCTCTTTGACAACTGCAGCCCGTGGCATGCCCATCTTGGGTCACATCACTCTGTCAGTATGAAATGCTCTTCTGTCTTTCACAACTTAATCTCCACTTACCTGCATGTGCTTCCTCCTTCTCAAGGTCCTCCTTGACTGATTGCCTGCACCCAGGAAGGCTCAGAAGTTGGTTAGCGACCCATCTCCTTGTGTCTGTGATGATAATGTGTTTGATAAATCGCTCTGCCTTTAGAGTTACTAATTAATTCCACCCCAGACCACCTGAGGGTCTGCAGGGCCTCCCAGACCCTGAGCCCAAGCCCCATGCATGTTTCCCCTCATCCTGTGAGTGTCCACCTCCGTGGCCCCCACTGAGGCCTGCGCCTCTGGCCTCTGATATCCTCCCTCTGCTACAGCCCCCCACCCTCAGAGGCTTGGTGCTCAGAAAGCCCTGCAAAGGGCCCATTACTGATTCACAAATTACAGTAAGAATAGCAATTCCAGCATTTTGCAAAGTTATACCATCTTATATAGAGTAACTGCTTATTTCACATGTGACTTAGTCCTCCGTGGAAAGCCAGAAATGTTCCCTGGTCCCTGCATCTGGTGGCACCTGGCCTGTGGGGGAAGAGGGTAGGTCCATAAACTCCGAGTTTGGAGGTGCTCATGACACGCCGTCTGTGATGTGATGCGATGAAGTGATGAGTATTCGAGGGACTCAGTGATGTGAGCAAAGTCCCTTGGGCGTTACATCACATAACTGGGATTCAGTCTGTATTTATCCGTCTGTCCCCCTAACACGTACTTGTGTTGAACCTATTATTACCCTGTTTGCTGTGGCTATGTAATAACCATATTCATAGTTACTTTTAATTTTGGGTGTCATCTATGTGTTTCATTTCTATTTTAATAATCAGTGGATGACTGAGTTTCTATAAATCCTACCAGAAAAAGAGAGTGCATATTTGATATTCTTGAATCCACTTCTGCTTATTTTATGAATGATAGAAGATTAATCTTTTGAGAAGAACCAATTGAGTAAAATGTACCCTTAAACATAATGATATCTTTGTTGAGTACAGTAGAAAAGAGCTCAAGGAAAGGAAATTAGACTTAAAGTGTAACAGTAATGACCATTCACTGAACAGCTATGAAATTTGAGTGTCTTCTAAATTATACTCACGACCACTCCATTCTCTTGGCACAGAAAGTATGTAAATGTTTGATTAATCAGGCCTCCGATCGCTGTTTCCATTGCAAATCATTTGTTCAAATCGAACATACCAATTCCAAAGGATAGTTTTCATAAATACATCTTAGGTTATTGTTAGATTTGCAAATCAAAACCCAGTTGCAGTTGAAAATGATAATTAGAATGTTACATCTCCCACTTAATATTTGTCTTTCCTGTTTAGATGACTTTCATGATTTTTTGAACTCCCGAAGATTTAGTTACCAGAGCCTAATCTTGTCTTAGTCAAATTATAACTCGGTAGTCATTTTCCTCATTATCTCATAAACTAAACATTTCTTAAAAATTGACCTTTAATACTTCTTTCACTGCAGGTAGGTCAGTGTAAAAGTGAGGCATTCTCTGCTGTTATGGTCTCTAAATTTTCATCATTTTTTATTCCCAGTGACAAGGAATTGCATTTGCCTGTTATCATTATGGTATAACATTATAATAAAAAACACAACAACATTATGCCAAATGTGAGCATTAATACAGACCATGACTGAAATTCATGTACTTTAACTTGAGTGGATGGCAGAAAAGGCTGACAATGGTAAAGTGTGCATTAATAGATTTTTAGATATACAGAGCACATCCATAGATCCATAGTTTTTTTTTTTTTTTAGTCTCATTTGGTGCTTACAATTACCTTATAAAATAATGGTGAATTTTTCATTATATAATTTTTTTGAGTAGGAAGCTGAGACCTCTAGTGTAAAAATGCTGTCCAGGTAATTCATGCAATGAGCTTCGGAAGTGGGCTCAGGGTGAGATGCCATGCTGCTTAGTTTTAGGTCATTTGGTGAAGCATTTACTCCCCTCTCTTTCTAACAGAACTTTCTGAGATCATTAGAAACCCACGTGGACATGTTTAACCTCCCTGGGTGGCCTGAGATTCAACGTCTGTGGAAACAAGATGCTGTCATCTATTTTTACAGACTATTGTGGGGACTTCCTGTGTTGCACACATGAAACATTTGGGTGAGCCCTTCGCACACGGTCAGCCCTCATGAAGGTGAGGCGCTCGTGGTGGCGGCACGCGTAAAGAAACAGCAGCACCTCTGCACGTAGGAAATGAGCTCATTGATGCAGTTACTTCTGTTACAGAGGAACTGGTACACATTCCCTCCTCATTCACTTAACAAAAAAGGGCTTGAATTTGGCATAAAGTGGTTTTTCACATTAGGAAAAAACCAACAACTTGAACTTATTGATGGGAATGGCCTTAACCATTTTGAGAAGGACATGAAGATACTCATGACCTCATTAAACTTAACCCAAAACTCTGAGAAGTGAAGGAGTTTAGCCCCATATAAGAAAGAAGGGAACCGATATACAGAGGATTGAATAACTTTCCCAGGGTCACGTGACTAGTAAGAGGTTACATAGAATGGAGACATGGTTTTCTTTTCATTTCTCAAGACTGCTAAGAAGGACAGACAGCCTCGACTGTCTGCTGTGAGTGGATATAGTGTCACGTGACTGTGCATGAGATTGAAGATTGAAGATGTGGGTGTGCATGAATACACCGACAGCTGGGGAGAAATCATCCCTTGGATGACGAGTCTGTGGGTTTGTTACCCCTGTTTCATGGCCCAGCAATATTTCTCAGTCTGGACTTAATATCGTGTGCACAGAGAGCAGGGAGAATTTCACGTCACCGCATTCTACTGCGTGAGGTTGTTGATGATTGTGCTTCATATGCGTTGGTACGGACACACACACGGGGTAGTCTGCAGGAGTCACTGGTCCTTAGTAAATCTCATTCGGATGAGCTTTGAGTTTGTTCTTTTTTGTTGTCCACATAACTACCCAGTGCCAATTAATTTTGCTTGAACACAATGAGGTTCTGGCAGAGTTCCATGTATTTTGCTCTGGGTAAACCAACATGGCCAGAATGATGAGTGGGACAAGATACTCTCTCCCTGGGCACCAAGGAAACAGCAAGGGCAGATTTCTGAATAAACGGAATATTTACTCAGAAGATTAATAAAACAAATCTAAAAACTGACTGAATTTACCTTGAATTAGCAAGATTGTTTTCCACTACCGAGCAGAAATGATCACCCGAGGTTTAAGCTATCTTCAGTTACAGGGAAATACGTGTGTGCTGTTTTTACATCCTCAGATCTGAGCTGAAATTCATTCCTTCTATACAAGCTTTGCATATGTAAATATATACACCCAATATATTGATATTTGTATAAAGGTCTATCTTAAAAGGTTGCAGGTAAACAAAGTTTTTATTTTCTAACTGAGAATAAGTTACATAACAGAAATAGAAGGAGAGAAGGTGAGAAGCCCTGAATCAGGTTCTGACCTTGTTTCCAGAGACGTGGATACAGTGTCGCCTCCTCTCCTATAGCACTGCTGCTTCCGCTGGCTTTTCACTGTCCACCTTTATCCTTCCCAGCCACCGACGCCCCCTGACCACCCCCCGAGCCCCACCACCTCCCTCCTGTTGCTTTCCCCACCCCAGATGTCTGTTGTCACTGCCACTGTTTCTCTAGCCAGGGCCTGTGCTCTCACCAATGAGCACCGAGATGTCTGGGAGACAATTAGGTGGTCAAACAATGTGCAATATTATATATATGTTCTTGAACATGGAATCACACAGAAGGCTCAGTAAAACTCATTATAAGAGCAATTTAGTTCCAGAAGTTTTCTTAAATGAAGAAAATGAGTTGTTAAGCAGAAGAACTAGCTAACATACTGTCACCTGGCCCCGGCTTCTCTTGTCGGCTTTGATCCTGTTAATCTCAGTGCGGGCAGATTCCGTCCTTGATTTTCTCTGGAGTTTCTCATCCACGATCGTCCTTGTCCCCTTGATAAACCTCACACATGAATTAGCAACCTATTAGGAGTCCAGGGTCAGAATGGATATTGTTAGGGAAACTTGTCACCACCACTCAGAAAATTACTGCCATTTCAGAAATAAGCATAAAATCTTGACCTGGCAGGGAACATCTTCACTGGTGTATTACTGCTTTTTGAACGTGAAATAATTCATCAAGGTGCCTTAAGTCTAGCTTCTGAAATATTGATTTGTGCTCTGAGCAGAAAGTTCTATCTTCTCAGGTAATTTTGGACCCAAATTTCTGAAAATTGAAGTAAGGCTTTATGTGAGCCTGGTGAGGGACAGAAGCACAGCCCTGTGACACTCTGCGTTGGTGGCCGGGGCCCCAGAGCACTTCTCCGTCATCCTCCAGGGCTGCTGGGACAGCCCGAAGCTGGCCTCTAGCCTCACCCGCTCCAGCCAGGGTTCCAGGCCATCTTGCCCGTTGCTGCCAAGTCCATCCTGTGTACACGCCGCTCTCTCACTGTGACAGCACCCCAGGGGCAGGTGTGCTGGACGCTGGGCTCTCTGCCCATCCCTCGCGCAGGGCCACGCGTCTGTCGGGGTCGCTTGTTATTTGCACGTGCCGTTCCCTCTACGTGCAGCACCTTTCTGGTTCTCATGGACAAGCTCTGCATATTCTGCAGGTCTCAGACCATGTCACTCACTCTGAGACCTTCCTCATCTCCCGCAAGGGGAGAACACGACACAGTGAGTCTCATGTCTGTGCTCACAGTACTGACTGCAGTTGTCATTCTAAAGTTGCATTGCAGTTAATTTGACTAATGAAATCCTCTGCTGGACTGTAAGTTCCATGGGGACCGTGGGCCAAGCCCTTCCTTACCAATAGAATCTGATAATTCTGGGCATAAAATAGGCCCTTAATAATAGTTCTTGATAAAGAATGAATGAAGCATTTAAAGGCCATCTGAGGAACAATAGGAGTCTAGGTATGTCCTCTGACTTGAGAAGACACATTTCTACCATATTGGCATTTAACATGGAGACTGTTAAAGATGACACCTGGCAACCCCCAGCCAAGCTACATCCGTTCCCTGCACCGTGGCTTTGGCATATCTGCACTGTGTGCGCACTTCTACTGTGTCCGTCAGATCCTGTTTCAGTCTGCTCATGTATATCTATTTCCCCTCTTGTCGTTGAGCCTACAAAGAACAGGCATTGAGCATGAGGTTTCTCCGGCTTACCCTCTGCTGCCATATTTCTGCACAAGCATCATAGACAAATGGACCATGTATTGGTTGAATAAAGGTGAGGACACATTTCTGACACATGAAGTACGTGCAGGTAGCTTTCCTGAGTATGTTCCTGCAGTGCTGCAGCCCCTCATGATGCTGTAGGAACCACGGTAACATGCATCTCGGGCTGGTATATGTCCTGGCCAGGGACTCTGGGCAAAGAGAAGGTGAAGAGGTCATTTCCTTTAATTCTGGGAAATGCATTTAAGGGAGAAAATAAGCAAATTTGGCTGGCTCTTTGGCCATGAATGTGTATAAAACATCTTCTCTGTTGTAATTCCTTTACCTGGGAAGTTGACGGCAATGAAAGTGAGATGTATTCTTAAAACCTAAAACTATACAAAGCTTGATGTCTGTCCCCCATTTGCTACCAGTAAATTCAATGAGTTACTCAGCCTCTGTGAGCATCGGTGTCCCCTCCTCTGCAGATCCTGATAATACCTAACTTGCAGAACTCTATACCTTGTAATTAATGTATACAAGGGACGTGTCCCTACCAGTGGGCAACACAGGGGATGGTGTACCCATATCTCATCAGGATAAAGTGAGGTAATAGGTAATAATAATTAATCAATTGCTTGAGAAACAAAAAGAGTACATTTTAAAATTTCACATGCAGTAACAAATGGATCTTCTCCAAGAGCAACCACATTGTTTGATAGAAGAAATCTGTTGCCGCTCAGCAGATAGTCACAGAAAACGGAACACTATGGCTTACATATTTGGAAAGAAATTCTGCTGGATCTAATTATCAATGTGCAAGTGAACTGTTCACAAGTACACAGTCTCCTGAGACAAAGCAGAGGTACCAGGCACCCTGGTTATGGTGGCTCAGTCATATGTGAAGAAGAAAACAAGCAATTTCTAGTGTTTCTGGAAGGTTCCATGAAATTAACCTTTTCCTGCCTATTACAAGCACAAATCCACAAGCTCTGTAAGTCCTCTAATAAAAGAAAACATCTTTATTAAACAGAATTATTTAAAATAATTTCAATGTCTTACTCGCATGTATTGGAGAGAGACATCTCTGGCATATGATACACATTGATGTCATGGACTAAATTGGAATGGATGGGTCACTTTTTCTCCCAAACCCATAGTCATGCTTGATAAAAGGTAAAATAGCTGAGTTCAAAAGAAGGGAAGTTAATTTTTTGAGTGTATATTCAAAACTAAAAAAAAAAACAAACACAAACAGTATTTGCAGAAAGGGGTTTTGGTCCCCCATGTAGGGATTAGGGAAGTCGGTATTAATACAGAGCTGGGTGTGGGGAATGAGTCCGCAGGACATGTGCGGTGGGGACTTGGAACAGATGCCTGGCATGAAGCCACAGCCTCTGCAATCTGCAATGTCCGGGAAGCTGGGAATAGACAAAATCAAACAGGCTCCGCATCCCAAGGAAGGGGAGGGAAGATGGTGAGCAGATGAGAACCACAGCTCGAAACAGACTTAGCGGTGAGAAGAAGTCGTCCTAGATTGCTGTTACCTCGCAGAGGGGCAGAAGTTAGATCGTTTGCATGGTGTGATCACCTTTTTACAACAGTATAAAAGTGTGTGTAGCTCTGGTAAAATCCTTACTGCCTAAGCAGAAACAAGGTACAAATATTTCAGTAGAGTGTTTTCCACCATGAAATCCCGAAGGTAACCTCTGCTGGCGAGGGGGACGTGATCACTAGAAGGACAGGCAGGGAGTCAGGGGGAAAGTCCAGCTTCCGACGGTGGGAAAATAGCGATTGTAGGATGAAAGCAGGAGAACTGTACATTTTCTAGGCTTGATACTAGGATTCTTGGATGAAAAGAATATTCTGGGCATGAGTCCTGAGTAGGAGACTCAAAAACAATCCCGTATCTAAAACTGTAAGACAGACAGTGAAACCTCAAAGACGTTGTGAAAGTTACCAGGACCCATGGACAGTGTGCGCACCTCACCTTCTCTGGCCCTGGATAACCTGATTCCTTACCTTTCTCTGTTGCTGACCTAGACTCTGGAACCCCAGGGGGTGACCCCTACCAGCCGCATGCCCTGGGGCTGCTTGCTCCCGGCTCCTCTGCTTCCTACCAGTCGGACAATGGGCAGGACTTGCAAGGAGAAGGGCTGGGCAGCACACATGCTCAGCCCTGCCTCCTCTCACCTCATGTGGTCTGAGGGAAGCTACATCTCTGGTTGATACTCAGTGGCTCTGAATCTCCACAGTGGGAACACATTCTCTCAGCTTCTAGACTGAGGCTCACAGGGTTCTCCTCGGGTTTTGAGTCCCAGAATCCCGTCTGTTCCCCAGTCCCACCTGCCATCCTGCCATGGACATACACAGTCTCATCATCAGCCCACTTCCAAACCCCAGTTGAGTTTGTCCTTCCTGCTAAGACCGCGGTCAGTTCCAACAGACTGCTTACAGGGAAGGGAAAAATAGACAATGTGCTTCTCATCAGAAATAACAGGAACCCACACAAGGCAAGGACTCTGGGGAAGGGACGGTCATAAAAAAACACTCAAAACAATGCAGAACTTCAGGGCCACATCATCTGAGCTGGAAGCAACGCCTGTGTGAAGAGCAAATAGCAGGCGCAGTGTTGCTGCCTAAATTGAAGAGCATTATTTGAAGCTAATAATGTCTACCAGCAACCCAGTTTGTGAGCACTCTGAGTGCAATTTTTCAAAAACCTGTGTTGATAAAAAATCAGAGAGACTGGAATGAAATGTGATGGAAGGCGTCAACGAACTAAGTGGACTGTCTAGAATAAGAAGCATAGAATAGAGTATAAACATGCAGAAAATGATCGACTCACTTTGCTAAGACGGAGAACCTAAGACAGCAGCGTCCAGGTGAGGAGGGACTGAATGCCGTCAGAGCTCGATGGGGACACAGTGATGGTTAGTATGTAAGGAAGCAGGAGAGACATACAGTCGGCTGTACGGTGGTCCATTTCAGAGGGAGAGGCCAGGCATTTTCACAGAATCTCCTTCCCCACCTCCCCCCCACCAAACCGTAAGCCACCATCTTCCCTGCCTGGAATTGTTCAGAGAGATTCATCAGAAACAGAAATCTCTCTAAGTTTCCCAGAATGGACATCCCGGATGCGATTTCTCTCTCATGTAACTGGTGCTTTACCAGACTGGGCCCCTGCATTTCATTTCCAGTGAGTCAGCCCTCGTGTAGCGTGAGTATTCTGACGTGTAGGCGTTCCTACCGCTTACTCTGTGGATACTAGTAACTATCTGTTTATGTTTTTGTAAGTCCTGGAAAAAGAAGGAATTTGTGATAATAGAAAAAGACAAACAAGTCTTCATATTTGTGTCTAATTGAATGGAAACCTCAGTGCCTCTTTAATTTAGGGAGATTTTTTTTTTCACTTACTAACACAGACTGGTTTAATGCCATTCATTTAGCCTTACTGTATGACTTGTTTGGGAGTAAAAGGTGCTGTTAATGCATGAGCAGTTTTCTCTAAAGAGCCCTGAAGGTCAGAATGACCCATGGTAACACTCAGAACTATATGATGGAAAGTTCATTTATCCTCATGAAACATGAATGCCTAAGAAATACAGGTGTATGCTTCAAGTTTTAAGTCTGTACATTTGTTTTTAGTGATAGGTAGATGCTACATGACAGGTAGGTAGGTAGGTAAATAGAGAGAGATATATATTCAACATGTTTGGTTGATTTATTTATGGAAAATACAGACCAATAAAGCCATTTATTCCCCCACCCAGATCACACAATTGACTCGTCTTCTCTATTTGCTTCAACCAATGATTTACCAAGTGAAAACCCCAAACACAGTATTGAAACGTCCTTTGACCCTGAGGTCAGTGTGTATCTTTCCTGCCATCCCACTGTACTTCCACCACACGTGGACCTCTTTTTAAGCAATGCATTTACTACTACTTTGTATTCTTTGGAGGCATACGATAAATAGCAACTCAGTGGACCTACCTTTTGTGAATTTTGCTCTTTGCTCAATCAATACAAAACAAGGCATGAGAGAGAGAGATTTAGATCCAATTTACTTGTCTACACGCCTTTTGTTCATTCATCTGTGAATACTTTGTTGCTTTATGCATTTCAGGTAGGTCCTAATGTGCTCATTTTTTCAAAGACTTGTAAGTTTGAATGGCAAATTTATCCATGTTTTTGTCATTCAATATGTGTATTCTGTTTTACTCAAGCGATTCTCCATATTCTAAGTGTGTTCATGTAAAATTATTTTTTCTGTCCTCTTATTGTTTTTTAGGTTTTACATTTATCATGTCATACGTTTAGGAATGTATTTTCTGAGCCGTGTGATGTAGGAATCAAGTTTTATTATTGTCCACGTAGTGAGCCAGCTCACCCCTCCGTGTAATCCAGTCTGTTCCCATGGGTGGGTAATAGAGTGCGTCGCACCCATTCCTACCAGCTTGTGTTTAAGAAGGGATCTAGAGAGGTTTGTCTAATCTGTCTTTTTCAAATATAAATTTGCATGGGGCTTGATACAGTGGTTGCCACCATGGCACGTTTCTAATTTTGCACAAAGGGAACAGGACCTTAAATGCCTCTGAGAAGCACTGTTATTAGGTCAGTTATTTCCCTTGGGCTTGGTAAATACACGTGCCACAGTGTCTCTCACCAAGTGGCACCTCTCATTTGAGTTTTTCCTGAAGAAATGGCTGATTCTATGCCTAGAAGAGGACATGTACAATGTGAGCCTGGAGCATCATGTGGCACCGGAAAGGAAGGGCTGAAACACGCACACCCTCATACACGTGGTGACGGGGATATGGCGAACAAACACGGAGGCGACCGAAGACGCTGGCCAGTGGTCACACCTGGAACGATTTGGGCAACAAAGTACAGTGATAGTAGGCTGGGACCCGAAGTATAAAATAAAGGTCCACAAGTCCATTCTGATGTAACTAAATGATTGAACAAATCAGCTAATGGGAGAGGACAGACAAATCTCACGTGCGGAAGAATTCAAAGTTACTCACGTAGGTCCTGCGCGCTAAGGGCGCTGTACCAAAGCGCTTGTCCGGTTTGGGCTGTGCAGAGTGGCTTCTTTGCATGGAAGACGAGGGGGTGTGACTTTACCCTGGGGAGTCCCAACAACACTCAGCCAGCTGTGCAGGTGAGACACAAGTCACGGTCATCCTTTCTCAACAGGAAACATGCTCCTTTGTTATGACGTGGTTCTCATTAGCCAGTCGAGTCACACACAGGGACTCAAGCCCTCTGCTGAATGAGTGTCTTGAAATGATGTGGTAAAAATGGTGCTTCACCTCTGTGGTCTTCCTCTCAAAAACCCGTAAGTCCCATCTAATGATGGGGAACAACGGCAGGCAAATACCGGCATTCCTCAGTTTACCTGACCATTCTATTCAAGCCCACCAAAGTCAATTAAATTGAGAACAGTCAACGGTCAAGAGGAAGCTGAGATGGTGACCATGAAATGTGATGGGGTGCGTTGAGTGAGATCGTGCCACAGAAAAAGGACACCGAAATGTGAAGATCTAGGGGAAGTACTGGCTTCTGCCAGTAGTAAAAAAAATGATAGTAAACCGCTAGCTGGAGACGTCGTGCATGCTAGAGCAATGGGAGAATCAGAAAGAAAGGAGAGGAATAGCTCAGTTTGTTTATAATCACCCAACAAGAGATGAAATGAATTTGTAATATTTGTTTTTCCTTTGGAAGGTAAATAATTTAGAAATATTTCAGTAACATTCTCATAATCCCAGTGAGTGTTTCATTTAATATGTGAAATGTACGTAAGTTCCTTAGAAAGTAAAAGGCACCCTGTGGAGGATCCTGGGAATGAACAAGGGTATTTGAAGGTTCCATGTGCATTTTAGCAACTTTCAGCTCTTTGCCGCCTTCTTGAAACCCTGTTCCGGGGTGTCTGCGGAAGTTCACGTCCTTTCTGGGACTTGGAGGCTGTTGGTGCTTATCGTCAAGCTTGGCAAGACGAATGCTTTCAAATGAAGAAACCAGCTGTCCACTGAGCCTGCCCTTACCCTGCCGTCAGGGAGCAATGCTGACTTACCAAGCAGCGGCCTGCTTCTTTCACAGCCTGAGCTTAATGATGGCATTGATCAAAATGTTAATTTATGTTGATTTATCAAGACAGGATGATTGTAGTGAGAAGCCTTCATGATTGGTACTTCCAAAGTAAATGTACTGAAATGATAAATGTGTGTTTCCCCGGCCACAGAAATGGATTTTGCTCCGCAGTTAATGTTTCATAGAACCCAACTTCATTAGGCAGAACTCAGCTAATGACATCAGGAATTTGTTTCATTTTATCAAATTGCATTAATTAGGGAAATGTGCTGAATGTTGATTGTGAAGAAACATGCTCTTTTTCCTTGGAGTAAGGAAAGAAAAAACAAGGTAATTGGATTAATTTGTCCTTCCTTCCTTTTTTATTTTATTTTATTTTCTTTTTAACCTCCATTAACTAGCAACTTGAAGATCCTTTCTCAAGATCCTTTCTCAACGTGAAAGCCTGGGCAACTTTGTGTTCCCACGGTTCTCTTTCGCTGCTTTAATTGTAGGAATTTTAAGTGAGAGTTCAGCTGGGCCACCGCCAACTCCAAGGTCCATGCACAACGTTGTATCTCCGGGGAACTGCACCTCATAAAGCCCAAGATTTCCAATAGTGGCAAAAGAAAAGAAAGAAAGAAGTTTGCCAGTACCTGCAGCTTTATATTAGTGACTTCTGTACATGGAAGGCTCACAAAAATCTCAACGTTGATGTGTCCGAATGTGTGGCCCTCTCCCCACCGCTGACTGAGCCCTCTCTGACCCATCATCAAGTAAACTGGAAACTCAGCCTTTCCAGACACACAGGGGAAGGCCTGGGGGCGTGTTGGACTTCCGTTGCTCTCACACGTGCCTCCAGTCTGTCGGGGAGTCCAGAGGACTTGAGTTCCTTTGTCGCCTCGTGGCACATCCACCTTCGACCGTAGCCCAAACCACTGCCTGCTCTTCCAGCCCCTGATTTCCCTGTAGGAGCTGTTTCTTCCCTCGTACTCTCAGACCATCCCCAGAGCAGCCGCCAGAGTGTTCCTTTCATAACACATGCGAGATAGTGTCACTCCTGTGCTCCAGCCACCCAGAGGGCTTCCTCACTGGTCTGCGTGAAGAGAAGTGTGTTCCCAGTGGCCTGAGCTCCTGACCACGTCTCCAGTGACGCTCCTCCCGCCAAGCCCAGGGCTCTGTTCTGTCTGGGACACATCAGCAGGTCCCCACTGCAGGGCCACCTGCTGCTTCTCTCCCTGGAATGCCTTCCACCAAGAACAGTGCAGTCTGGTCCACAGTCAGGGTCTTGCCTCAAATCTCACACTTTCATTGGGACCTTAAAATTGTACCCTGTCTCCCTACCTTCTCTGCTTATCTGCTGTCATAAGAACAAAATGCATGGAAGCAAATTTTTTAAATGAGTTAACATTCTCAATTTCCAGGAAGCCCAGCCCACGGCTGCTGCCGACAGCTGGACTGTGTTTGGAAGTCAAGTGTGTCCCCACAAAAGGCATCCGATGGGCAGTGCAGGCTGCCTGGTGCCCATGAGCTGCCTCGGCCGTTGCTGGTCCATGTAGGCGGACTGCTGTAGCCCTCCTGCAGTGCAAAAAAAGGCTAATTTTAAAATGAAGCACATTTTGTAGCTGCAGAATGCCCCTGAGCTTATTCCAAAGACTCATGAAAAACACTGATGTAGATTCACTCAGCCCTTATTCTTGTCATCTGGGCTATATGAACATCCTCTTTCTTCTTTAAGTAAAACAGCACAGCCAGCTCTAGAGATATTAAATGATCTCCAGCTTCACCTTTTACATATCTGTCACTAGCTGTCTAAGAACGTTGTTCCTCTTCTAATCGAGACCTTTGTGACGCCCTCCCCAGACCTATGAAGGAGGCACCTTCTGTACTGGAAACAGCATGGTTATCAGCCACGTCGCCTTGGCAGATAGATTCTCTTATTCTGCCTCTGCTGGTTAATGGCAATTGATGACTTCAGAGAATTACAATTTCTCTGAACGTTTTTTTGTAGAGTAAATATACCATCATTGCCTTCTTCATTTCTGTAACGGTTTACTGGAATAAATGATGTGAAAGTGCTATACAAACACAAATTATTATCATCAGCATTCATTTGCAAGTGTTAATAGCCCAAAACATTTCCTCTAATTAAAAGGATTTTCATTTTAGGAGAAATCAGATCTTAGGCTGCAGGGATAAGGCGCAGAAATCGGGGTCTAAGTATCACAGGGTGGGGACATAGAGGTTTCTCGGGCACCTTTCATTTCATTCATATCTGCAGAAAAAGAAGCGGCCTTAGGGAGACTCACGTGTACGTCCTGGAAGTGAAAAGAGTCCAGGAAGCTCAGCTCAGGGACCCAGGAGGGAGTGCCCGAGGCCCTCAGGGTTTCATTGTCTTGTCAAATCATCTTGCTCCAGACTTTTTGGACCCGGCATTTTCTAAAAGTTAAAGAGGGACTTGAAGGGCACCACCAGGGAGCACCCCTTCCTTTCCTGTGGGAGCTCAGCAGGGGCAGGGGGCACAGGTGGTGCCTGTGTCACTGATGCTGGTCAGGGCTGACGCCTGGGAGGATCTCAGGCCACAAGGGATGAAAAGTAGGTGCCATTGCTTAGTTATAAAATACCGTTTTCAGAAAGCCTCACATCACCTACTGAGAGGAAATTCTCAGTCTAAGATTCTCAGTGCCTTAGGAAAGCCTATGACTTGTGTTGCTCAGCTACTTGCAAGTGGGGGACAAGAGAGCCATAGGGGGTTGGTGACGTGGGCAGAGGCTGCAGCTCCGGAGAGAGTTCAGGAGAAGCAGGGGGGGATGGCTGCTCTTCCCTGCGCATGTCTGTGGAGCCTGGAGGGGGTACAGAAACCATGTCTGTGCTGATGGCCACTGAAATCTGAAGACAGCGATGACCTGCTGAACGTTGCCTAAGCAGTAAATGACCAGGAGGAGAGGGAATAAGTACCATTTCTTCCCAACCGCACAGCTTTGTCGTCTCCTTCCACTTTGTAAAACACTAAATCATTTTCCCTGACTTTGAACTGCAGCCTTCATTTACTCATCTACTTAACGGGAAAGTCATGATATCCGCCTCTGACTTGTAGGCATGTGTGTGTGGTCCTATGAGCATCCGTGTGAACACATGCTCTGGGGAGGTGAGGATGTCGCGGGATATGCAGTGCGCCGGCTCCTCAGGATGCAGCGATGAAGCGGGTGCCGCTTTCCCTGTAGAGCCACCGATGCGGGAACCAAAGTGACGTGGTGACCGTCAGGTCCCTCAGTGTACCTAGGACCTTGGAGCTGGGGCCAGGGACGAGCGGGTTGTAGATTTCCGCTGGAGCTCTAGAGATGGCCGCTCACTGAAGGAGGCCTTCAGCTTCCCCGGGCTCGGGATGGGTCGCTGGGGGGAATGAGCTCCGTCCGCAGCAGGCCATGGGAACGTGTGGTGTCATGAAAGGAAAGGAAGTATATCTGATGCTTTCTGCTTCTGTAAACTTCCCTTCTTCTCTTCTGCTCATCCCCTCCTTCCTTCCTTTCCCTCTTGCCCTCTCCTCTCTTGTCTCCCGAACAATCCACTCAGAGAAAGGCAAGTGTCCATTTCATAGGGAAGACCCACTCAAGTGCTAGAAGTTGTTGGAGCAGATTCTGTCATCTCAAGAAGATAGAAAGCAGATAATTAAGTAGATTGAATCAATAGTAATAGCTGAATGCTCCGAACTTAACGGAACTTAGGAAGAGCTGCATTACAAAGGGAAATATAGACACTAAAAACCACCAAGAGTGACAGGTGCTGTGGGGAAGAAATGATGTCATTATGCCCCGCGGCATCTGCTGGCCTGGGAGAGTCAGGACGTTCTCTGCAGAAGGGAACTGCAAGCCACGGGGCAGTGCGGCTCCCAGCTAGGAAGACAGTGGCTGGACGGTAAGCATCAGGAAGGCTAGTGCACAGGTGCTGGGGCTGTAAACCCAGTAGGCGGGTGTCCGTGGATGAGGCTGCAAGGACTCAGCAACTGTATCTTGCTGATTCAGAACTTGTACATTAAGAAAGTTGGACTGCTTTATAGGATAATGTGGGGAAGCCTTTTCACCTTCAGGGCAACTGCTGTGACTCCCTGTTTGCAGAGTGGAAATCTGTTTGCTCTGTAGCCTCATTTTTATCTTGGCTTTTCCCCTATATGATCCCTCGTTCCCTACAGGGACCTTCATGGGCAGCCCTGAGGTCCTCTTCTCTGCAGACACTTGGAAATACCAGTGTGTTAGTGTTCGTGGCTACAGTTCTCATCCAAGTGTCTGTGTGTCTAGGATGTCACCACCCCAGGTCAGGTTTCCCTCAAAACAACCTACTTTTACTCTGTAGTGTGTATCATCTTCCAGCACAGTATAATATTTACTTATTTAACATGCTCCGTTTATTTCACCAAGTCATAATGTAAAGGCACATCATTTTCTTTTTTCTCCCCACTAATATGTGTGTGTGTATGTGTGTGTACAGGTGTCTACAGATGTCCTTGTATACAATAAGTAGGCTTTTGATAAATAGTTTCTGAATGAGTGACTAGATGCCAAGAGAATAGTTCCCAGATTCAGTTCCAGTTCACCTCTGTCTTCGGATCACCAGTCACATGTATTCAGCTGTTTACAGGATGTTCTTGTTCCAGTGATGGAATTCTGCACGTCTAAAATGCCGCCTCCCTAAAACGGCTTCTGTTCCATGTTCAGTGTCTCAGAAGCACCACTACCATTTGCCAGGTTGTTCCATCTGGAAATCTTGCAGAGCCTCTTGACTCCCCCGTCCCTCTGGCCCAGGGTCTAACCGCGTCCGTTCAGCCTCGCTCCCACATGTCTCTGACATCTGCACCCTCACGTTCATTCCATCCCCACATCTAGTTGGCTACACCAACATTTCTTGACTGACCAACTACATTAACCACCTAAATCACCTTAATCAAGATCCTATATAGCTTTAAGGTTGAGCAATCTCATCTGACAACCCATCCAGAGCTATTTTTTGAAATTGCCAAGTCGGACAGGGTTCTGGAGCGTTTATGCCTTGAGTAAGTCTGTTCATGTTACATGAAGTCACTCTTGACTAAGGAAGGGTGGCTTCTGGGGGATGTGGGCACAGAGTTTAGACTACTTGGATGGAGGTGTAGTGGGTAAAGAAGTGGTTAATAAACAGCATTTCAGGAGCTTTTTCTCAGAAGGGAAGTGCTGAGATAGAGTTGTAGACAAGACGTGGGTTCAAGCAGGTGAGTCCTCAGAGGCTTGGGAGAGCGATTTGTGTGGTGAGGCCAGCGCACTGCTGAGGGATTAAGTGTGATGAGGACTTTATGGAATAAGCAGCACAGAGTTCTTGTTGTTTCTCAAGAACTCGCTGGAGTGATGGGGTCACGAGGGATATTGGAGTGGTTTGAAGAACAGGGGATTTGGAATTTGTAAAACAGAAGGTAAAACTTAAGAAAGTTGACTATAAAATGAAAGTATTACCATACTACTCAGAAGGGGATGTTCGCTCAAAGGAAGATGGTGTGTGTGTGTGTTTAAGAAAAAAGCAGATTCTAGATTTGTGATGAGTTATAAGTATACCTATAAATCTGGAAGGCCTCACTGCTAATGTAAGATTTTCTCAGACGTAGGAGGAAATATGTACTTTAGGTAAGAGAAGTGAAGCCTGCTTTTGATATCAGGAGAAAAAAAAGAGTGAATGCAGCCACAGATAAAGAGAGAGGTAGACAGACAGCCAAGCAAGACAGAGAGAGATGACAGATCGGCGGGAGGCAGACAGCATTGGTATTTGGGCAAAGAAATTGACTTCAGTTTTTTTTACGATAGTGGTAAGTAAGGTCATCATTTTGGAGTAGAGAAGCATTAGCGGTTTTTAAAGAGAGGAAGATCTGTGCTTGTGGTTAGTATTTTACTGGTGTTGTCTTAGGCACAGTACTTACTTTCTCTGACCTTCAGTATCTCTTGTAAAGTGAGAGCATTTGATTACATGTCCTCATGATCCTTTACATTTCTAAAATTAACTTCACGATTTGCATTTAAATGAGAGACACTTCCAATCTCAAAGTAATTCATCTCAATTCATCAAACACGGGATATTTTATTTTATTATGGATGTAAGGAAACTGTTCATCAGACACGGACGCATGAGATGGGTAACGAAGTACGCATGGGCCGGCTCACCCCCTCATCGGCCCTCTAATTTACACTTGCCTGCAGTACACGTGTGTGTAATGGGCAGGTGGTGTGTACCTGCTGGGACGTGAGGGCCATCGACAAGCCTGTATTGCTCTAGATTATTGCTGTCGTCCCCCATCATGAGCATGTCAAGCCAAAATATAAATATTCAATGTATGCACATATACAAACAAAATCAATTCCAGGTATTAGGTGGAGTTCAAGTTTATAACAGTCTGAGCTGCGCGTGACTGTTCATCACTCACATTTTCTTTTAGCCTGTAGCTAACTGGTTTCCACATTCGCTTCTCTCCCCGCCATGTATACTGTTTCACTAAACATTTATTAAAAATGTAGTCATTTTTAGTGTAGAGATTTGTTGGTATGATATGACTCTGCCCTTGTTTCTGAGGGATTAACTAGTGAGTGTGAACCATGTGGCCAGTTCAGAGGTCTTTCCTCTGTAGCAAAGATGTCAGTCATTGAAGGCTAATGCTGTGGGATTGCTTGTAATGCATACATTTGAGACAGTATTTAACCAGATATTTCTTCACAAAATGACGGGGGAACCTAGAATTACCAGGGAAAGTATTTCTTGTTGCAAAATAAATGCGGTAATCTCCCTGAAAAAAAGAGTCTGTTTATGAGATTATGTAGTAAAAAGACCCAAGTCTCATCCAGCCTCAGAGTGCCGCTCAAACCAGCCCGGTGGGAACAGGGCGCATTAGGTGCAGGGGCGCCCCAGAGCTGACTCTCCGCCCGCCCTGGTAGCCCATAGAATCGTGCCTGGAGTATTGGGACAGCAGGTCAGTGACTGCATTTCCAAGCTCTGGATCCCAGAGCTGCCTCTGCAGCCAGGGAGTGGCTTCACAGAAGGATTTGTCACCGCTGTGCCATTTAGGATCCTTCAGGTGCACGGTCCTGCTCACCGGAGCTGGTCATGGACGGAGCGCAGCAGCCTTCGCCACAGACGGGCTCTCAGCCCTGAGGTCGCCAAATGCTGGAGCGCCTGGCCATACATATTTCACCAGGTTGTCCAGTTAATCCTCTACGAGGCGGCGAGACTGTCAGGCTGGGAGGCAGCCATTCTCTTAGAGGCTATAAAACCGTATGAAGAAGTAGTTGTAAATGGTTTGAGTGTATAAATTATGTACACTGGCAATTAAAAATTACAAAAGGAAAGGGCTGGGCTCTGTCTTTGCAGTGATGGAGAACCTCAGCCGAGTAAGTGCTTTGGAAAACCTCTCCAGCATTTTGGATTTTTTTGTGGACTTAATATTAATTATTCTCTGAAGCACAGGTGACACAAATTTTCTTTCTCTTGCAGAAAATAATATAAAAAGGTAAAATGAATCACACTGAAATGTAATTTATGGAAACAAATCAGCTTCTAAGTATTACGATGGATTTCAAAGCCACCCCGGCTGTGAATAGGACAGCAGTTATGTACTGTGAATTATTTGTTTTACAAAAGTTAGAGGATTTTTTAAAAAGCCTTTGCAAAACTGCCTGAGTTCTTGGTCCTTAAAGAATGTTCTTTGGCCAAACACAGCATGTTTGATATAGTCTGTTAAATGTTTTTTTATTAAATAATTGTAAATGTTGGTACCGAAACGTATCATCCATTTGAGAATTCGGATGCATGGATTATCATCAAAATGCTTATATTAAGTACCTGAGTGACCTTGAACACTGTTTGTCACCTCTATAGAAACTGAATGAACAGATCTTCAAAATCCGAGAGCCGGCCATCCACCCACAAGCTCACTGCTGTGTATTCACTTCTTCTCTTACTGTAGCTCACCGACACTCAGACAAAACAAGATGATGTTTATTTTTGGCTGAAGTGTATTTCATAGTCAGGGTATTGGAAGCATGTAATGAGACTTCCTTTCAGCTTTATTAAGGGATACTTTCAAAGTTCAACATGTAGTCTGTAGTGTGCTTATTGCTTCATTATTACAACACATGATAATATTGATACAAGCCAGCATTTCTCGAGTTCTTACAGTAGGCCCCTGATTTTGCATGTGCTATTTCAATTTAATCTTTAAAATGACTATATAATGTAAATCTGTTATGCTGTTCATTTACCACCAACAATACTGGGACTTAGGAGGCACATTTGCAAATCTTAAGAAGTTATTAAGTAAATAACAACAATTTAAAGATTCATCCCAGAATCAGAATGCTCTATTTGTTTAGTGATACCTAATTCTGATATGTACATTTTATAATCTAGATAGGGTTCTATAAACTGACAGTCATTGATAGAAAAGCTTTAAAATAGGGAGTGTATTATGCATATAGGAAAAATGTAGTTTGAGTTTAATACCTTCATAACTAACACAATTGTATTTAAAGCTCGGGTAATTCTTTTTTCACTGAGATGTTGAATCCTGAATTTTATTTGGAAAATATGAGCCCCTTCTTAAGTCCCTATTATGCACTGCATACAATAAAGCAGAAAACGATACTCCAATAGCACAGGCTGCGTCCGGTGTAAGTCGCCTAAAATGGACTTGCGTGCACTTTCCTAAATGGATGAGCACGTCAACCCACGAAGGAGCCGTAGCTGGGGGGCCCTGTCACAGCCCTGGGGTGCAGGGCGCAGCATGTGAGGAGACCAGCCTGAGTGCCATGGCAGATGGCAGGAAATGCATCAGGCTGATGAGAAGAGCTCCCACAACAATCCCCAGACGGGGGAGGAGGCTCTGCGGGGCCGAGCTCCCTGGGGTTCTGACAGCAGCGGTGCCCGGTGGGAAGAGAACAGGCCCGGTGTGCGCGTGGGGCAGACACCTCCTCGTGGCTCCTAATGTTTGTCTGCCATTCAAGAGCCTCTGTGGTGTTGGGGGAAGTCCTGATACCAAACGCATCTCTCTCCAAATGCGAGTTTAGCTCAGGGCTCTTACGTGCCTTGTTTATCCTGCACTAACTTTTATTTATTTATTTTTTGGTCCTTTTAAATAGATTAGTAAATAATAATTTTTTACAAGTATGAATAGGCTATTCATGCAGAATTCAGCATGGTACAATAGAAAATGGATTTGAATCCTGGGAGTTGGTTCCCTCCAACTGTAAGATTACAAAGCTGCATAAACCACAATGAATAGTTTTTGCAAGTGCAAATCATTAGGGAACTCGGGCTGATTAACTTTTTCCATTTTTTAAAAAATACATTCATAAGACTGTGTTTACAGTTTATTTTATTATGTGTATATTAGGCAAGTACTGGAAAGCATGAATAATAATTCAAAAAAGTTTCTAGAACTGCCTTTTACTACTTATTAACTCTGGTTATTGGAGAAGCATTACACTGTATTATAATCTTGCTCTAATTGTTTCATATTCAACCTTCTCTTCTGCAATATGAGAGCAAAACCCAAATAGTGTAATTACTTGGCTGTGAAGTTCGAATCATTTTAAGTAGTGGAAAAAGGTCTTAGTACAGCATTTGATTACCACTCTATAAAACTTTGTAACATTTTCTCTCTCTTGTGTTAGTCCAATTTTTGTAAGGTTGCTTTCGTTAACTACTGGTTAAGATTTAAAATGGTCAATTTCATGTATTACAGTAAAACTCCAGGAAAATTTAATAATACTTGAAAATAAAAAGCTTTAAAAAAATTACTATTAAGCAAAGTAAGCCCTAAAGGGCCTTAGCTTAATTAGATAATCAAGTGAAAAATTATCTGGAATTTTGGTGAACCGCACTTACATGTCAATGCCAGTAGGAAAGTGGCATCCTATAAAGATTGTGTGCCTGTTTTATTTATAAAAGTCTTCAGTTTCACTCATGATCAAGAGAGATTTTATTTAGACTACAAGCAACTGTCACACTGTGCAAATTAGAACCAACTCTTTATGTCACGTGACAGCTAAGGTGTGAAATTAATCAACAGGTGAGGAATTTTGAGGTTGTGGAAGATGTGAATGGTCGGAAGATTTCTTTATACTTTTTCTTTTTCTTTTTTCTATTTGTTCAGTTGCCCTAAAATCAGGTTATCTGTGTGTTTTTATTGTACTTTATTAAATGAACCTATTAATTTTCAAAGGCAAATATTACAAGAAATAACCATTTCCAAGACGGAAGCACTGATTTTCTGATTATGTGTCACCCAGTTGTAGGCTAGTGTCTGCTTTCCAACACTGTATTTTTGCTGCATTGTTTCTCTGCTTCAGGAAATGCCAGGAGGGGTTCATTTGTATCAACCAGCTCCCAGATACAGAACAGAAGCCTGTTTTCCAACTGGGAAAACCCAGAGGGTCCCTTCAGTAGTGGACTGAGCCTAGAGGGAAGGGCAGGCATCCTGCAGGTAGCCGGCCAGGCAGGAGCTGCCTCCGTCGTGTGAAGCCCAGGGAAGGGAAGGCACCTGGCGCGAGGGGACAGCCAGGGGCGCCGTCTCAAAGGAGCAGTAGCGTTTCGTGAAGGGACGCAGGCAGCCTCCAGGGAAGGAGCGGGCAGGACCAGCAGCCTGCCTTCAGTCCCTCAGCGCTTCATCTCCTCGGGGGGCCTCCGCGTGCGGGACACCAGGGCATCCCCGGGCCTGCTCTTGGGCACCACCACAGCAGTTCCCCGGGGCTGCTGGCAGGTGCGGGAAGGACAGTCTGAGGGTGGACAGGAGTGCTCTGGCCCTGTGACGGGCATCCGCCTGTGCATATTCAGAATGCCCTGAATCATCTAAAGTGCGTGTGCTCTGCAAAGAAAGGAGAGAGGAGGCCTTGGCGAGCATCTGAATGTTAGGAAGGCGAACCAATGGATAAAGAACTAGAAGAAATGACAAGAACAGGGGCAGAAAGCAACCCTGGAGAGAGAGGGCAGGCACAGAGGGTGCATCTGAGAGCTCAGTGGAGCCTTTAGTTCCCCTGCCCTGGGTTATTTCCACTAAGGTTTACCCTTTTTAAGAACTCTTTTTCTCCTGTCAAAGTAATTTTCCTGTCAAAGTATTTTCTCTGAGCAAGTTTACTCCTAGAAATACACCTCATAGATTTTGACATACTTTTCTTTTAGATCCTGTAGCCCTTGCAAACTTCAGAAACCAGGTTAATATTATATTTACACCCAGAAGTGGCTCATGGTAATGTTAATCTGAACAGCTGAGTAACCCATCTGCATGGACGTCTGGAACCCATTCGATTTTGTTCTCTTGAACATCAACAGATCTACGGGACCTTGGAAGGATCACTCATAGAATATACACCTGGGGGTTTAGAGTAGCCACCTGTGTTTCAGACGCCCTCTGTTATTTCCTATTTGATTAGGAGAGGAGGCACGGAAAGAGATTTCTTCACTTAAGTTGAGATATATTCCAACCAGTAAACTTATGAGTCTAAAATTTGTTGATTGGGTCCCCCAAATCCTTGCCTGAATGACTACAGCTGTTTTGCTCATGCATGTACAAACTGTACAATTTTAAAGATGTTTTTACATGTGGTAGCTGATTCTGAGAGCCGGTGTCCGTGTGAAGCCGTGAGCGGTGTGGTGAGTGGCGCCCTAACACCCACCACTGCACTGGCTGCTGCGGCCTGAGCAGGAACTTCCTTCGTTGCTTCAAGGAAAGCCAAGCGGAGAGGCTGAGAGGTGGTGTGGCGCAGGGCACACCGTCAGGCCATCCTTCCCAGATGCTCCAGAAATTTAAGCTGCCCACCTCCTGTAAACTGCCTTATAGAATCACAAGTTTATAGAAAGTTAGGGCTGAAAATAGGAAATACATAGAATTTCAGAGTCGTAAAAGAACCAAAATGGGCATCCAAAAAAAAAACTCTAGTTTGCATGTCTTGCTCAGTCTTGATTGAATCTTCATTTCCTTTCAAGAAATGTTTCTCAAGTGAGAATGCTGGAAGGGGGCTCCGGGCTGTGGATGAAGGGCCTGGAAGTCCCCGTCACTGCAGACCCTGTGCTCAGAGCCCACAGTCATTAGCAAGGATCCGAAGTACATTGGATGTTTTACCATATAAGAAGGTAAAAAAAAAAAACTTTATTTACCTGAAATAAACTACTTCCCATTCCTATATTTTCTACCAGAAATTGAGGAGCCTCTATGCCAGTAAGAAAGGGAATGATGCCAATTAAGAGATTTTGAAATCTTTTTAACAAGGTCTTTTACAATTATTTCTCCTATATTTTTATTATATGTCTCACATGTGCTTTATCAAAAAGGGCATGTAAGTGATATAAAACATATTCTTTTTTTATTAAGGTATCATTGATATATATTCCTATGAAGATTTCACAAGAAAAACAATGTGGTTACTACATTCACCCATATTTTAAAGTTCCCCCCCACCCCATTGCAGTTACTGTCCAGTGTAGTAGGATGCCACAGAGTCCCTACTTGTCTTCTCTGGTCTACACTGTCTTCCCATGACCGCCCCCCACACCATGTGAACTAACCATAATACCCCTCAATCCCCTTCTCCCTCCCTCCCCACCCGCCCTCCCCCACCTCTACCACCTCCCCCACCCCTCCCCTTTGGTAACCCCTGGTCCCTTCTTGGAGTCTGTGAGTCTGCTGCTGTTCTGTTCCTTCAGTTTTTGCTTCGTTGTCATACTCCACAAATGAGGGAAATCATTTGATATTTGTCCTTCTCCACCTGGCTTATTTCACTGAGCATAATGTCCTCCAGCTCCATCCATGTTGTTGCAAATGGCAGTTTGTAAAATGTATTCTTGACACCTTTTCATATTCATGGTCCAGCTCTCAAGACATGTCCAGTAGTCCTTAAACTGAGCGTCTAATTTGTTTTCTCACGATACCATCCTTTGCTGTATTCATAGATAAATGCCCTGCTGTCGACTAACAAGAGGTGGGTGCTTGCATTCACCCTCCTGGGAAGTGTTGATAGAAGATGTCTAGGCGGTCCAATTTTTATATGCCTTCCTAAAATGGTGTCAAATCATTGTGTATCTCCTTGCTTTCCCAGTCATAGGGCAGGATTAGCAAGCGGTGTCACCCATGGCACACTTGCGTCTGTGTTACTACCACTGCCCACCTGAGGCACAGCACAGACTTCAGAGAAATTGATAGAAACTGAAAGAATAAAGGAATACAGCTTACATGGGAGTTAATATGGTAGTTTGATTAAAAGAGCTGGTCAAATTCTAAGAATTTCCAGCCAAATCGGACATTTTCTGACAGGGCTACATCTTGGATTCAAAAATACTCACTTACATAGTGCCTATCATGGTGGAGCAATATTATAGAAGCTTCACCTAGGTTAACCATATGGCCTACTTTACCACCATTGTCCTAATACCCAGACACATCTAGAAATTTTTTTTTTAGGAATTCTCAATTTGTAATCAAGTATGTTATTAACAGATACATGAGAATATGTGGGGTGGCTTTAGTAAGATTTCATTTTCCATTTCTTCTTTCAGAAGTATGTAATCATTTTAAGAAGTCTGGCCCCAAACATGATTACATAGCCCACATGCAGCTGCATGAAGTGTGTTTACCCAGCACTGTGGAAAGCATGTTTCATTCAGATCAAAAGATTGTTCTAGATGCGTGTTGCTCATTTTGGAAATGCTTTCCTGTGTATATACGAGAAGGCATCGAAGTTGCAGCTGCTGACGTGTCGGCTGCAGGGGCCGAGCAGCGCTCATGGCCCTGTGCAGTGATGGCAGCTTCGTACCCGTTTAATTCCAGTAATTTCCTCTCACTCACACAATCACTGAATAGCATAATGCTTTTGGAGTTCATTCTATCAAATGTAAAAACATTCTAAGAGCTACCATAAATAAAGTTAAAAAGTCTAGCAATGGAAATGCAATTATTTGTTTTTTCAGAGATAACAAAAAATACACTTTTTAGTAGAGCACAGTCCTGTGGTAAAGACTCTATTCTTCCTAAAATAGGATGCTTATGAAATAGAAATGTGTTCAAATTGGTTGTGAGGCGTACACAATTCATACTTGCAACAAATAACTGAAATATATTTACTGAGAGATTGAGCACTTTGTGTCTAACCATAGCGAAAAGAAAAAGAAAATCTGGCCTAGAATAGAGAAAGACTTACAGGAGGCATGTGGGAGTCGTTGGATGAAATGAGTTGGATGAAATGGCCCCAAAGTCCTGTCGCCTCCGTAAAATAAACTACTTTCCACTCCTGTATTTTCTGCCTGAAACTCTCTCTGATTCCCTCCCTTTGTGGGCAGTGCTTTCTGAGAGGTTTCTGCTTTGGGGTTCCATGTGCGTTTTCCCACCCCAGGCAGTGAACCCCGGTAAGACTCCAGGTGGGTGAGAAGCATGGTTTTATTTGGGTGAGTGGAGGTGTGAAGGGGAGGTGGGCAGGTGGAACCTCAGGCGGAAGGTGCCGTCTCAGGACCAGGTAGGACAGGGACTGTGGAAAGCGGGGCTTGGAAACTGATCCCCAGAAGCTCTCCGCAGCCACATCCCCAGGAGAGAGCTGTCCCGGGGGGGATGAACGCCGTATGTCCATGGCTGACATTTGAGATGAAATCAAGCCCAAGTGGTGGGAGCAGAGCTGGATCCCACAGTCCCATGATCTGAATGTGGCAGCTACATTCCAAGGACTTTTTGTGGTAGTTTAGGGATTTCCCAAGAAATGTTATCCAGAATTTAGGTTTAAGAATTTGATAATTTATAATGTCCCTAAATCACCCAGTCCTATAGTTTGATTTGGCACAACCACATAAACAAACTGTGCTAACATATGAGAGTTGTTCCTTGATCGATACTGACAGTCAGTATCAAATGTGGACTTCTCACCAGCAGTCGTGTTCTCTCTGTAGAAGCCTCTTAAATAAGGCAAATTATAATGTGTCCTGTGGTCGGTGACCACAGAGTCTATCAGTGCTAGGGTCTGGTCCTGTTAGCCACCGTCATGAAGCCCTAGTACATGAACACCACCCTCTTTGACACAGGCGCATGTGTATCTGTCACACAAAATCACTGTCCCATTCGCCCCTAAATAACCCCAAGGACTCCTTCCCTGTGCTTACATCTCTGACCTCCCTCCCATTCCGTGAGGCCACATCCTTCGTGGATGCATTATTTCCTCATACAGATACTGCAAATCCATATGACATTTTCTAGTAAAAGTCACCATCTAATTTCCCTACATTCAGTTTACGTATACATTCAAAGTACCTGGGGTAATTTTATAGATGCCTGATTTCACCCTTTGCACTTGGTTTTGTCTAATTCCATCCAGAGAGACGGCTTAATTTTAGCTCTGGTGATGTTGCTCCCCCTCTGGTTTGAGGCACAAGCTGCACCACCATCTGAGTGAGGGAGGCCTGAACCGACCAGTGTGCACCCTGAATGCCGAGCCCAGTAAACTGCCCGAGGCTTCGTAATGCCATCGGGGGGTTAGTGACGCTGCCTTCTGTCCCCTGGGGTCAGCACTGGAAACTCCCCCAAGAGAAGGGTATGTAGGTTTGACTTGGGGTCAGTGAGAGAGTGAAGTTGGGGGCCTGGGAGCCTGGCAGTCGGGATCCCCTTTTCACACTGTGAAGAGAAACATTTATGGATCAAGAGCAAAGTCTAGCTGAATTCTTCCATGTCTTACGTGTTTCCTTGGTCAGAATGTATATCTATACTTTTTATTTGAAGTGTATTAGAAATAATGGGCATTTGGTTTTTGTTTTTGGTTAGCAAAATACTGACATTTTGTGTCAATGTTTGTGTCTAATGTTTGTTTCCCCCTCCAAGATGCGTATGCTGAAATCCTAGCCCCAAAGGTAGTGTTAGGAGATGGGGTCTTCCAGGGCTATCAGGTGATGAGAGTGGAGCCCCCAGAAACGGGACTAGTGCTCTAATGAAAAAGCTCCCCCCTCCTCTGAGCTTCCAGACCCCTGGGCCATGTGAGGGCACAGCAAGGAATCAGTGACCCCAAAGAAGGACCTCGCCAGAACCCAACCAGGCTGGTGGTCCTGATCCCAGACGTCCAGCCTCCCAAACTGCAGCAGTAACTTTCTGGTGTTTTTAAGCCACCCAGTCTGTGGCATTTTATACAGCAGTCCCAGCGAACTAAGACACACATGCTTTGTGTGACACATTTATGGATGTGAAAATTGCTTTATTTTAATAACAAAATATATTCAGCATCACACATGTTTAATTATTAGTTTGGATAGCACCAACACTTCCCCTGAATGACATGATTTTTAAAAGAAGTGGTGTCCATCATTAGGTGAATGGATGAAGAAGATGTGGTACATATACACAATGGAATATTATTCAGCCATAGAAGGAAACAAATCCTACCATTTGCAACAACATGGATGGAGCTAGAGGGTATTATGCTCAGTGAAATAAGCCAAGTGGAGAAAGGCAAGTATCAAATGATTTCACTCATCTGTGGAGCATAAGAACAAAGAAAAAACTGATGGAGCAAAACAGCAGCAGAATCACAGAACCCAAGAATGGACTAACAGTTACCAAAGGGAAAGGGACTGGGGAGGATGGGTGGGAAGGGAGGGATGGGGGGTGGTAATAAAAGTGGCATTATGATTAGCATGTGTAGTGGGGGGGGCACGGGGAGGGCTGTGCAGCACAGAGAAGACAAGTAGTGATTCTATAGCATCTTACTATGCTGATGGACAGTGACTGTAATGGGGCGTGTGGTGGGGACTTGATGATGGGGGGAATCTAGTAAACATAATATTGCTCATGTAATTGTACATTAATGATACCACACACAAAAAAAAGTGCTTTTACAAAATGGACCATACAAAACAGACTATGGGCAATATAAAGCATGTATCTCTGGAGTGATGGAAGTGTTCTAAAGTCAGATCATGGGGATGGTCCTGCAGCTCTGTAAATCCACTAAAAATCTCTGAACTGTCATGGCAAGCAAGATAATTTTATCACAAATTATACCTGAAAAAAAGATGTTAAACATAAGTACACACACACACAAGATACAAGAAAAAAATTTCAGAATTCATTTCATCCTAAGAAGGAGTAACAGTTGGTGAGATTGTCCAGAAGAGTGCCATTGCAACAGGGTCCCTGGGCAGCATGTGGCACCCAGAAGCCACTGCACACGTTTTTCCTGAATGTGAGCTCACGAGACACTCATGATTGATCGGTAAGTTTAACTTCACCATTACCTCAATTTTAATAAATAGAAAATGATGAGGTTTCAATAATTACATGTTCCAATGCTACAGAAAAATATATTACTTCATTGTAGTTAATTTCAGAAATGCTCTGTGTACATCTGAAATATCAGCCAGTGTTTCCGAAGTAGATGGAAATCCTCTTTTCTGCTGCTTTTCCCCACTTCCCTCCTCACACATACACGGGGGCACATCTTCTGTTTCACAGCTGCAGAAAATGGCACATCTGCCTTTGTCGGTACATTTCCACATTTCCGGCTATGCACTTTAAGGGTAGGATTTGCAAAATTAAAACAAAATGATTTGCTCTTAATAAGCAATGAAGTAAAGCAAAACCACTTATGTGATGTCTCACATGCTACTGCAGAAGCATGTTGTTTTAAAAATTCAGCAGTAAGTGTTAGACTTCAAAGGAATGCGGGCAAAGGAGAAAATGAGAGCTCTTTGTGGACGTTCCTGTCACCTCTGCCCTTTCTGTGTCATGCAGTGTAGAGCCTGTGATTCTCTGTCATTCACGGTGGCACTGAGGGAGGCTGGGAAGGGGAGTTGCAGGGTAACGACCGAGAGGGGCTGCGGGTGTGGAGGTGGAGGGCTGGCATTCATGTCTGCTCAGAGACGGCAAGGCGGAGATTGGCTTGAATGGCTGCAGGGGAAATTTAGATGAGACGGGAAAAAGAACATTCTTCTGTCCAGACCCAGCCAGCACGCTGCATTGCTAAGAGCGCTAATAAACTGCACGGTTTATATGAAAGCTGGGGTGTGTCGTGAATGATGAGATGCATTGTAGCACTTGAGATTCTAAGATCTGATCTTTCCATACACTCGTGCATGAATTCAACAGGACTTTTATTTTCTTTTTTCACTTGCCATCCTTACTGTATGCTGATAGCTTTGACTGGTGTTAATTTGCCAGTCATTTCTGATTGTGTGGATTGCATTCTAATGCAAGTTAAGTGCAATTTATTTCTAGTAAACCGCTCATTAGCATTAGCAAGATCAACATTTACAACTTAATTACCTTTTCCTGGAGGCACAAGCTACAGCTCTATTTGGGGTTTCAGTATTTTAAACCCACTAGAGAAAAAAAAAAAAAGTATGTTTGGCATGGTGTCAGATATTGTTTAAATATCTGTATTTGGTAAATCACAATTGAAATACCAAAAATCTTTCCCCAGTGTTTACTCATAATGATACTGCAGTGAGATTTTATGGAGCAATAATACACCTCCCTAGTGAATGAGCTCTGAGGTGGATGGCTGGTGTTCACCACCAGAAAGCCAGATTATTGTCCTGTAAAGCAGTTCCACAGGACTGTCACTGGCCATGTGCCGGGTCCGTGGCATCCATTTTAACGTGAGCTTTTAAAACTAAGGCTAAGTGAAAGCGATTACATGCCTGAAAAAAGACATGTGCCGAAATACTGCACTCACTGTGTCCTGAAGTGGGATGGGCGTTCTTGAAATTTGAAGCTGGCATTTGCCATTTTAAACTTTCCTGATTTCCTAAGAATCCAAAGGTACTAAGCCCAGAGAAGGTTCAACTAGAAAATTTCCGTACCTTGTATGCGTCCGTCCACTCTCTTCACACACGCGCACTCGCACTCATGACTGACTGTAAGCTCCCTCCGCTTTGGCGGTGCCCACCTGCCAGGGAACACAGTTGGTCACAAAGCCCTGTCCTTCCCTCACCTCTGCTTGGTGTCGTCGTGCCCTGGGCTGTTCAGGTGTCCGCGGCCCATCCCCGAGGCCTCTCCCCAGCAGGGGGCAGGGGGCAGCATGGGCGTGAGTGGCACTAGCTGCGTGTCTTCCAGGAGGCACGCAGTGTGTCGGGTCCTTGGCTGGAATTGCCCTATTGATGCTCACTGCCGCTCCCGGGAGAGGTGGCCCGTCTCTAGGAGGGCAGCAGTGATCAGGGACCTGCTGCAGTGCCACCTCTACTGAGTGTCACTGCAGGGCTTGTGTGCCATCCGGACGCAGACATCAGGTGTCAGGTGCCTCAAGGGGGGTCACGTCAGTTCCCCGGGACTTGGTCCAGACCTGCCCATGCTGGCGGGTCCTGCTCTTCCCCCCACTGGGCTGGCCAGGCACCCTGAGAGAGGCCACAGCCTGGTCCTGGTGCCCAGTGCCCTCGGGATGCCACCCAGGCCCAGAGCCCATGGCAGGGCTTCTCCCTGGGCGATGGCACTGCAGGCTCACTGCCCGCCGGTCGAGGGGTTCCCATCACGACTCTCCCTTGTCACATCCTTCAGACACCTTCCTTCGCATTTCTGCAGTTCATGTTTTTCCGCTGTTTGGGCCATTTTGACCCAGCGTGACATTCATACCATGTAAGGACTGTAAATGCCTATTACTTTGTAGGTTTATGGAGCTGACAGTAGGCGCAGGCCCCGAGCTGAGCAGCCAGGTGCTGTACGTGTCATTTTCTCCAGCCCTCCGCGCTGTCCCCTTGTGCGCCTGTGCGTGTGGCGGCTCGGGGTCAGCAGGTGGGGGGAGTGGAGTTTTCCCGCGGCCCTCCGCCTTCCCTCTGCCCCTATTTCAGGGGGAAGATGTGCCTCTTAAGGAACCCCCCCCAGGCTAGATGGCAGCGAGAAGGGCATGATCCCCCCAGATGCGGTATATGTGATCTGTTGCCATCATCTGTCATGGCTCCTGGATCAAAATTCACCAACCAGCTTCCTCCCCAAAGAGAAAGTGGCCCAAAACATTTCACCACCCCCTTGGGGACAGCTACTGGAAAATGCAAATGGGAAGTCCTTTTGTCTTCATAATTTAGCCCAAACTTTTAGTGTGAATCCTGCAGGGTAAGATCTCCGATGCAAATGCCGATCCTCAGCCCGCTTGCTTTATGAGCCATGGACTGTTGGAAAGCTGCATGATAACGTGCAAACAAGAGCTGTGTTTAGGGAAATATTGGTAAATAGTATCAGTTAAAGACTGTGTTCAGCTGCATGGAAATAGAGCTGTCCACACTCTTTTTAGAGAGAGTTCTTTGTGCAGTCTCATCACTTGCCTGGAGGGTCTGAGGCGGTGGCCCGGGCCCCTTTTCTCCTGCCCTGTGCCCCTGGGGGCTCCTTGGGTCTTCACCGCCACCTGCTGGCTGCCCCCTCCAGTGCACCCACACACTCCTGGTGGGAGGAAGGATGCTCCACGGAGGACGGGCCAGATCCCCAGTGGGCTCCTCTTATGTGGCTTTCGCTGGAACAGGGCCACATGGCCGCAGCCAGCGTGCAGACCCTGCACAGTTTGGCTCTCCAGTTGTGTATGTTCCTGCCCTTCCGTCTCCCCACAAACATGGGAATTTGGAAGGCACTGTAGGTGTGGGTCCCCAGGAGGAAACGTTGACACAGAGATTCTGTGCAAGTGAGTTATTAGGAAGGATTCCCAGGAAAGACCAGTGGGGACCCCATGGGCCAGGGAGGAGAGGATTGCCAAAACAACGCCTCACCCATGGTGCGTGGGGCCCGCTCAGCGCAGTCCCAGCAAGGCCTCTGCTGGCGGGGCAGGCACCTCCCCGCTGTCCTGACCGTTAGGAAGGAAAGCACAGTACTCGCCCCTCTGCATCTGCACCTCAAAGGCCACCAGGGGGCGGCAGAGACTCCTGGCTCCTCCGCTCGCCTGTGTGCAGGAGGCCGAATCCAGCAGCCTGGGTTAGTGTCCCGCAAAGGCCCCCTCCACGTCTGCCGCACGATAGCCATGCTCCTTCCCTCCAGAAGACACCGTAAAGTTCAAGAAATCTACGCAGAGGCCCCATGACATCTTCCCTAGTATTTGTTTTCACTCCTTTCGCACATGTGTCTTGCCTCTCCAGGTAGAGGCGGCCCCCCTGAAGGCGGGAGTTGTGTGTACATGTCAGTGTGCTGGCGACACCGTGCTTCCCCTCGCTCGGTCTGACTGTTCACAGTTGCTGAAATATTTGAACAGTAAATTCATTCACAAGTCTCGGCGGGTGCAAGCAGGCCCTCTCCAATTGCTGCATGATTTATTTGTGTGTGTGCATTTCTAATCTTGAAGTATTTCTGTTTTACCTTGAAGTGGTCTATAGTCTCTAGAATGCTTCCAAACGGGTGGTCTCCCCACAAGATTCTCTCCCTATCAAATGCATTTCTGTGGGTAACCCTGTGAGTGTGGTTTCTTCATGGCGCCGTAGCACATTCATCCCGTCTCTCTTCTGGCCACGCACATGCAGCCACAGTGAGACAAACTGTGTCCTTACTGTGATTAACCCATTTCTGTCTGCTTCTGTCTCTCTGTCTGCCTTCGTTTTTCCAACTATAGTTTCTAATTGGCTAAGTAAGATAACTCACATTCCAAACTACCTGCTTTAACTATAAATATTCCAGCATTCGTGTGGCTGTTACACATTCTAATTGTGCTTCTCTGATACCTCCTGACCTCATATTAAGTGTGAAAAACGTAATGTTTTAAGAGACTGTTCAGGCCGTTAATCTCCGCTTTTCAAGTAGGGAATTAACACAGAAGGGGCTTGAGCCATGTTATGAAACTAGGGAATGACCGAGGTGCCAGGCTGACCCCAGCGTGTGTCTCTCTCTAGAACAGCCACGCTGTGGAGTTTGATGATCCCGTCGCTGTTTCCTCCAGAAGGTCTCCAGGCGTTTGATTTGTGTGGCCTTTGCTGTGTCCAGCTGGCACTCTCCATAGTTCATCACATTGGTTTTTGCTGAAAACCAGCCCCAGTCCCCTAATCTTTTTCCCCTTATAAACCCTCTCAGGCATTTTCTCATTTCTTCTGACCAGTTAAGCTATCGATTATAGTGCACAGAGTGGAGGTTATGTTCCAAATGGAGTTTTGATGGTAGACATATTAGAGGGGTTCCCATGAAAGGGGAGGTTTGTGCCAGCTCCTTCAGCAGCACCTCATCTCATTGCCGCCCTCTGCTCCTGCCTCAGTGGGCCTGCCAGCTGCGGGCCCTGAGGCCCTTCCTTCTCATAGTGCTCGGAAATCAACGGTTTTAGAATTCAGCCTCCCCTGCCACTTCTCTATAGGTCTCAGGCCCTTTTATCTCTGTGTTCTTGGAACAGGTCCGTACTGTCCTGCGTACGCGCACTCGCAGTGAGTTAGGGACTTAGAGACGTAGCACAGAGGGCAGTATTACACATGCATGCGTAACATGTATGGTCGGAAGGAAAGTGCCCCAAATAGTGGATAAATGTAACTTCTTGTTTTCTTGACAGTTTGATATGTCCACAGTTTACGAAGGATATTATTAAAAATGTGAAATTTTGAAGGTTAAAAGAAGTAACTTTTAACTTTTGTCATATGATGATGAAAATGTATTATTTTCCTTCTAAAATAATTTTCTTTGTTTCATGAGCTTGTTTTTATTTATTAAAAAAGTAACGTGTTTCATATATATCTTGAAATTCACTATAAGGTTTAACAAAGATCTTTACACATAATAACAGGTACACATATTTATATTTAACATTAAAATGGAACCTAATGATCTTTTTGTTACTCCTTTAAAGAAAAAAGAAATTATTCATAAGGAAGTCAGCACCCCCAAGCTTCCTAATTTGCCAGTTTTGTATTGTTCTACAGTTTAGTAGAAATATGTTGGACCAAACACAAGTTTTGATCCATCGCAGTTTTGAAAACACTTCGTTTACAAACAACAAAAGCATACTGAAAGGAATTTTGTTGTATTGTTCTGAGAGTATTTATTCATATTCTGTTTTAAACATTTGAAGAGGCCAAACCCCACATTCAGATCTGATTTGCTAACAGATTGCTTCGTGTTATTCTTTATGAATAATCCAGTCCTCGAAATGCTGTGGGAGGAGATCTGTCAGATCTCGTATTCCTGACAAATGAGTGAAATATTTCTGTCTCTCTCTGTGTTGTGATATGTGAATGTGCTTCCCAGGAAAATCAGTTGTTTCTCGCCAACCCTCACAGTGACTCAAGAAATACATTTAGTCAAGAACCTCCTCCCTGTCACCTTGTTTTAAAAAACAAGTGACCAGGAAGCAGTTGTCACAGTGGAGCCACGTGCCTCCACACTCGGGCCTGGGCATCCGTCTGCTTCCTGCTGGGGAGGTGCCCCTAGTGCCAACTTTGCTCTAGCCTCCGTTCTGTTTAGAGAGAGACACTCCACCTGGTAATTCTTGCAGATGCTGTGAAATCTGAGGTATGTCCAACATACAGAACAAGGAGAAAGATAAGGATAAAATTATGTTTAAGCATAACTTATAATGGCACAAAATGATAAGTGCTAAAATTTTGAAGCTGTCGTATACTTACTACAAGGCCATGACCTCTCCCATGCCTCATTCACTCATTCAGGGAGTCAGTAGGTCAGTCACAAACCTGAAAGTTAATGGACTCTAGTGGAAGATATGGCTCTGAAATTATCCTGTGTGAACCTGCTTTTACCATTTCTTAGTAAATATGTAACCTTAGGCTACATATTTAATAATTCTGGGTCCCAGTGTTCTCTTCACTATAGGAATAATGACACATTTTGTCATATTAAAAAAGTAAAGTATGCTACATAGCAGGTTTGTCATGTTGTAAGCACTGATAAATCTGATGAAATTTGTTTTAGAAAACTTAAAATTTTAGACAAATTGTACATTAGACAATTTTAGTAGGTTGTTTTGAGTATCTTCTCTTGTCTTTACTGAGATTTGCTCATGTCCTTGAAAATACACACACACACACACACACACTCACACACACACACTCACACACACACACACACGCTCACACACGCACGCACGCACACACACACACACTCTCACACACACACACACTCACACACTCACACACACACACACTCACACACACACACTCACACACACACACACACTCACACACACACACACACACACACTCACACACACACACACACACATGCTCACACACACGCGCGCGCGCGCGCACACACACACACACACTCACACACACACACACATGCTCACACACACACGCGCACGCACACACACTCACACACACTCACACACACACACACACACACACACACACGCGCACGCACACACACACACACACACCCCTAACAATGATTAGAGCTAATTTGGTACGGAGCGCTCACGATCATCAAGGTTCAGCCATCCGACACGCGAGCGTATTAACCATGCAGTGTCGCCTTTTCCTTATGTCTGTGCTCCCTGACTGTTCGGGGCTGTGTGGACAGGTGCGCCGGACTGCGTCAGTAGCGGCGGGGGCTGGACACTGCTCTGTGGCTCCATAGCGGTACCCGAATAGATGCGCGGGCGCCTGCATCTCTCCTCACTGGCCGCCTGCATTTCTAGGCTGCAGTGTCAAACTTAGGTATTCCTCCCCATCAGCTGTTTTCCTCATTTATGCAGATTGTAGGTGGTGGGAAATTTTCCTCTGTTTACAGTTTTTAAGAAATCTAGTCACTGCAGAAGAAAATAAAACATTCATATACAAACATCCAGCTGTTTTCAAAATGAGATGCCTCTTAAAGTTTTAAACCTTTTGGGAGAAAGCCATAGGGTAAGAGAGCAACAGCCACCATACTCTTCTTTGCCACCAAACAAAGATTATTTGATACTTTTGTATAGGCACACAGACTTGTATATCTATTTATAGACATACATATTTGTTAAAATATTATTCAAAGTTATAGCCCATTTAAGTAATAAATTATTCATTCACAAGCATCAATTAAACTATGGTAATTAGGAACATAGGTCATCTGTTTGGTGTAAAATTTTATGTGTGCATCAACAATATATTATCACATTTGTCCTCATAAATTTTACCTTAACATTATAAAGAAAGGATGCATTTAGGGGAAATATGTCTGGGCGTTCATATAAAGAGTGAAAATGTGTTTTGTAGACCACATTGTTAAAAGAATGTTTCTTTATGTAGATAAAAAGGGACAAAGAAGGTTTTTGGCTTCTTCCTGCTTTGTGCTCCTGTACTTGTTAATGACATATAATTAAATACACACACACACACACACATGTGCACGCACATACCTATACCCACACATGTGAAATGTATATATCTGTGGAAATGCAGTATATAGGGAGAAGTTCATACATTGTAAGTGTATGTTTAATGACTTCATGGAATGAGCACATTCATACAGCTAGCACCCAGATCGTGAAATAAATGACCAAATCCTTGCCTGCAATACCAGTTCTATCTCCTCCCTGCCGTCATTCACAAAGGATCACCACAGAATTGACTTCAAACAGCATCCATTTGTTTTTTAATGTGTGTGTGTGTGTTTCTTTTTTAATTCTGGCTGTTTCTAACGGTATATTTGAGAGAGCCATCACATTTTTAGGTGGATATGTCACAATTCCATTTCCAGTGTGATGAACATTTGATTTGCTTATAGTTTATGGTCACTTGAACGAGCCGTCACGAACATAACGTGAACGCTTTTGGGTGTGTGTGTCCATATCCTTCAGCCGAATGAGGAGACACCGCCTGACATTTGTGTGACTTCTCCTGAGGCTGCAGATCATTACCAAAATTTGGTGTCCTCGTTTTTAAAAGTTCACAATCCTGGTGAGTTTATAGTGATATCTTAATTTGGATTTTAATTACATGCCCCAGATGACTAATTATTTTAAATAGTTTTTCACATCTTGATCATTTAAATATCACGTGTGTGTGTGTGTGTCCACAGATGCATACGTGTGATATCTGTGTAAGTCTTCACCCATTTTCCTATTAGTTCGGCTATTCCGGTTTTGCAAGAGCACTGGGCACATTCTGACACTGTCTCCTGATGTGTGTCGCAGGAACCTTCTAGTCAGCTGCCTTTTCGTTTTCTCAGTTGTGTCTTCCGTACTGGAAACCACCTGGTGGAAGTGAGCCCTTTCTTATACGTGGC